>NC_090727.1:90492911-90517911 GCF_036898095.1 Palaemon carinicauda | reverse complement strand
ATTTTAGTAGGTCGATACTTTGGCTTACCATCTGCCAACTGCTCAAGGGAAATTATTTGCGGAAATTATATGAAATATTACTTTCCTCTTTGCAAGTCTTGCAATAATAATAATCATATTACAATCAACATAATAATAATGACGACATGAAAATATTGTCGACGACGATACTTTTTCCAATAGTAAAATGATAAAATATATAAATTTCTTTATGAATTTCACTCCTATAAGATATTTGAACCAATCTGGATATAAAAGCTGCACAATGGTGAGGGGAGTAAGAATTAAATGATAGAACTGAAGGAGAAGTTCGCTTTTAATCTGAACATTGGATTAACATGGTAGAAGACGAACAAAAAACACATGATATAGATATTAAGTCAGAAATGAACGACGAGGATTCCTCTTTATCAACACTCACTCCCATATGCCTTCATTTAACCTACCCCTAACATAGGCTATTGTCATCGTTAAAGGATAATAAACTGAATTTAGTATATAAATAATAAATATGTGTGTGCGTGTATAATTTAACGACAATATTCCAGATAATAACGAAAAGACAATTGAGAAAGGCTTGAATACACTCATAAATGTTGTCGTATCTATCAGCTTAGAAATAAAGGGGCAAGAGACATATGTTACAAGGCAAAAGTTACCCAGAAAGAGAAAAATTTTCTAATCTGTGAGTAATGAACGTGTTAGAGTTTGTAGACGAGACAAGGACACAGGTTGATTGTGAAATGGAACTTGAACACGGCTATGTTATGGTTAATATCCTCAAGGGCAGCAATGAGGTACGTTTATGAAAAGAAAGGAGGGTCTAGGTGAAAAATAGGGGATATGATTATATGGAAGTTAAGGCAATGGAGAACAGTTGATGTCTCAAGTTAATTAAATGTTGAATGGGATAGTGGAGGTAAACTGCAGACGCTGATAAAAAGCCTGACAATTTTGGCAAAAGAGAATAAGTAAATGTGAGAAATAGTATGGTTAAAAGAGTTAATGAGAACCATGAAGATGGAATAATACAGATGGTAAAAGAATATTAGCAGTAGATTTATACAAAACGTTTGGTGCAAATATTTTAGGTGATATTACAATGCAGAATAGATGAAGCAAGGAAAGAAGCAAGATATAAATTCTCTTTGGAAGAATATGGAAATGTTAAAAATCGAATAAACAAAGATACGAAAATTTGGAAAATTAACCTTGACAAATTGCAAGATATGCAGAATATATGGTAAAAAAAAAAGTTAGTTAATGAAAGAGTGAAATAGTGTTTTGAAATGCTTCATTCAAGTAAAATGAGTAGGACAAGTGGACCACTATGGTCCAATGACGCCTTAAAGGTAAGGCTCAGAGGGTGTACAATACCATAAGTGAGGATTTGTCTAGCGAGTATGAAACGGTTAAGGCAATTATTCTTAGAGCTTATGAATTAGTGCCGGAAGCCTATCGACAGAAATTCAGGAATTAAGAATCAAATATGACATTTGTCGAGTTCGCTAGGCACAAGGAACAGTTCTTTGAAGAATGGCTCAAATCTAAGGAAATTGATAAGGGATAAAAATACACGCAGAGATGTAAATAGAATTCGGGGCGACTACGAAAATCCCAAGACACTTCTGAGCCTTCTCAAAGAAGGTGATTTCACAGATGTTCACTTTTTACAAATTAAGAAAGGGAATATGCTGCCAGAGAGAGAGAGAGAGAGAGAGAGAGAGAGAGAGAGAGAGAGGGGGGGGGAGGAAGAGAGAGATTTGTCTAAATATTTAGCCTTCATTCCTGACGGGTCGCGTCCACTAGTACTCAATAAAAGTTTTTATCATTTCTGGCGAATCAATTCGGCAATTTCATGGTCTGTCACTATTCCATGATCGATAACAATCAATTAATAAACAGGATAAATTAGCGTGTATACCTCACACAAATTTACATAAATGTTATAATGAATGTCAACGCGAAGGAACCGACTTTGTTTCCATTCAATTGCGAAGACATTGCAGACCAATTTCTAGAATACTGTGTAGTATTGAGCCTCATGATGGAGAAGGCCTGGCTATGAGAATTAACTGCCTGCCTAGTATTACGAACAGGATGGTATTGTGCAGGATGATCTGGCTGTGTAAAAGGTAGTTAGCTCAATAAGTGTAAGTGGTGATATAGTTGTGTTCGTCAACAGTTAGCCATTTGGATTTAGTTAAAAGAAGCGTCAGAGAAGAAACTTAATTACAAGGAGTCTATTATTACACTGGCCGGAACACTGACGACCTTCGGGGGAATCCAATTATAGTTGACAAATCTTCAATAATCAAATTACTTTTGAGAAAGGGAACAAAATAATATCTCGAATTATCATAGTCTTCAACGTGAATGGGGGGGGGGATATTTTTAGTGAATAAAATGCTGCATAAAATCTTCATTATTTGAAAAAGAGCAACATCAAGTGTTTCGTTTTATACATACACACACAGACACACACACACATATATATACATATATATATATATATATATAAATATATATATATATATATATATATGTTTGTTCCAACACATAGTACTTACCTAGAAGATGAATTAAATAGACGAAGGTATGAATGAGAGAATCCTTAAAAAGTAGGTAAAATGGAACAACCTACAAATGGGTAAAGAATATGATTATAAAAAGAATAAGATAGAGAGAGAGAGAGAGAGAGAGAGAGAGAGAGAGAGAGAGAGAGAGGGGGGGGGGGGTTTACAGTAGTTTACGACATTCCTGATACCAAATGCATTTTTTCGCTACAACTGATGGCTTGATTTTATTCGTCCAGCCAGAAGCTAGAAAAATCACTATAAAAAATACTTGAATGTCAACCACATGCAGCCTAATGTAACTCATGGACAAAGTTACATTGTTACATAGCAAGGAGAAAAATTGTTACATAGCAAGGAGAAAAAGCAAACTTTCATATTCTGTTTGGACTCCCGTCCTCATTAAGGAAAAAAGTTCTTTTGACTCAAACCTACAATATATGGACACAAAAATTACATATCCGTTTCCGGTTGGATATTTCATATTTTTGTATTTCATGTAACTTTCTGAAATGGATAAAGTGGACAAACGGCAGTTACACTGTGAAATAAAAGTTAGAAGAGTTGGACAGCAATTGGGAAGCTGGAAATAAAAAGAAAGTTGTAAAGTAAAAGCAGCAAGGGACCAATGGAAAGCAGCAAAGACCCCCAAGTGATGCCTACAATGCACCACGTAAAGTGTATTGACAACAATACTCTTCTACAGGAATTATGTAAAGATGTCAGTTCTCTTCCCTATTCCCATGCTCTCTCTCTCTCTCTCTCTCTCTCTCTCTCTCTCTCTCTCTCTCTCTTACTATAGATATACAAAAATTTTGCTAATTGTTTACTCTTGATTTCAACAAAGATGAAATGCATTTTCTCTTAATGTGTGTGTAAAAAGGACTGTATATATGAATGAAAATGACAAACGTTTCAAAGCTCATCCCGAGAGAAGGACATAAGCAATAAAACAACATAGCTTCCTATGTTACCATTTGCTATGTGAGTTGAAATAAATTATGCTAGCTTACATCCATAGCATTAAATAAAAAACAAGAATTACCGTCAACTCAGTAAATTAATTCAAGCGGTGATTAACTGATATTACCAATCGTTGTATGAGAGAGAGAGAGAGAGAGAGAGAGAGAGAGAGAGAGAGAGAAAGAGTATATCATTCATCTCGCATTTGTATAAACCTGTGATCTGTACAATAATTACTCAATGTGGAAGGAGATTCCCCTTTTTAAAGTATTTATTTTCTTACAAGCAAGTCCATATTCCTAGGAAACGGTTCCATCATTAGTCCTTGCAAAGAAACGAGGGCTGAGGTGACATTCCTCTTCCCCCGATGAACTCTTGACATTCAAGAGACGGAATAATTAGAATGCAAAATGACGAGTCTTAATAGACAATGAACGACACGAGAGAGAGAATGCGAATTTGGAAATGATTTCCCGGTGTCTTCATTAAGAAACGAGACGTAAACACCAATGAGTCGTCTTACGTGTGCAATTAACTTCCTAATGGTGTGCCCAAGGAAGCAAATGTCAGAATTAATTGGTTATTGATACCTGAATGATAATGAATAGAATCATCTCGGCTTATAAAGAGAACTATTTGTTTATATTTTCTAATTGACAGTATTTGGTATGAGTGCGACAAAAAATAAAACATTACCCAATATTAGTAGACTAATCACATATACCTAGTTTTGTTTTCAGGTCATCTTTCCCTATCTACTTAAATAAAGGAGATGTTTCTCTCATAAGCGATTGGAAATAAAATGCAAACAGGTTTATTTACTGAAAACAAGAAAATGTGCTGTATCTGAAACAAGAGAAATTAGAACTAAAAGCCACTAATTCCTTAGCGATAGCAAAGATGAATGACCGAGGACAGGACAGTTGTTCTAAAGCTTAAATCAAGTGAAAAACTATTTTGTTGAACCAAAGTAACAGTTTTTCCTTTCCAGCGTCTGCTGGAGTGTTTACTATTTCAAGCTTCGAAACGAGAACTTCATTTTGAAGTTAAAAACAAGAGTTGGGAAGTCACAGGGCAATTGTTGTCTCAGAGAGAGAGAGAGAGAGAGAGAGAGAGAGAAAGAGAGAGAGAGAGAGAGAGAGAGAGAGAGAAGAGAGAGAGAGAAGAGAGAGAGAGAGAGGAGAGAGGAGAGAAGCAAATGTTTTGCATGAAACACTGTTTCAAAGTTAAAGGAAAGAGTTTGATGTCAGAGCGTAAATGTTGAGAGAGAGAGAGAGAGAGAGAGAGAGGAGAGAGAGAGGTGTAATGGACGAGTTGTAATAATAGCCTAAAATTTATCAAAATCTCTCCCAAAATATTTTTTTTCCAATAACTCTGCAATTGTTAAATCAATAAAAAAAAATATTTAGATTTCTTTTGATTTCCATAACGGTTATAGGTAAATTGTCCATTCGAATTACCTGTAAGCTTAATTAAAACAAACGAAGTTACATGAACCGTGAGGAATATTCTCTTTTGTGGTAACGAAAATATTCACTTGAAATTATGGATCACACATCAAAACTACCGTTGCATCATCTTAGCTTCCTATTTGACATTACTTACACAAGAAGTACTTTCTTCTTTATCTCAAAAGTGCACGAGGAGGATTGTACATGAAATAAGCGGTGTAGGATTTATAAATCATTTGTGATAAAATGTGATCTAATATATTTCCTTCTTCCCCGTTGTGTAATCGTATCTAAACCCTTGGAATGGTGTAGAGTAATATCCACAGCAATTCATCCTCCCCATTATCCACACTCTCACACTGATAACTCTCCTTCCAAGAACGACCATCAATTCTGAGGTAATGGTGAAGTTAATGGGAGTCCTAAAAAGCTTTCTACTTTTCTCTTGAGTTTCATTCTCATTCCTTTTTCTGCATAGTGACTTTCAACACCTTTCGCCGAGTTTCTTTTGTTTTTTTTTTCTAAAACTTTCTTATTTATTTTTTTTTCAGGCTAATTTCCAATAAATGTACTTTTACGTAGTTCAAAAATATCTAGGTCGGAGCTTCTGTAATTGGTTGGGACGGACCGGGTCCAGTAATTATTCATGTTGGTAAATATTCATTATAGAACAATGTTTATCATGAAGTAAATAAGAATGGTTCCTGGTGCATTTACAGGTACTTTGAAGAACTATACTGCTGCAGATACTCAGAGAATACCCAATATCTTTAAAACTAGATGTTTGAAAATTCCAAAAGTTGTGACTAAAATACCAAATTTTTAAAGGGAAACACACACAAGACCACCACCTATTCTAAGGTTCCCAGCCTGACCTATCCTAACCTAGGAGCAGCATCTCTTCCTACTTACTGATCGGGGGAGGAACTACCCCCGGCCCCCTAGACTGGGTATCCTTTCCTCACCCTTAGACTAAGACTCAACCAAGTATTTTCTTCCAAACGGCTTCATTCCTGGCAAGGTAAAACTAAATCATAATATATCGTGAATCATAAAACCAGCTTCCTATTACCGCATTTCAGACAAATATAAACAATGTTTTACAAAATAAAAAAAAACGATTCATTATTATCATTATTATCATTATCTAAGCTACAACCCTAGTTGGAAAAGCAGGATGCTATAAGCCCATGTTCTCCAACAAGGAAAATATCCCAGTGAGGAACGGAAACAAGGAAAAATAAGTCTTCCAAAAACGCAAACACTTCTCTTCCTAGAATCTGTGAATGCAATAAATGGTAGAAAAAATAATTTACTGCCAATTGAACAACCATTTATCTTTTCTGGGAATCAATCTCTCTCTCTCTCTCTCTCTCTCTCTCTCTCTCTCTCTCTCTCTCTCTCTCTCTATAACAGCCTGGCACCTTCTTTTACCAACGGTTTAAAACTAGTTTCTCTCTTCTTTCACGGATAACACCTTGTCTTCAGTCTTACTCGTTTTGAGACCGATTCATTTACTAGAAACTTTTCATAGGAAATAATAATGTCTTTAATATGTTGGAATCTATAACTATAGGGAAGGTAGAACAAAGGAAAAAAAATAAAGTATAGTGTGGAGGACTTTGAAATTTGTCTTGGAAAAAGTAGATTTGCCTCACTTGAACATTTTTGCCTAAAAGCTTCGGCGTAAGCTAAAACGCTTCAAGGATTGGACTGCATCTGACAGACTGCTATTAAAAGCTGGTAGAATAAACCGGAGATTAAGCAAGGTTTTGTATGTGTGTACACACACACACACACACACACACATATATATATATATATATATATATATATATGAACGCTGGTGTGTGTGTGTGGTTGGAAGACTTGCATTTGTTAGATTTTCATTCCAGATGAAATTGCAGTTAGAGCCAAAGAGACGCAGCTAAGACCCTTAGGTAATGCCTAGAGTGAACCGTGGGATGTGTGCCTGACAGCACACATCCCACGAACGAGAGCTACGAAGGAATAGTAGACAAATTTTCACCTCTTTTGCAAAGTCTTCATTTATTATCCGTTCATTCTCTACTAGTTGCATCCATCTTCATTTAAAATTTTCTATATATTTGTGAAGACAATTACGAAAATAATTGAAGACTATAGCAATGCCAAACACTGCTCTTCGATTCATGTTGAGATGTGAAATCTTCCAAATTTCCTCAGCGGAAAAGATGATTCTTAAGCTGAAACGAATTTGTAATCTTGAAAGATTTCCCACTTTTCTTTCGTTTATTTTGCTCATTTTAAGGAGTTCTATTAGAATGGAGAGAGAGAGAGAGAGAGAGAGAGAGAGAGAGAGAGAGAGAGAGAATATGTATGCGTCGAAAACACGCAATTCTTCTCTGAAGATTTTTTGAGAATACCTCTACTGCTCTAGAAACTGCATTCTCTTATGAAGACTTCTTCGCCTTTTTTTCTTCTTACTTCAGAATGAAGAAACTCGGATCTTTTTCTTATCCTTCCATACTCTCAAACTTTTGCATAGTTTTCCACCTTACTCAGCAAAATCTTCTTTTTTGGTTAATCAATATAATGGACTTTATTTCTTGTTTTTCAATTCACCCTCTCCTAAACTGATCAACGACTTATCATTAGTTCTTTTCGTATTCTTTCATCTTCTCTCCCGTTCTCATTTCTGTCTCCCTCTTCTTCCTGTATTTTCTGTTGGAATCCTTTCAAATAAATCAACTTTTAGTCTTCAATATTCTTCTTGTTTGCTTTTCCCAGACTACCTTCCAAGTTCCACTTGTCACTGCTCCCTTCTTCACGATGTATTTTTCCTTTCCTAACATTTCTGCTCGGAGACAAAGAGAAATTTGAAGCCGACATGGCTCTGCCATGAACTATTTCATATCCTGAAGACTTTCTAATATCAAAAAGGCTTCATGAGCATTTTATTAAAACTAAGCCTGATAGAGGGAACTCTTTAGTGTTGGGCCAGCGGAGCTCTCCCCTTCCCACTGGAGGGGGAGGGGGCTCCCCCCCCCCCGCTCTCACTGGCGCAGGGAGGGGCTCCCCCCGCTCTCACTGGCGTGGGGAGGGGCTCCCCCCCCCTCGCTGGCGCGGGGAGGGGCTACCCCCCCTTCTCGCTGGCACGGGGAGGGGCTCCCCCCTTCTCGCTGGCGGGGGGGAGCGGCTCCCCCCCCCGCTCTCGCTGGCGCGGGGAGGGGCTCCCCCCAGCTCTTGCTGGCGTGGGGAGGGGCTCCCCCCCGCCCTCGCGCTGGCGGGGGGAGGGGTCCCCCACCCTGCGCTCGCTGGTGGGGGGAGGGGCTCCCCCGCTCTCGCTGGTGCGGGGAGGGGCTTCCCCCGCTCTCGCTAGCGGGGAGAAGGGGCTCTCCCCGCTCTCGCTGGCGGGGGGAGGGGCTCTCCCCCACCCGCTCTCGCTGGCGTGGGGAGGGGCTCCCCCCGCTCTCGCTTGCCGGGCGAGGGGCTCCCCCCCCCCCCCCCGCTCTTGCTGGCTCGGGGAGGGGTTACCCCTGCTCTCGCTGGCGGGGGGAGGGGCTCCCCCCCCCCGCTCTCGCTGGCGCGGGGAGGGTCTCCCCTGCTCTCGCTGGCGGGGGGAGTGGCTTTCCCACCCATTCTCGCTGGCGCAGGGAGGGGCTCCCTGAGAGAGAGAGAGAGAGAGAGAGAGAGAGAGAGAGAGAGAGAGAAGAGAGAGAGAGAGAAAATTACCCGTCTGTCATAGAAAAAAATTTGTAAAATATAGATCTTTCTTAAATTTTCGAACAAATAACTCCACCAAATTTACGGAATCGCGACTTCATATTCTGGAAGAAAATTCATAAGTGATATACCCTAATGGCTGTTATATCTCACTAAATCGTTTCGAAACATTTATTGCAAGGGTTTTTCAAAATACTTTTTAACAATAACGACAGAACTTTCTCGAATTTTATAGCATTTCCCCTTTGGTGCAATGTGAAAGCTGGTTGGCTTCTCTCTCTCTCTCTCTCTCTCTCTCTCTCTCTCTCTCTCTCTCTCTCTCTCTCTCTCTCTCTCTCCTAAAGAAGCTATTTCAATCACTGTTGTAATTAGTAATCCTCGGATTAAGCCGTTCAGTAATCGTTTCTTTCTTTTGAATAAGTTTCAATATTCTATTCTTGCTTCGGTTTTTCTATTTAGAGCTATCTTCAGTTTACCTGTCATTTTCTCTATTCGTAACCAAATTAGCAAGAAGCATTGCATCAATTACGATGAAAAATACAATATTGAGTAAAAAAACACGATGATAAATGTCCTATTTGTTATCAAAGATACAACTGCATTATAGTTCAGCATATAACTCTTGTCAGTTGTTGATTTCTGCAATGATTTAGATCATATCAGAGGAGAGAAACTCATTAACGTCTCGCACAGTTAACTTAACGATCAGATAAAAACCATTTGAAGTAATCCACTACAGTTTAATGACACCCATTATTCGTTCTTCTCAAGGTCAGCTGCAAACACCAAATTCCCATTAGCCTGGAATTAACTCTTTGTTCCATTCCATTAATGAGGTCCCCACCCTTTTATCCACTTCTTCTAATTAGTCTGTATGCTAAAAAGAGCCCTTTTTAGAAAGCATGTAATTGCTGAATGAATCAAACAACAGATGACTGAGTGAATACCAAGCTTTGAAAATGTAAAAGTTTCTGGGATCGACAATGCAGCTTGAAACAAGACATGTTTGTCAACTTTGTGTTTACGCGGTCTTCAGTTTCTCTCCATGCTCAGGAAATTTATTGATCTGTTTATTTACTTCAAACAGATCTTATTCCTATAAGAATAATTTAGTATGAAAAAGTGAGTGAAACAATTATCTAAATGTGCGTCAGTTTTTCTATTTACTCTGAAAAAAGAAAAATAAACCAATAGTTTCTATTTCTTCGTTTTAATCTAATAATTTAGTGCAAAAAATGGAGTAGAACAATTATTCAAATGTATGTCGATTCATCTTCCTAGAATGGGATGAACAAAACAAATGATTCAGTAACAAAAGACAATCAATCAAACATATGATTCTTTACGCATTGGATTTATCTGCGAATCAACATCTCACGACGTAAAAGAAACCAAAAATTACACCAATCATTACCTAGTGTATCAAGGGGATAAGCCTACCCCAAAATATAGTTATTATAACAATATTATTATTATTATTATTATTATTATTATTATATAATAATAATAATAATAATAATAATAATAATAATAATAATAATAATAATAATAATAAGGCCGATCAAGGAAACTATTGACTGACTAATGTGAAAAGAGCTGTATAACAAAGAGCTCACACACATTTTTATTCCTTACCGTTCCTTCGCCAAACACTTAAAAATTAAATACTCTTTTCCTTGAACTGGAGTTTTTCTTGAAATACGTAACGCAAGATGTCACCAAATGGAAGTAGTGTTTCACATTCTGTACCATTCGCCCATTCTACCGTATGTAGCTATAAAAGTCTTTTATCTTTTGGTTATTTGAAAATATTAGCGTTATTTATTAATGAATTTGATTAACATTCTGAATATATGCAGGTGAATGCGCGAGTCCGTGGTATACCTTGCTCCTAAGAAATTCACCCTGCCACACCCTTACTTCGCGGCGAGTAACCAAAAAGATCATGTAACTGAGATAGCAGAGGTGGTGGTCTGGGCTATAAACGCAGGAACTCGCCCCACTTTAAGTCTGTGGCTGGTTGCAATTCCTAAGAGCAAGACGTACCAGGAATTCCTATCCAAATGCACTTTGCCTAATTAAGTAATGCAGGTTGCACCAGTTTGAATGCAGAAAACAAATAACAAAATTTTACCGAACTCGTGCCGAACTAAAGACCCAGGAAAAAAGTAAGTAGATAAAAAGATAAAACATCGACGGATATAAACATACACAATAAAACTTTTTCGCGGATAACTGGAGAATCCCATCTAAGAAATTGGGGGAGATCCTTTGCGTCTCAAGGCGAGGTCAATAACTCAAAAATTCTAAAATAAATAAATAAATAGTTTGAAAAACAAGACGATCACTGCATAGTAATAATAGCAAACAATTTTATATTATTACCTCCGCCAAGGTTATAAAATCGAGCCGGTTTATTAATGTGCGTGTGTGTCTGTGGACAGGTTAACGTCACAACTGAGCTGACGAGGACGACACCGTGACAATTCTTCCTTCCAACTTATGAAAATCTTACCCATTAGGAAAGAAACATTGTCCTTGTGGGATTCCTAATTAAGGTTCTGTTGACAGAGAAAGAAGGAAAGAGAGGAGAGATAAAGAGAATGGAAGGATTAATCGCCCAGCAGCATTAGGGAAATGGATCAGACGAAGCCTTGAAAGTTCATGGGAGCACAAGCTGAGTCTAAACGATCCTCCAGAAGACTTAATGATTTAAAGTATTTTGAAAATAATAAATTGATTACACTATTGAATACCGTATTCAAAAGATATTCCTTATCTCACTAAAAGCATTTTTTATTTAGTCCCTACCAATAGAATAGGCCCTTTCTGAGTGGCTTTGCGTATTGATATGTTCAGCATAGCTGTACTGGTCATGGCCACCCAAACGAGGTTAGTTTACTGTGAGCGATATGACTAAAATCTCCCATCATCATCAATCCGCAGTGGGTAGCGGGTGATGATAATGGTCAAACCTCAGACATGAATATGGACATGTCTCAGGACTTTGTCCTGTACTAGATTAGAAATGGATGAATTGTTGTTGTTGTTGTTGTAATAAAATATGACATCTTTAATCACTATATAATAGAGGTGATGGAGAAATATTTCATTACACAAAACATTGCATAATCTTCTGAGCTACAGGAACTTCTATACAATTTAATAAGATTTATTCAGTTCCTCACGCTATCTCACTTTTCTAATTTCACGTAGATCTTTCATATCTCCAAAACTGGAAACCAGAAAAAGACAACGTATTTAAGAACCCAAGATGTAAAGAAAACTAAGAGATGATTATATCTAAAGATTTAAAGGCTACTCATGAATAGCAGAGCAAAGGGGAAATGACAATGCCCTTGCAAGCAGGACTACTTCCAAGAGAGTGCCCCGTTAATACATATGATCAGCGCCCAAGCTGGGATCAGCGAGGGCCAGGCAATGGCTGCTGATGACTCAGTAGGTAGACCTATAGGTCCCCAAACCACCCATCGTTAGCTCACATTGATGTTGAGGTTACAAACACTACAAGAAACTATCGAGCTTGAGCGTAACTCGAGCCTCAGTCCGACCGATCACCAGACAGGGACGTTTCCATTAGGCCATCACAACCCATGGGAGAACTGAAATAGCGGAGACCTGTTAAACTGAGGGAGGAAGATATAAGTTCAAAGTTCAAAAGGGGCTGAAATAATGATCAAATAGGAGCAAAGGGGCGACCAAACAAACAAAGTTCTCAGATGACAAATCTAAGGTAAAGACGACTAATTTGCCGAACTGCTCATAAACGACGTCCCCTTTAATGTTCCTTGGGCGGAACATTAAATCTAATTGGGCGCTGTACCTCATTCTTGTTTGGTGTTGGGAAAGAAGCAGCAGCTCAAATTCAAAGGCTCCTGCCTGCAGGGATTATCTTTTAGTAGTGAAGGGAAGACCTTTTTTTTCATTTTTTTTTCGCACACTTCATAGATATCCGTTCACTTGCCTTGTAATGTCAGTAGAGAAATTCTGCTAAATCACGGTATACATAAATATATATACATACACACACACACACATATATATATATATATATACATATATATATATATATATATATATATATATATATATATATATATATATATATGTGTGCCCTACGTAATAAAGAGGCCTGTGTCTAGTTTTATATATATATATATATATATATATATATATATATATATATATATATATATATATATATATATATATATATATATATATATATATATATATATATATATATATATAATATACATATATAGTATATATATATACATATATATATATATATATATATATATATATATACACATACATACATACATATACCGTACTCTCCCCGACCCTCCGGTAGAGCAGAATGAAGTAGTCATACCCTGGTTAGTGGGCATCCCGAGAGGTACACTCGGAAACCACAATCTGTGCGTGGATGTGCATATCTATCTAAATATTTAGCAGTAATCTTTGACGGCAGGGTACTCAAGTGTGTGTGTGTGTGTGTATATATATATATATATATATATATATATATATATATATATATATATATATATATAAATATATATATAATATATATACATAAACATCCACGTTTTTACGAGCTGCAATATTGCCAAAGCCTTTGTCTGGTGGGAAGGACCGAGCTAACTACAACAGGTTCATGTAGCAAAAATTAAAACAAAATGACCAAAGTCAACTTACGTATTGATAATCTGATATCGTTCACAATTATTATACGGCCAAAATCTTGAAGAATTTTAAAAGTATTCTTATCTTCTCAGATATGAGTGTTATAAAGTACCACGAAAAATTATATATTAGTTGCATTGGTGCCTTTGAATCTGAACTCCATGATCTAATCCATTCTTCTTTGTAACGACTGAAAAACTTTTTTCCCTTACGCATGAAAGCGTAACCCGAACGGGGTTTAAATCTCGCCGTATTTAATGAATAATATTGGTGATAAAAATAAAAAATTTTAAACAATTTTTATTTTTCCTAACATACTCACCGAGAACCACTTTCTATAGGAAGAGAGTCCTTGACCTCTCAATCTCGACCAAGATTTTCCCGCGCTACCCCCCTATCTCGCTCCATATAGTTTCTACCCCCGCCGCCAGGATACGCCCTGCGGGCCGGATTAGGGCAGGTCACTGCTTTCCCGGGTCAGCATCCTCATTAAGTTCGACGTTTAGCCCAACTCGGCAATGGAAGAATGGCACTCGGGGACGGACGGGAGGGCCATTACCCGAAAGTGGTTCTCGGTGAGTATGTTAGGAAAAATAAAAATTGTTTAAAATTTTTTATTTGTTCCGACACAATATACTCAGTGAGAACCACTTTCTATAGGAGACTTACACCTTAGGAGGCGGGAGAGCCATTCTGCCACTTGGTCTGGCACATAGTGCCTGGAGGGCTACGGAATGCGGGGGTACAGAGAGCGGATAGAGGGTAACTGCGGAAACCTTACGCTTATATTTTAAGACTTACCTCTTAACATCTTCTCTACTGAGTCTTCTCCTGAAGAAGTAGGGACGAGTCTATTCACTGTTGGGGACGTCTTCTAGCCTGCCGCTACACAGCTTGGAGGGCGGCGATGACTGTCCCAATGGAGAATCCATCCAAAGACTTTCTTGAATAGTCTTTGAGATAGTGGGCCGTGAAGGTCGACTGGTGTGACCAAGTGCCGGCCTGTAGGATCTGCCCCACTGCCATGTTTCTCTCAAAGGCCAAGGAAGTGCTCAGGCCTCTGATGTCATGGGCGGGGAGTGCCCGGTACTGCCACCTTGTCCTCTTCATAAGTCCTAGTGATGACTTGTCTCAGCCAGAAGGAAATAGTGTTCTTGGAGACTTGCTTCTCATTAACGCCTGAAGAGACGAAGAGGTTCTTGGCACCTGGGCGGAGATGAGCCGTCCTTTCCAGGTACTTCCTGAGCCTCCTGACTGGGCATAACTTCAGGTCTTCCGTATTGCCTGTCTTGGGGATGGCCGGAATTGAGAAACCTTCAAACCTCGGGTCCCAGACTGCTGGGTTCTGAGTCTTTGCTACAAAGGAGGGTACGAACTTGAAGGATACCTCCCTCCACCCTTTGGAGTGTGCCACGTCGTAGGAGAGACCATGGATCTCACCTACTCTCTTAGCTGAAGCCAAGGCTAGCAAAAAGACTGTCTTGAGGGTGAGATCTTTGTCCCCGATATCTTTGAGGGGTTCAAAGGGAGGACGACACAGCATTTTCAGAACCTTGGCCAGGTCCCATCTGGGCACTCTCCTGGCTTGAGGAGGACAGGACTGCTCGAAACTTCTAATCAGCATCGCTATGTGTCTTGAGGTCCCCAGGTCGATGCCTTTCAGGAGAAAGACTTGGCCTAAGGCTGCTCGTACTCCTTTAATAGCTGGGATTGACATCCCTATTTTATCCCTAAGGTACACGAGAAAGTCAGCTATGTCAGGGACCGAGTCTTTAAGAGGTCTTATGTGTTTTGCCGCGCACCACTTCGTAAAGGCGGCCCACTTCGCCTGGTAGACCACGGTAGAGGATTTTCTTAGGTATAGGGACATCCTCTTAGCTGTGGCGGAGGAGTACCCCTCCTTCTTCAGGAGCCGCTCGATAGTCTCCAGGCGTGAAGGCGAAGAGAGAGAGGGTTGTCGTGGAACTTGAGGAAGTGAGGTTGACTCAGCAGATCTGACCTGGGGGGCAGAGGCCAAGGCGGATGGCTTGCCAGGTCTTTTAGATCCGCGAACCACTCTCTCTCCGGCCACCAGGGCGCTACCAAAGTCATCCTTAGGTTTTGGGAGGTTCTTACTCTGTTGAGCACCTGCCTTAACAGCGTGAAGGGGGGAAAGGCATATACGTCCAGGTTGTCCCACTTGTGCTGGAAGGCGTCTTCTAGGGATGCTCCTTCGTCTGGTACCGGGGAGCAATAGACCGGTAGCTTGGTGTTGAGCTTTGTTGCGAAGAGGTCCATCACCGGGGAGCCCCAGCGTTGAAGGATGAGTCTGGCCACTTCTGGGCGTAGGGACCACTCCGTCCCTACTATCTGACCCATTCTGCTGAGGCCGTCGGCTAGCACGTTTCTTTTCCCGGGGATGAACCTTGCTAGAAGTATCACCTGGTGCTCGTCCGCCCAATGCAGGATGTTTATGGTGAGGTCGCACAGTTCCTTCGACTTCATGCCACCTTGCTTCTTTATGTAGGCTACCACCGTGGCGTTGTCGCACATTAGGGCCACGGTGTTTCCCTTCAACCGACTTGCAAAGTGCAGACATGCCTTCTGTACTGCCTTTAGCTCCAGGACGTTGATGTGGAGCTGCCTTTCGGTCTCCGACCAGGTACCGCTTGCTGTTTCCTCCCGCAGGTGGGCTCCCCACCCTAGGCTGGAGGCGTCTGTGAACAGGAGAAACTCGGGGGGACAGGACCCGAGGGGCATCCCCTTGAGGGAGTTCGACTGGCATCGCCACCATTTTAAGGCTGCTCTCGTGTCCGGAAGGACCGGAATCAACGCTTTCTGAGAGCCTGTCTGGGACCATAGAGCCTTGAGGTTCCATTGTACGGGTCTGAGCCGTATCTTCCCTTGGGGAACCAGTTTCTCTAATGAGACCAGGTGACCTATCAGCTTCTGCCAGTCTTTCGCCCTCCTGGGAAGCTCCGACAGGAACGGCTGAATGATATTGATGAGGTTCTGTATCCTGTCTTCCGAGGGGAAGGCCTTCCCCTGCACGGTGTCCAACGTCATACCCAAGTACCCCATTCTGTTGGATGGAGTTAGGTTCGATTTTTCCAGGTTGATAATGATTCCCAGACTCCTGCAGAATTGGAGGAGGTCCTTCCCTTGCTCTTCCAAGAGGGCCTTTGAGCTGGAAAGGAGCAACCAGTCGTCCAGGTATCTGATGAGGCGGATACCTCGTTCGTGAGCCCATACTGAGACCGTCGCGAAGACCCTCGTGAACACTTGAGGGGCCGTCGACAGGCCGAAGCAGAGGGTCCTGAACTGCAGGATCTGGGAGCCCCATTTTACCCGGAGGAACTTCCGACTCGACGGGTGTACCGGAATCTGGAAGTACGCGTCCTTGAGGTCGATCGTCATCATAAAATCCTTCTCCCTCAAGGACATCAGGACGGATTTTGGGGTGTCCATCTTGAAGTTCGTCTTCTTGACGAACTTGTTGAGGGCCGACAGGTCTATCACCGGTCTCCACCCCCCCCCCCCCCCCCCCCGTTGCTTTCTCCACCAGGAACAGGCGGCTGTAGAAGCCTGGCCCTGGGAGAAGGACTTCTTCCATGGCTCCCTTCTCCAACATGGAGGAAACTTCTTTTTGCAGGGTGGCCCTTTTCAACGGGTCCCTGGGAGCCAACCATTCTGTCTGGGTGGCTGGAATAAGAGGGGGTGGATCCGCTATGAAGGGGACCCTGTAGCCTTCTTTCAGGACGGACACCGTCCAAGCATCCGCCCCATGCGTTTTCCATGCTTGCCAATGTGGTCTGAGGCATCCCCCAACCTGAGGCTTGGGCGGGAGTAGGGGGCCTCTCCCTCTACCTTCTCCTAGAGGGGCGGCCTGATCTGCCTCTCTTCGAGGCGGAGTAACCTGACCTGAAGGAGCTGGCAGAAGCTGGTGCTCCCCTGCGGGAGGGCTGTGGAGTTGTTGTCCAGGAGGAGGAGGGGGCGTCCCTCCTCGAAGAACTGGGGGTGGCTTGAGGAGTCACGGCACTATCCGAGACTGATCTCCTGTAAGGAGGCCTCCTGGAGGATGTTTGTTTGGGGACGTTGGTCTCTCTCCTCTTGGACACCTTCTCCATTAGCACTTCTAGCTCCTTCAACGGAAACAGCGACTCACCTCCTAGGGGTAGGCTACGAACCACTCGGGCCTCTCTGTCCGGGATTTTCCTTGCCAACTTAGAAAGCACTGTGTCCCGTTTTCGAAGGACCCAGTTGGCCGTCAAGGAGAGTGCTTGATAAGCCATAAACTTGAGGGCTTTCCCCCCGGAGGTGAGAAGGTCCGTCAGGAGACCTTGTTGCTCAGGATCGTCGGGGTCTGTGGAGGCTCGTACGTTAATTAACGTGGAGGGCCACCAGTCCAGCCATGAGGAGACGTTCACAAGATCTCTTGACATCTCCTCCATCATGCCGGCTTCCGTGGGTGAGAAGGACACAGGGGCTGAAGAGGCCCTTTCGTCCGAGCCGCCTTGTGCCAGGATGTCCAAGGCTGGGTCCACCCTACAGGGACCTGGGCGCCATCCTTCCGGGATATAAACCTTGCCCTGTGGTTTGAGACCTTGGAGGAGTTTGGAGGCACTCTGGGACTTGGGGGCCTCCGCACTGCTGGCCACCAAGTTGTCAATGTATTCTTGTCCCAGTACTAGGTCTGGGGCGAGAGGAAGGGCCAGGGAGGACTTCGGCAGGGCGTCACGGTGAGTGTATCTCAGGAGGCTCGACCTCCAGGCATTCACCTTAGGCGCCGAGGGTTCTGGAATTCCATGGAGCCTTCTGATGAGACCTACCACCCTTCTGTAGGCGGAGTCCTCCGACGGGGAAGCCTCGCCTCCGTCGGCCGAGGCCTCGGCTTGGCGTGGGGGGCGCCGTGCTTGGACGGTAGACAGGGCGTTCTCCTCTCGGTTCCAGGGAGGACGACCCGTAACCGTAGGGCGCTCCGTACGCGGGTGGGTCTCACCGTAGGGCGGGAGCCACCGACTCCGGGAGGACCTTCGAGTGCCCCAAGGCTCTGGAAGAGGAGGACACGGTCCCGGTGGGATGACCCGACCCCGGGAACCGGTCCTTCCTGCTCGACGACCGCCCCAGCTGGGCTGGTTCGGTCGGGCTGCCTTCTCGGAAGCGCGTTTCCCCCCGCTGGGCGGGGTGAACCGGAGGCCTCGAGGACTTGTGCCTAAGAGCGAGGTCCTTCCTGCGTGGCAGGTCGAGCGGTTCTAGGCTGTGCGTAGGCAGCGACAACCTAGAGGCTCGTTCACTGGACCGAGAGTCTGGAGAGCGGTGCCTTCTGGACTCTCCTGAAGGGACGTAGACCCATTCGCCGCCGGGAGAGACATCCCTCCTGTACTTACGGGAGTGAGAGCGTGGGCGCTTCCTGCTGTGCCGCGACCTCGACCTGGAGCGGGAACGATCACTATCGGTCCGCTCTCTCTTCCGGTGCCGTTTCTCCCTGCGTTCTCCTCCGGAGGATGAATCTGCTTCCGAAGAGTCTGAGGGCGCCACGTTCCTCGCGTAACGACTGCTCGAGTGATGCGCGGGGGAGGCTCTTCGCCGTCGATCGTCCGAGACAGGATGTTGAAGGAAGTCCTCGGGAACTGCTGTAGAGATCGAGGGCACTGTGTCTACTCTATCCCTGCTAGGAGGCCAGGGACCCAGGGACACGTCCATCCTTAGCGGTGACCTCCCCGGAGTCTTCGGCAATTTCCACCCGAAGGCATCGCTACTCGGGCGGCGAACTCTAGCGTGGTTGTCCTCTGGAGGGGGAGAACCCGACGCACCGGCCCACGAGGGCGGGGGGGACTCCGAAATCGCCACACTGCCCCACACTGGGTCTTCTGAGGAAGCGTGATCCCCTGCCACGTGGCCCGATTCCCCCGAAGCACTAGCGGCCCTTCCGTTCTCTCCAGAGGGGCCAGCCCTTGGTTCCTCCCTCACACTGGGTTCACCGGGGAGAACACTATGGCTAACTATAACACTGGGGGCTTGTTGCCCACTCCTCTGCGAAGGAGACGGAGAGGCCGAGGCTTCATCGGACCGATCACTGACCGACGGTAAAGAGGACACGCCACTCACTTTCTTGGGGGAACGCTTAGACGACTTCTTCTTCTTGGTACTATACCGTACCCACTGAATGCCGTCCCAACTTACGCACTCAGGACACGTGTCCGAGGAGGAGCAAACTTTACCCCTGCACGTGGAACAAAGGGAATGAGGGTCCACTTCTGGCTTAGAGAGGAAAACCCCACATGACTTTCCTGCTCTAGGACCAGGGCAACGACGCACATGCTCCATCGTTCGCACACGAAGAGCCAACACTAACGAGTTACAGGAACACTGGATATACGCAAGGGGAACGTACTGAGAACACTTTGCGAAAACGCACTATCGCAGAAAAAACACAAGTCCCCACACTGGAAACACGTGGAATCACAAAGCGCCAAAGGATCGAGAGTTAAGCGAGAGGGTGAGATGTTTCGCATCTCACGACCAAGAACTTAATGGTGATGCTGACCCGGGAAAGCAGTGACCTGCCCTAATCCGGCCCGCAGGGCATATCCTGGCGGCGGGGGTAGAAACTATATGGAGCGAGATAGGGGGGTAGCGCGGGAAAATCTTGGTCGAGATTGAGAGGTCAAGGACTCTCCTCCTATAGAAAGTGGTTCTCGCTGAGTATATTGTGTCGGAACAAAAGGTTTTTTATAAAACACTGCAATGTCTTTCTACAGATTCACCTTTTATTCAATATTCCTTTCATGTTCTTCGTTTCCCAAAAAGACAACCTCAGCGAAGTGCAAAGACATATCTAGAATATTATAGGGCCTCCAGGCTACACTTGCACAATTGGAAAAATTTTATTTTTGCAATTTCAAGCAAGAATAAGTTGTAAATCAAACATTTAATTACTTTAAAAATAGAAATGGAAATTTAAATAGCAATGTGAAATATAACGAACATATCAACAGTTATTCAACACTTCACACAGCTCCTTTTCAGGAAAATGTTGCAGCCGACACATTTTATAAACTTATACTTTCACAAAAATCTCAAATATAATAATCACCATTTAGTTTTTTATTAGTATAATAACAAACGACTGTATGAAGGGACAAGAGAAGCATCTTTGAAAATTGCAAAAAATTGAAGAATCCGAAGTAAATAAAGACATGAGACAAACTTTTATCAAAATTAACAAGAGCAATAAGAGATTTGTGACCTCCGCCAAAGGTTAATGGAGTCGTCCATGTCCTAAAAACTATGTGGCGGAAAGTTCGTCAAATCCGTAAATTCGTTTTGACCTCATCTTTAAAATGGCTGCTCTCTTAATATTGCAACCAAATTGGCCAAGCAATACTCTACAATTGTGTGATCTTGAGCTAAAAGAAAAAAAAAATATATATATATATATCATGGAATCTATACTTCAAAGTAATGAAAAATACACTATCAAGGCTCCTTGAAAAACTATCAGTATATGGCAATATTTCTACAACCCTTTAAACCGATCTATTTCAGACGCCTACAATTCATTTTTGTGCGTGTTTTTAGAACCTCTTACTTGACAAAGACGAAGCCGCACTAACATTACAACAACAACAATTGCAGCCGTTTCTTTTCCACTGCAGGACAAAGTTAGGCCATTTAATCACCACGCTGGCCACTGCGGATTAATGATTGATTGATTGAAAGTTTTCTGGCATCCTGACATCTAAGGTAATTGACGCCGATGCGCATTGATGATGGTAGCAGACTTTTGTCTAATCGCACACAGCAAACCAACCTAATACAGGTGGCCCTTACTAGTATAGCTTTGCTTATCATGGCGATACACTAACCTTTTCACCATTTAACGTATATATAGTTATAATTAAGTACAATGCCTTGTGGTAGGGGTGTAAGAATACTGTCCTCCGTGTCGTAGAAAGCGAATAAAAAGGACAGCTCCTGCCTTGCAGTATTGCTTTTTAGGACAAGGTTAGGCCCACTGCCAATAACTGTGGAAACTGCTATCTTGCAGTTAGAATATTAAGTCAAAGGTAAGACAACCGCCAATAACTGTTACTGATGACTGCAAGGGCATGCGATCGTAAAAACTTTCCGCCAAATTATAAACCATGCCTGATCCTATTAGATTGTGCATCAGGCAACCAACCCCTTAATGTAGGGATAACGGTGGGAAATAAGAAGTTATAATCAGTGAGAGAGAGAGAGAGAGAGAGAGAGAGAGAGAGAGAGAGAGAGAGAGAGAGAGAGAGAGAGAGAGAGAGAGAGAGAGAATACGGCATGAAGAGGCAAAACCTGATGAACGGGAGCCAGGAGAATTTGTGAAAAAAAAGATCTGACTGACGCAATAATTACAGAGGAATCACACTTACGTTAGTTGTCAAGAAAATATTGATTATGCTCAATTCTAAAGAGACTAGAGAGAAAAATTGACGAAAAGCTGAGAGATTAACAAGCAGGATTTAGAAAAGTTAGAAGTTGCACTGACCAAATTTTCATTTTAAGACACGTAGAGCAATGTGTAGAATATAGAAATCCACTTTCGATGGCATTTGTGGACTATGAAAACCTTTTGACTTTTGATAGTGTGCACCGGCCAATTTTGTGGTTAGTCCTGCGTTATTATGGAGTCCCTCTTAAATATGTAAATTTGATTAAGTACGTTCATGGGCATAGCAAGAGCAAAAGTAATGTTAGCAGAGTACTATGAAAAGAACTTCCAGTGAACAGTGGGGTACTCCACAAGAATGTGTTGGCACTTATGTTGTTTCCACAAGAATGTGTTGGCACTTATGTTGTTTATCCTCCCCATGGATTTGGTAATGCATAGAACAGTTGGGGATGGTGGAGAAGCATTGGACTGGACTGGTAACAGGAATTTAGCTTACCTTATGTATGTTGATGTCGCTGTCCTTATTAGCAGAACACCACAGGACTTGCAATGCTTGCTTACCAGAATGCATGAAATATCATACGAGGTTGGACTCAAGATAAATAGAAGAAAGACAAGAGATGATGGAAACGGAATATGCAATGGAATATGAAATATTACTAGAACGAGAAAGGATTAATGGGGTGGAATCATTTAAATAATAAGGTGCTATGATCTCTAATACCAGATATTTAGAATTTGAGTTTCATGAAAGATTGAAAAAAGCAAATCAGACAACGGCTAGGTTAAGTAAAATTTGGGAATCAAGTCGCCTGAAATTACATATAAAAATCAGGCTATATATATATATATATATATATATATATATATATATATATATATATATATATATATAAATATATATATATATATATATATACTGTATATATATATATATATATATATATATATATATATATATATATATATATATATATATATATATATATATATATATATATATGCAATATAGGGTAAAAAGATGAATTAAATAGACGAAGGTATGAATGAGAGAATCCTTAAAAAGTAGGTCAAATGGAACAACCTACAAATGGCTAAAGAATATGATTATAAGAATAGAGAGAGAGAGAGAGAGAGAGAGAGAGAGAGAGAGAGAGAGAGAGAGAGACTGATGGTTACAGTAGTTTACGACATTCCTGATACCAAAGAGGCATTTTTTCTCTACAACTGATGGCTAGATTTTATTTCGTCCAGCCGGAAGCTAGAAAAATCACTATAAAAAATACTTGAATGTCAACCACATGCAGCCTAATGTAACTCATGGACAAAGTTACATTGTTACATAGCAAGGAGAAAAAGCAAACTTTCATATTCTGTTTGGACTCCCGTCCTCATTAAGGGAAAAAAAACTTCTTTTGACTCGAACCTACAATATATGAACACAAAAATTACATATCAGTTTCGGTATGATATTTCTTATTTTTGCATTTTACGTAACATTCTAAAAGGGATAAAGTGGAAAACCGGCAGTTACACTGTGAAACAAAATTAGAAGAGTTGGACAGCAATTGGGAAGCTGGAAATGGAAGGAAAGTTGTCAAGTAAACGCAGCAAGGGAACAATGGAAAGCAGCAAAGAGCCCTAAGTGATGCCGACAATGCACCACGTGAAATGTATCGACAACACACTCTTCTACAGGGCATTATGTAAAGATGTCAGTTCTCTTCCCTATTCCCATGCTCTCTCTCTGTCTCTCTGTCTCTCTCTCTCTCTCTCTCTCTCTCTCTCTCTCTCTCTCTCTCTCTCTCTCTTACTATAGATATACAAAAATTTGCTATTGTTTACTCTTGATTTCAACAAAGATGAAATGCATTCTCACTGAAGATGTGTGTAAAAAGGACTGTATATATGAATGAAAATAACAAACGTTCCAAAGCTCATCCCAAGAGAAGGAGTAAGCAATAAAACAACATAGCTTCTCATGTTACCATTTGCTATGTGAGTTGAAATAAATCCTGCTAGCTTACATCCATAGCATTAAATAAAAAACAAGAATTACCGTCAACTCAGTAAATTAATTCAAGCGGTGATTAACTGATATTACGATACGTTGCATCAGAGAGAGAGAGAGAGAGAGAGAGAGAGAGAGAGAGAGAGAGAGAGAGAGAGAGAGAGAGAGAGAGAGAGTACATCATTCAGTCTCGCATTTGTATAAACCTGTGATCTGTACAATAATTACTCAATGTGGAAGGAGTATCCCCTTTTTAAAGTATTCATTTTCTTACAAGCAAGTCCATATTCTTAGGAACGGTTCCATCATTAGTCTTTGCAAAGAAACGAGGCTGAAATAACATTCCTCTTCCCCCGATGAACTCTTGACATTCAAGAGACGGAATAATTAGAATGTAAAATGACGAGTCTTAATAGACAATGAACGACACGAGAGAGAGAATGCGAATTTGGAAATGATTTCCCGGTGTCTTCATTAAGAAACGAGACGTAAACAGCAATGAGTCTTCTTACGCGTGCAATTAACTTCCTAATGGTGTGCCCACGGAAACAAATGTCAGAATTAATTGGTTATTGATACCTGAATGATAATGAATAGAATCATTTCGGCTTTATAAAGAGAACTATTTGTTTATATATTCTAATTGACAGTATTTGGTATTAGTGCGACAAAAAATAAAACATTACCCCATATTGCATATCCCTGGTTTTGTTTTCGCACATCCCTGGTTTTGTTTTCAGGTCATCTTTCCCTATCTACTTAAATAAAGGAGATGTTTCTCTCATAAACGAATGAAAATAAAATGTAAACAGGTTTATTTACAGAAAACAAGAAAATGTGCTGTATATGAAATAATAAAAATTAGAACTAAAAGCCACAAATTCTTCAAGAGATAGCAGAGATGAATGATCCAGGACGGACAGTTGTCTGAAGCTTAAATCAAGCGAAAAACTTATTTTCTTTCCTAAAAAAAAAAAAAAAAAAAAAAAAAAAAAAAAAAAAAAAAAAAGAAGACGAAGAAGAAGAAGAAGAAGGAGATGTTGAAGCAATGTAACAGTTCTCCCTTTCCAGCGTCTGCTGGAGTGTTCACTATTTCGAGCTCCGAAACGAGAACTTCCTTTCAAAGTTAAAAACAAGGGTTGCAAGTCACAGGGCAATTGTTGTCAGAGAGAGA
>NC_090727.1:90472911-90482911 GCF_036898095.1 Palaemon carinicauda | reverse complement strand
CCTATATGACATCACAGCTTCTGCAGCTATAGAGCGTTGCATTGTAGGCCTACCTGACATTACCGGCACATCGTTGCTTTTCTTCAGTATTCTAAAATCAAGCATTTATATTCCTCTTGTGTCTCTTCAGTATCAGCAAATATAATCTAATTCAGTGTACAAACGATTACGCAATTTCCCAGAAATTTAGACAACTTCAGATTCCAAAGGAAAAAATAATTAAGAGAAACTATTTTGATGAGTTACTTTTCATGAATTAAACTGACCAGTTTTGATATTTTAATATTTTAAAGAGTTTGAATCAAAATTCATTATATATATGGTCATCATCTTTTCCTAGGCCTATTGACCCTAACGGCCCCGGTTACATTTGCCCAGCCGTCTCTATCTTGAGCTTTTAAATCAATACTTTTCCATTCATCATCTACTTCATACATCACATGCTGTAAAATTGAAGTTTCCAAAGAATTTTATCAAACTTGGTCTACTGATATTGTTTGGACCTTAGACAGTCATAATTACGAACAAACAATAGTTATAGTGAAATCTTGGAAACTATTTGTGACTGTTCGATGGAAATTCTAGGCTACAACACTAGTAGTTGTAGTTGGAAAAGCAGGATACCATAAGCCCAGGGGCTCCAACAGGGAAAATAGCCCAGTGAGGAAAGGAAAAAAGGAAAAATTAAATATCTTAAGAAAAGCAACATTAAAATAAATATCTCTCACGTAAACTATATAAACTTCAACAAAACAAAAGGAAGAGAAATTAGATACATTAATGTGCCCAAGTGTACCCTCAAGCAAGAGAACTCTAACCCAAGACAATGGAAGGCCATGGTACAGAGGCTATGGCACTACCCAAGACTAGAGAACAATGGTTTGGTTTTGGAGTTTCCTCCTCCTAGAAGAGCTGCTTACCATAGCTAAAGAGTCTCTTCTACCCTTAGCAAGAGGAAAGTAGCCACTGAACAATTACAGTGCAGTAGTTAACCCCTTGGGTGAAAGAAGAATTGTTAGGTAACCTCAGTGTTGTCAGGTGTAGGAGGACAGAGGAGAATATGTAAAGAATATGCCAGACTATTCGGTTAATGTGTAGGCAAAGATAAAATGAACCGTAACCAGAGAGAAGGATCCAATGTAGTACTGTCTGGCTAGTTAAAAGATGCCGTAACTCTCTAGTGGTAATATCTCAACGGGTGGCTGGTTCCCTGGCCAACCTACTACCTAACGTTTCGCTTCACCACTTCAGCTTTAGGCTCAACTCAACTAAGTTTCGTTGAAGTATAATATGCCCTATAGTTCAAATAATATAATACTGAAGTAACTGAACATACATCATGTATTTCCACAAACAACAATAAAAAATTAAATACGGTATCTACATCTACCCCAGTTTCACTGGCAATCGTCAAAGTTTTGTGATAAAGGTAATAAAGACGTTAAAAGCTGCAAAAATAACATAGGAACAATGTAATGCCAAATTTGAAACAGCTGGATATAAGACATCCAGATTGTGGAATGATCTTCCTAATCTAGCACTTGAATGGGTGAACTTCACAAGTTTAAACTTACAGCAAACATTTTTATGTTGAACAGGTCCACATAAATTTCTTTTCATAGCTTATGCACAACAGATCTAGTTCAACGTTATTACTGATCTTAAAATGAAATATTTTATACATTTTATTCATTACTTCTCACATGTAGTTTGGTACTTTCCTTATTCCGTTTACTCTCTAGTCTTTATTCCCTTTAGGACTACTAGGGCTTATAGCATCCTACTCTTCCATCTAAGGTTGCAGCTTAGCTAGTAGTAGTAGTAGTAGTAGTAGTAGTAAATAATAATAATAATAATAATGATAATAACAATAATAACAATAATAATAAAAAAAGTTACATAGGATTTGGTTTTACTGAATGAACTCCAGGAGGCATTGTGTAACTTCATTGAGAATATGATGTATAATATGTTATTTGGGAAAAAAAAAAAAAAAAAAAAAAAACACAAAGTAGAAGCACAAAAGGTGCAATTAACACTTTCACACAACAATGTTACATGATTCAGCTGACTTGCAACAAAACTGTTATTATCCAAGTCCACCAACCTTGAGGCAAACGAATGAGTTACTCTAAAGAAAACACTGTGCAATTCGGATTGGTATAATACTCTTACCATCTTAGGGTGCAGTCTTTTAAGAGGCTCCAACGAATACCAAAAACGTTTACCTTAATGACATGAAAAGTGATAAAACTGGCATATGTGTGTATATATATATATATATATATATATATATATATATATATATATATATATATATATATATAGAAGCATCAACATACAGTATATCAGTAAAAATGAACTATGGCCTATTTTGGAAAATACGTTTCCTATATTGGATATGAAAAATAATAAAGCTTGTCTGATCAGAGCTTTTTTAATGCCTTGCTAATCTACGTAAGTTTTAAAAATTATATAAATTCTTTTATCAAAATCAGCACTCCATTTGCAAATAAGCTTATCGGGCAGTCGGATAGCAAAATGAAATATTGATGTATGAGAGAGAGAGAGAGAGAGAGAGAGAGAGAGAGAGAGAGAGAGAGAGAGAGAGAGATTCGGGGTCACGTACTCGTAATGATTGATCTGCCACAAATGTCTGCTTTGGAGACTGAAACATTTAAAGGTGGATCATGAATGGCAGTGGCAAGGGACTGTGACGCACCTATGCCCTAAAGAATGAACATATATACATATTATCAGCGCCAAACACCCTTCTCCATTAAGTTAGGACCAGGTAGGGCCAGACAATGGTAGCTAATGATTCAGCAGGTAGACCGATAGGCTCCCTAAACCCCTCATCCTTAGCTCACACGGATCGTAAGTTTGCAGACACTACAAGAACTTACTGAGCTTGAGCGTTTTTGGAACCCTTGTCCACCCGATCGCTAGGCAGGGACATTGCCAATAGGCTACCACAACATTTTCCCTTCAAAGATTTATATTTCTCTTCACTTTACTTGATATGCTATCTTTTTGCAAACTTCAATAACAGTAAAATTTAACCCAACCAGGGAGCTCGGGTGCTGATCGTATGTATATATCATCAGTCTCTAGTGCATTGTCCTACTAGCCAGGGCATTGTCCCTGTACCTTGCCTCTGCACTTCATGATGATGAATGCAGAGAGGTAAGCGTATACCGACATCGTTTCAAATCCTGTGAGACGAAACACATTTGTTCACTGACGACTGAACCCGGACCTCCCATCCCTGTGCAATATTGGCTTGACATACCAGTGACCTTGCTGGATGACTTGATTACCCGCTTGGTCACTCATCGCTATAGGGCATTAAGATCAGCAAACATGACAGATAATCTAAAACAGCAACGCTATTAAGCGGTTGTCATCAATCGTGACTCCGTATTCAAACAAAGTCACTGTCTTATTCCAGTTTATCGTGCATATAGAGAAAAAGTCTTCAAACAGTGTCTATTATTTGCTTTTATTTCTAAAACAAAGAGGTAACTATTCTTTTACAATGATTTGACAGGAGAGTTTCATTGAACTCAAAATATGATCAAGGGTCAAAGCAAAAGGTTGCTTTAAAGAATTTAAACTAATAACATTCTTCTCTTGAGTTTCTGAAATAATCAAAAGGTTTTATTTTCTGCTTATCCAAAAACATTAACTGTTGAAAGGATATATTTTTTATATATTAAAAATGTATTTCCAATTGAATTATAAAAAATGTGAACAATAAAGAACTAATGGAAGGATATTTAATTAATAAAAAATTTTCGCATTATATGAAAACTACAATTAGACGACACCGTGAAAACTATCGACCTTGAAACAAGAACCAAAACGAACGTTCACTTACACATGCAGACGTATCAGGATAGATGAGAGGAACCAGTAAATAATTAAAAATAGGTAATTCTAAGAAAATGGGCCTTTGGAAATCAGATTTATTCTTATTTGAAGTTGAAATCATATATTTTAGAACCATGCCTTTAAGATGAGTAATTCTACATTCATGCTAAGTAGTAAAAAGAAATTAAGGATGTGAGTTCATCATAATGGGCCATGATTATCAGATTCATAATGCACAAAAATTATAATTCTATAAAACGTACAAGATGCACTAATTCAAACTATACCTATGAATTATGCCAAATGCATTCGTTCAAAAAAGTCGGTGGAAAATACATTAATCTGTTCAATGAAGAACGAAACGAATATACATTCTGAACGCTTCGAAAAACGAGAATTAGTGGCTGTGTGCCTTTTGGGAGGAGATATAAGCCTCCATGGTAACCCTGGACCCGAATTCTACTTAGCCCTAACCCCAGGCGTAGTTTTCCCTCATTCCATTCGCAACAGGAGCTAAAACAATAATCCGCTTAAACTGGATATATACTTCTTTCCATTTCACAAACCCATAAGTGAAATTAGTTTTTCCTCTCCGTTTATCGCTCCAAAACCATACCGATCTCTCTCTCTCTCTCTTTCTCTCTCTCTCTCTCTCTCTCTCTCTCTCTCTCTCTCTCTCTCTCTCTCTCTCTCTCTCTCTCTCTCTCTCACACACAGGGTGCACTTAACTGTATTACTTTAGTAAATTGAAACATATAAACTTAACAGCTATAAATGCAGACTTTGTTTATCGCCTTTATTTTTACAGCAATCCCATTTCTCCAAGCATTTAGTGTCTCTCAAACGGTCCCTCCAATTTCCCATGAAAACCTATTCTATGCAGAAAAAAATACCAGAATTTAACTATAACTTCAATCAAGTTATTCTTCCGACTGTATCACAATTCATAAATTAATCTAAATTAATGTTACGCCCAACATCAGCTGATGACACCACCTTTCAAAATGTATACGACCACCTCTCAAATATTCATAAAAAATGTATTAATACATATTAACATCACTTTGAAAACACCGCCAACTGATCTTTACGCTAATGTGGAATTTATCGTCATTATCGATAATTGTTACAGTCGTTATCATTAATGTTTTCATTATCATCATTGAAAATAAACTATGATTTTCTTAATTTAAAATGTTTAAACATTTTCTTGACGAAATGTTTGGAGGTTGATCTGCATGATACCTGAATGTTAACCTTAAGAACAACATTCAAAAATATAATTATTATCCACCTGTTGTATAGACTGACTGAGCAATAAAACTAGCGTCCTTAACAATTTCTAATGAGTTTCGAATGAATATAGGAAAAAAGTTATTCTTAAAAAAAGTAAATAATTGATGAAAAGTGAAATGAAAGATTTTCTATAATTATCCAAGGTATATTTTGGGAGAAGAAAGGAAATGAGTTTAATCCTGACTAAGATAATAAGAAATCCCTTTAAAAACATGAAAAAATAAATCATTTCATATACAGATACACAGTAGATACCTTCCAAAACGTCTTAAACATAATTTTCCAACTGTAAAGATTAGATTACAGTTCCAACTAATTTGATCACTTTTAACATATTTCCTCAACCTTCAACATTCCCTGTTTTTATTTAAAAAAAAAAATGGCTTCCATAAACGTTTGTATGAAGAGAACACACAAGAAAAAAAAACATGGAAAAAAGTTCATTATTTACTTTCCATTTCTCTTCGCTCGATGGAAAAGGTGAGGCATTTATTGTCTTGGAAGATTTCTAATTAAGCTTCTGATGGAACCGAGAGAAAGGATAGGCCGGGATAAAAGGGAAATGGGAAGGGATTAATCATCCTTTGAATTAATCCTAGACGGGGAAAATGAAGAACGCTGAACAAGAAACACACTCCTATTTATTCAATTCAAAAACCCGATTTATCGATGATAATTTGTGATTTGTTTTCTTTTGCTTTAATAATGAACAAAAGACATAGGCTTATTCCTATCTGTTCAACTAAAAATGGCCTCTTTAACGGTAATAATTTGGGAAATATTTCTTTAAACTAGAACAAAATTACATCGAGTAAGAAATGCATTTATCGACAGGAAATCAATTAACATAAAATGTCTTATTTATTGGAGCATATCAACCTCAACTAAAGCATTATAGTTCGAGAATAACAAACCAATTCAATCAACCCCCTTTCATAAATAAAGTTTCGCCTGCAACTCTATGCAACTCCTTCAGATGTTCGGAAGAGGGGCAATCATATGTTAATTAATCTTAGTGATATGTTAATTAATAAAATAAAAAATCTACAGAAGGATACGCCCACTTCACCTATGATATCAACCTGTTAATAAGTAAAGTATCAGGAAATATATAACTGGAATTCATTAAAATATCTCTTTATATTTATTACATATTTTGATTAATTAATTTATTCAGTAAATTAGAACTAAAAAAATCTGATATACCAAATGGATGTTGACCAAATACACTGGTTTTGGGTACTTAAGACTCTCTCTCTCTCTCTCTCTCTCTCTCTCTCTCTCTCTCTCTCTCTCTCTCTCTCTCTCTCTCTCATGAGGTAGGTTACGCGGAAGATGAAAACTACATGGAAACCCTTCCAGTAAATATATAACTATTACGTATAAAATTAACTCACTGGAACGCCAGTCTACGGGAACACACCCAATCAATCAATTAATTAGTCACAGAAACTCTATGTCGAGCAATGTCGTTTGAAACTCCAAAACTAAACTCTTGAGGGAAAAATCATTCAAATACAACTAACACTGACACCAATCGAAAATTTTTACCAATGATTATAATTCAATTTTATTAACCTTTCAACATTTTTGTAGTAGGTCGTGAGTCATAGATAATTCATATTTACAGTCAGAAATAGTTAATAACACTTCTTGATACATGACCATTAAGTAAATCTTAATATTATAAACAAGAGCAGGTAAATATGATTCAAATTCTGCATATGATATAGAATGTCAAAATACACTTTTAAAAACAAGTGGGAAGCGAAATGCATACAAATGCCCCCCCCCCCAAAAAAAAAAAAAAAAAAAAAAAAATTCTTAAATTAAAACGATTCAAGGAAAAGTAACCTGGTATCCTCCATTTATTGTCTGATCTGCACTCTTAAAATCAAACCTTTTCGCGAGGATACTTAAACCCTTTCTTGATCATTCATTCATAAAACGTTCGTCATCAAGCGAAGACATTTCAAGTAGGCTGATATAAAGGAGGTAGGGGGGAGGGGACTCAACTTCAGGAGACCATCTACCATAGTTTAACTACCGGGACTGGCAAATTTAAGAAATTCTTGGAATGAAAATTTATTACTATCCTGAGAGAGAGAGAGAGAGAGAGAGAGAGAGAGAGAGAGAGAGAGAGAGAGAGAGAGACTCGTTTGGACAGCAATAGAGCTGCACACAGAGATCTTAAATTTCATCGTCTGACTTTTCCCATGTGGCAATATATCTTTTTAGGTTCTCTTTCATATATCAAAACGGGAAAAGGTGAAAAAAATAATGTGACTACCAGGTGTTCAACACACAAACGAAAAAAGTATGGCAGGCGATGAACATACATTACAAAGATTTATTTAAAACCATGATGGTAGAAAAATCTTTAACACTTCAACTTACTAAAATGGAAGACATATATTTTAAGTGAACGGGTTCTATAAATAAAAATGCAAGTAAATGATAAAATAATACAATAAATTCCTATATCCCCACCTTTAAAATCATTAAAAAAAAATAAATTTATTTTTTCCTAAATACCTCAAGTGAATGAGAAAGTTTAACGGGATGAATATAATCACGATTTCCTAAGTAGTTGAACATATTTTTTCCCTTTTTTCTTGCATCAAAGTTTTATACTTTAAAAAGGGCAATGGGATATTAATATAGCATACCTAACTTTTACATTTATCTTTCTAGATTTCCTTAAAAAAATAATCATCGTTTTACGAAAGATCATAACTAAAACACAAATCATTGAGACGTTTTCACAATGCTGCTAATAATCCAAAAATATATATTACTAAACTACGAGCATAAATTTTGTAAAACTAATGACTTGGAGTAACTGGAAAATTAATCAGGAAAAAAAAAAAAGTTGATAATGGGGCGGCCGGTTGCGAATGTTTTTGTCAAGACACGATCACATGGCTTACGGTCCGTTACCTCATGATAAAGTTACGAACCGTGGCGATTGATGGCGACGTTTATCGTTATTACAATGTAATTACATCGCAACGAGTTAATTTATTATGATTACGACGGCCGCGGCCTCATTAGCATGTGTTACTCGGGCATAATAGATCCCGTACACGAGCAGAGCTTCAGGCTATTTATATAGATGGTCAGTATCTGAGTGTGAGAAAAAAAAAGAACATAGTTATGGGTTTGTGGACAATCAATGGTTCTTTATACCGCTTGTATGTATAAAACATGTTGATGTTATTTAGGTGATCTTGAGCCAGCAAGTACAGTTGTAAAGAAAGGGTGAGGGAAAAAAGGATACTTGTCCCTGTATTACTGTTAATCTCTTAATCTGCCTTTATTGTTGTTTTCAAAGGTTTTCGACTTGTCTCTAAAGAGAACTTCCTTCAAGGAAAAATGAACTAAGTGTTTACGCTCAGACACGATAACTTCTGCCAAAAAGCTCTTTTCATCGGCCACCACCGAATGGTTAGGCTAGAGTCCGCTTTGCCTATTACTTCTGTAGTATTAGTCCATTCTATCTGTTACTTCTCGCTTATTAGTCCGTTGTGTCGGTTACCTCTCTACGTTTTATACGTTTTGTATCCATGAGTTGCCTGTTGTTATTTTGTTCCTATCCGTTGGTGTTCGTTAGTCAGTCCGTTGCTCATCAATTCCTTATTTTGTTTTAACCGTTCAACTTTCCTTACATTGGGATCGCGACAATTTCCACAACGTAAATGACCGGATGTCTGTTTTTCGATCGTAATCTGTCCGTTCGTGCATCAGGCGAGATGTTACACGTCCTTTAATAACTTGTAGGCTGTTAAAATAACGATCCAAATGGGATGAATGAATTCCAGTGGGAATGGTACCAAGTTGTATAAAACTATTGACAGGAAAAAGAAAACGTATTTCTGAGCTACAAATCTATAATCTCCATAAGGCTTCGTGCAAAGGGAAAGGAAGAGATATCAAGGGTAAGATCAAACAAAATCTTATCAGGAATTGAATATGTAAATCGAGAATATCACAGTGATTGCATACTTATCTAATCGAAAACCAAATGGAAGATGATACTAAACTCGGAGACGCAAAGTATTATATATATATATATATATATATATATATATATATATATATATATATATATATATATATATATATATATACACACACACAAATATATATATATATACACACACACACACACACACACACACACATATATATATATATATATATATATATATATATATATATTATATATATATATTAATGAGAGTCTGAGATTGATGTTATTTCTTCTCCAAAAGTTGGAGATTTTCTTTTGAATAATTTAGAAAATTCTTTTTCTTAAAATTAAAGTCAAAGACTGATGTTATTTCCTCTCCAAAAGTTGGAGAATTTTTCAGCATAATTTCGGAAATTCATCTCTTTTCAGCAGTTCCATTGAAAATCCTTAGATGAAAAACTACGTGAAGAATAGGACGTCTTGTCAGGAGAACTTCAACCATTTAACTGTTCTCAGAAGTTAAGAGAACAATCCCCAATCCCCTTTGGAAGGGGATTTATTTCTCTCTCTCTCTCTCTCTCTCTCTCTCTCTCTCTCTCTCTCTCTCTCTCATAGCAAAGCAGTGTCTGGTTCTAGATACACACACACACACACACACACACACACACATATATATATATATATATATATATATATATATATATATATATATATATATATATATATATATATATATTTCCTTTTACGCTGAACGGCAATCACTTGGAAAACAACAATTTCCCAAACTAGTGAATTGTAGTTAGGAAAGGGAGAGGGGTGGGAAGTGTTTAATCTCTGTGTGTGTACATATCTATCTAA
>NC_090727.1:90440411-90465411 GCF_036898095.1 Palaemon carinicauda | reverse complement strand
TGACAAATGGGAAAAGTCTCTCTCTCGTGGGAGCCCGGAAGCTTTCATTATCTCACGAAATACATAGGGAAGACGCCTGTGATGCAAGAGCTTAAATATCTTGAGGAAAATTTCGCTATTTCTTTCTTTCTATGGAAAAATTTTTCCCTTGCAGTGAATTCAAAGGAAATATGCAGGAAAAGAAACTTTCATCTCTCTCTCTCTCTCTCTCTCTCTCTCTCTCTCTCTCTCTCTCTCTCTCTCTCTCTCTCTCTCTCTCTCTCAGTATAATGTGAATAAAAAAACAATACATATCGGTTAGTCATGAAGAACGCTGAAAATCTTACAATATCCAAGTTTCTAACGGTTAACTTCCTCGTTGTGTTTGGTATCAAAATCCTTTAATTATAACATTTCAAACCTTTGGTAGTCGTTGTCCATTGATCCATGAGATCTATTGTTCTAGTCCCGCCAATAGGATCTATTTCTCATCCCAATTCAAATCTACGTCAAAGATGTTCCCAGATTAATTATTTTCTTCCTTTTTAATCTAACAACAAAAACCTCATTTCTCCCATTGGCTGTTCTAATTGGTCGAATAAATTGAATTAATAAAACTTGGGAAATTATCCCTCAAGCAGAAATCATAAAACCAGTTTCCCCAAAGCAATTATCTTTAAAGGGAAGCATAGACCTACTGTAGTCCCTTAAATCAATATGGGATTTCACTGCACTAACTTTACCCTTTCTATAACCGCTGGTCTGAAGTCCAAGAATTAAATGCCTGTTTTCATTCATATATATATATATATATATATATATATATATATATATATATATATATATTAAAAGGAAACTCGTAGAAAAGAGTTGTTCGTGACAATCTTACCGACGTCAGAGGCAGTATCGTCGGATGACGAAGGACACCTAACACCTTACCTGCAATAGAAGAGAGAACTGATTAGTTAATACATAAACGCATTACAATGAATAAGTAAAATATTGCAAAACGAGAGTAAAGGCAAATCTGAAAAGATAATGTATACGCCATAAAAATAATGATGATAAGCAATTCACCGGATACTGAGAGAGAGAGAGAGAGAGAGAGAGAGAGAGAGAGAGAGAGAGAGAGAGAGAGAGAGAGAGCATCACTGCCAGAAAAATTATAAAAGGTGAAATAAGAAGAAGGGCAGGCGTAATGAACATTATAGAGGTGATAAGATTGTCACGACCGGGATGATATGAGCACGTATTGAGGATGGATGGTGGGGATGCAGTCAAGAGGAAGAGTGAGGCAGAGAAGGGGGAGGACGATGCTGTACCATATAGATAATGAAAAATCTTTTCGAAAATTTTCGTAATTGGACCTTTCTAACTTTCTTAATTAAGTGATACATTTCCCATAAAATCTAACCGGTTGAAACTTTACTGAGGACTTAAGTGCTTGGTTTGTAATAGAATAATATTCTTTGTCCTTCTAATACAAGGCACATTCGTTTTAGAGTTGGCATACTTATTGGACAATAGATATTAGCATCGTATTCTCTTGGGTAACATAAGTTATAAATCATAGCCTTATGAACATAATTATTTTTTCTATTTGATATTTTGGACGTTTTTAATCGCTTTTAATCTCCCTTTTATTCATTTCTAAACAAAACTACCTTCGATTTAAGAACAATATGGTGGATTCATCTCATCCTTGTGGTTTTATAATATATATATGCATCACTGTCACAATGACCAAGTGAATTAATAAGCAGAAAAAAAAACAGTATGAAATAATAAAATGCTTTAGTCACTAGCGCTTTCATGCATTCTAAAACACACTTCTTCAGGGTACAATTGTACACTGAAGAAGCGAGTATTATAATGTAAGAAAGGCTATGTAATAATGCATTTTATTATTCTATACAGGCTTTTGCTAATATATATGTATATATATATATATATATATATATATATATATATATATATATATATATATACATATATATAAAAATAAATAAATAAATATATATATATATATATATATATATATATATATATATATATATATATATATATATATATATATATGTACATATATATATATATATATACATATATATATATATATATATATATATATATATATATATATATATATATATATATATATAGGTATATACACACACCAACAAACATCATCAGCTAAGAAGGCCCAGCGAAGTGACAAAAGCATCATGAAGTGTCGTGATTATTAACTCCAAAATCCCAACTATTCAACAAAGTCAAGTGCCCTCGGTGTCTCTCAGATAGTCAGGAGGACACAGAGGCAGAAGCATCATATAATGCAAACAAAACTAATTTACATAATTTGACTTATGGATAAAAGATAAGCATAATAATCCAAATAATAGATAAAAAACATGCAAATACTATAGTAATGGGTTAATGAGGAGCTGTTGTTTGCTTTAAAATTCTTCACATTCACAAAAGTTTTTAACCAAAAACATTTCTATCAGCGTGATTAAAACTTGATAAACTTAGCAAAAAATTAATAAGTAACCAATTACTCTAAACTAAATACAATGTATGAACGCCATCGGTGAACCAACATCTCAAAAATGAAAGGCAGAAAGATGCCAAACTTCTCAAAAATATGTCACAGATATCCAATAACTATCAATTCGTAATTTGCATTTAATATCAACCTCTAAAGTATAAGAGTTTTCCGTTTAAAGGAAAGTGGGTGAGAGAATATATAATATTATTAAAATTACCTACAAAATGTGTGGACGCCTGAATTTTCTTTTTTTCCAGAAATATAAAATAGAACCCAGAATCTTGTACATGAAAAGCTAGACAGAAATTTGTGACATTTACCTTCAACATATTTAATAAGGAAGGGTTTCCCCATCTTAGGTCATGTACCCCTAGTGGTACATGTGTACTCTTCAGTGGGTACATTCAACCTGAGGGAATAAACAGTACTGAGCAACACATGATGTAATCTACAATCGGTTTGAATGATAAAATTATATCACAATAACAATTTCATTATTTCATTCAATTTTAGGGCTAAACAGGATTCTATAAAAATGGCCCAGGGGAACAGAAGAACATAAAGGTTACGAACTCCTGTAGTAAGTCTATTCTCCAAGAAATTCCTAAGATACTTATTCTATCTACCTGTAACTGCCAACGATATCTTTTAATGTTAACAAAAGAAAAGTCAGAGATAGCGGTTCGGTAAAACGTTATCATTAGTAAGGCACCGCACGTGTTACATACACCGAAATGCTGTTACTTCCTTTTTAATCCCTCATTCTCTCTTGCACTGATGATATATATAAAAAAAAACTTTTAAGCTTGCCATTGCATGTTCCACATTGCCGGAATTTTGTGCCCTGTTGCCCTCAATCGTTTGTAAATAAGCTCATTATCCTGATGAATAAAGTCACTTACATTCCCCTTTGCCTTTCTGTTAGTAACTAACAGCCATCTCGCGACAAGCGAATTTAGCTTCGGTCCTCAACCCCGCCTAGTAAATAGGTACTACAAGATAATCGAGAAATTAACAAATATTATTTCTAAAGCGGACTTGACGGAAAAACTCATCTCAGGTTTGATTTTAAGATGAAAGCAAAAACAAAGCAAATTCTCGCTTGTGAAATTCAACTAATTTTAAACCTTTCTTTACGAGAAATTATCATTCAGATATTTTCAACAGGATCAAGCATAGAAAATATTAAACCCCACTCTATCACGAGAGAGAGAGAGAGAGAGAGAGAGAGAGAGAGAGAGAGAGAGAGAGAGAGAGAGAGAGAGAGAGAGAGAGAGAGGTGGGAGCATTTCCTAGTAATGTTTATCATAACCAATTTGTTTACGGAAGATCAAATTTAGCACGGCACAAAGCAATATTATCACGTCAGACTGATTCATTGCCTGTATAAAAGGTCAAACGGTGAAATTCCCCAAATGAAAATAAAGTCGTTTTACGATCACTGTAATCAAATGGAAATTAGGTACAATTTTTCTCCATTGAGGTCCAGCTAATGTTCGGAACATTTGCACAAGTTATACATATTCAGGTGTGAGAGTTATTGACTATACAATATACATTTATACTGTAATCTCCTTTCTGAAAGATTTATTCTAAATGGAATGTTTTAAATAACACTAAAAATATACGAACATTCATTTAAGCTGTAGTCTTTTCTGAGCGGTTTATTTCAATTAAATATTTCAGAGATCCCTTAAAACTAAGCCCCATAATCATGTCCAGAGAATATTTTCAAGTACAAAACTTGCATCTTGACCATTTTGAGTCAATGAAATCTGTCAATATTAAAAGGTAAAATTTCCATCGCGAAAAAGCCACTATTCCATTCTGCGCTCCTAAGTCGAGATATGACAATCAAGAAATATCTAACAGAGTTTGTAGATTTGATAACAAAGCCCTAAAAAGAATATTGGGAGTTGAATGGCAGTTATTATCGTTGTCATTAATGGCTAAGCTACAACCCTAGTTGGAAAAGCAAGATGCTATAAGGCCAAGGGCTCATACAGGGAAAAATAGTCCAGTGAGGAAAGGAAATAAGGAAATAAATAAATGATATAAAAAGTAAAGAAAATTTTAAATAAAATATTCTAAAAAAAATAACAGCATTAAAACAGATATTTCATATATAAACTATAAAAGGACTCATGTAAGCCTGTTCTACATGAAAACATTTTCTGCAACTTTGAACTTTTGAAGTTCTACTGATTCAACTACCTGATAAGGGAGATCATTTCACAAAGGCGGAATGATTTACTTTATTCCTCTAACCCTTTAAGCAGACAGCCATCAAGAATTCATAGATTATATTATTTCTCATATGAGAGAGAGAGAGAGAGAGAGAGAGAGAGAGAGAGAGAGAGAGAGAGAGAGAGAGAGAGAGAGACCCTATATCAGGGGTTTTATCATATGATCATATTTAAAGATTGATTAGGTTGCCTAGCGTCGCAACTACAAAGGTCATTGACACTAGGCGGCGTCATAACTGCCAGGATCACTGACGCCTCAAGGTAGAATGAAACGCAGAAAAGAAAAGAGTGTTTAATCATCATATCATATCCCTGAAGACGGAGAGGAATTTGGAACGTTCAAGTCAGAATAATTTTTTCAATTGAAAATTTCCGAGGTCATTATGTAAATTTATAAGAAATTAGACCTCATTGAATTTTTATACGCTTATTTTTTTAATCAGAATTATTTTCACAATAAAGAAACAAAAATATTTTTCTAAACAATTCCCAATTGTAATTTTAATGAATATTTAATGTTATAAAGTTGAAAATCTTTTCCTTCTTCACATTCCTCTAATTCCGCCTTAAGTCTCTGGACGAGTTCTTCAAGATTTCCTTTGGAATTTCTGAAGAAATTCGCTCGGAAGTGATTGATACAAGACTTCCTTAATTACTTTGAACGTATAATTTCGTAGAGTAGATTTTAATCTATAGAAGTAAATATTGATAGATATAATCAATATTAGTTTTATCTAAAAGTAAAACTTGTTTTGTTATTAAAACTATCAATAAATATAATATTAATGTCTACTGACTCAAAATTTTGTATAACATTCTCCTTATCATTTGCTTGAAATTTCTATTCTTATAACTTCTTGAAAGTCTTCTCACTTCGGGATTTGATTAATGATTAAATAATACTTTCGCTCTCTCTCTGTGCATCGTTTTCTTGCTTCTCCATCATCATCAATAACTTTTACTTCATAATTGTTGAGGTTATTCCTTTATCTCTGTTCTATTTTTCATTAGAAATGCACTACGATAATTAAGCAGTGCAGATATATATATATATATATATATATATATATATATATATATATATATATATATATATATATACATATACATATATATATATATATATATATATATATATATATATATATATATAATCGTCGAAACTGTACAAGTCAAAATCACCCATACTAGATTGAATTTCTATGAGCGCTCAGACTTAAATCCCACAATATCGCCAATCTTCAGAGGTCAGCGTGGTGATGAAAAATGGCTGGGCGTTCAAGTAAAAACTCGATGTAGTTGCCCTCCATCTCTACGAAGGACGCCATCCTTCAAGAGTGTTTCCATGAAGCTACTTTTTGGGAGTTGATAGATAAAGAAAAGACGGGTGTGATCACTGAATTGAAAAAGCCTCCTAACCCCCCCCCCCCCCCCATCCCCGCCACCGTTTCACCTCATCTCCCTAAAATGGAAATATATATCATGGCCCTCTTTTCGTCAGTTAAAATGAAAGGAAGAAAAGGCGTAATAAAGTTGTGGGTCACTAATGGAAACTGTATCGGTAAACCGATCAGAAAAGGAGTTTTACAATAAAAACTGGCAAAACGAAGGAGAAATATAAACATTTTCGAAAACAAAAAAACATAAAAGGTTTATAAACGTTTTCTAACATTTTTTTTCTCCAAGAAAAAGAAAAGGAGCACTTGGGATAAAAGCTTAAAAGGTCCAATTTCTGCTATTACAATTTAACGTGTGTATCATTGTAATTGAATAAGAGAAAATATTAACTAGTTTTTAGCGAACAATTGCTTAAACAATTGCTTACTTGAATACATATAAAAGACATATCTTGAAGGGCTGCAATAGGAAATGTAATCAACTGGACATCAATTGATAATGTCTTTTAATACAATGATTCCAACTTAAATTTTAAATCCTTTCTATAAATATGAGTGGGGATACATTAAAGTGGTGAAAGGGTTTGTGTATCGCCATGATCAGCAAAGTTGTACTAGTCGTGGACACCCATACTAGGTTGGCTTGCCCTGAGCGATCAGACGAAAATCTCCTACCATCACTAATGGAGACAGAGTTTATGCTTCAATTGAAAAGAAATACAATTTAACCATAAAAGAAACCCTTTCTGGTACAACTCAGGAACATAAAAGGTGGTCTACCCTTATATCTGCACTCTTGGTGTATAAGCTATACAACAGTTCCTCCTTTACTTAAGCCATATGGCTCAGTCACTCACTGTCCAAAGGAAAAGGCAACTCTTTTGGCTGATGTTTTTGACAGCAGAGTGATGAAAAAATATTTTTAATGGAAAATACGCAGTAAAATAAATAACAGCTGAATTTATTCAAAATAGAATTTTAAAAATAAATTAAGATGCAAGTATACCTAAGAATAGAGTTTCTTTTTTCTCTCTCTCTCTCCCGCACCATCCCTCCCAAACTTCGACCGCTATCCAGCGTTCCTTCCTCAATCAATTATCCATCACTATTTTCCTCTCGCTCAATTTTCTTATAAGCAACCATCGTCAATTTCCAGAAGCTCTCTCTCTCTCTCTCTCTCTCTCTCTCTCTCTCTCTCTCTCTCTCTCTCTCTCTCTCTCTCTCTCTCTCAATGGAAAATGTCGTAATATCGACTTTAGATTAGATAGGATTGAATATATTAGTATGGGCCACGAAACTGTTTGAGGCTCGGATGGCCGGCTCATTCTTAACAAGATTCTTGGATGTACTATGCAAGTCTTATTTTCAGATTTATTTCAGCAGCAGGTCTTCTGAAGGCTATTCACTTTTTATGAGGACATCTTCACTTTTTTATTGAATTGTTTATTCATAACAAACGATATTGGCATCAATGACCTTCGATATCAGGAAGCCGGAGAACTCTAAATCAATCAATCAATCTATGCCAGCCTACACCTACAAATATTCTTAACTCGTTATATTCCTCAAATACTTGATAGAAAATACATGACGCCTTCCTTAAAATGCAATAATAATGTAGAAAGCTACCAATAATATGGAGTCAATCTATTAATAATTCAAACTTTTAAAAGACGAGAAAGTAATTTCAGCATAAAAACCATAATATATCATCGTGAATTGAAGCATCGCGTCTTCCGCTCCAATATCTCTCGTGTCTCGTATGAAATGAAATAAATCAAAGGCCCATCATCCACAAGAACTACAAAAATGCAAAAATTATCATGAAAAAAATATATTGCTCAACTTGAGATTTATTGGTCGTTCAATCTACCAGACTGACAGGAAAAATGTGAAGGCGAATCTGGGGAACGAACGAGAAAGAAGATCATGTGTATTCTATAGACCTTGGTGTTTACCATCTATTCATTCAATATTATCTAATGTGTGTTTGTATGTGTGAAAGAGAAAGAGAGAGACAGACAGATTTCGGGGTGATCATTCGCATATGCAAACAAAATCTCTAAATTCAAGGCAAGCAATAAGATTTGCTAGGAAATCATACAATCTACTTGGAACAAAAATGAAAAGAAGTTTCTGTTTTTCGTCCCCTTGTAGCGTCTCTAAATGAAATCCTGATATATGTTCAAGCAGATAATTATCGTAAAATACTCAATAGTTACAAAGGAAGTAAAAAAAGTGAACGCAATTTAATTGAGTTCTCTCTATATGTAAACACTAAATGGTATAATTAGTATTTAGCGGACGCCAAGCTAAATGAAATTCGCAATTACGACGAAAATAATCTTACTCTTAAGAATATAAAGAACTCGTTAATATAAACTAATTGCTTCATTAGTTCTTATAATAATAACGAAAGGAACTTAATGAATTCAGCATGACATTATAAATAGCTTCAAGGGAACTGTTGCAATCTTCGCCGATAGGAAATTAGAAATTAATGGATGAATCTTAATTGTTGATGGCTAACAAAGATAAAAATTAAACGATTTGAGTTGTTTATTTTTTACCATCAGATGAACATATTTAATATATAATGATATCCGACATTTCATGTATATATATCAAGAGGATAAACATCTATGTTGTAAACGTTCATATGTAAACAGAGCTACCAAAAATAATGGACTAATATTAACTAACCGGAAATAATAACGGAGTATGAGAGAGAGAGAGAGAGAGAGAGAGAGAGAGAGAGAGAGAGAGAGAGAGAGAGACCAATACGGAAAACTATTCTAGTCTTTCTTAAAACCTGAAGTGATAGAATTTATAAACTAATAAGTGCTAAGAGGTAGAAAGAGAAGGGTTTTACAGATGGTGTGAAAAGAAAGTACTGCAAAGAGAGTGCCTCGGTATCCAAAAGCTCAAGAGAGACGAAAGAAATAGCGGCTGACAGCAAATGTGTATAGGGGAGTTTAACGAACTGCTGTTGAGCTTTCTTTGTAGGTAAATAAAGCTATTGATTTTATGGAACTTTCAAGAAATAAGGGGTAGTTCATGACACACCCGCCAGAGGGTGAACGCGGTAATGACTGTTGTGTTATTTCTTTTTCTGGATCAAATCTCTATTCTGGAAAACGTAAGACATTAAAAACATCAAAGCCACGTCATCTCCATAAGCGAAAACATACATAAAAGCCATAAAAAGGTCAGAAAAAACCTAAGCAAGCTAAAGATGCCTAATCCTTCCTTCCTGCACTCCTCCAAATTTCACCCAATGAAAAAAGAAGAGAGAATTACTGGTTCTTGGGAAATTCCTAATTAAGGTGAAAGTGAAGGAGAGCAGAGGCCCAGATACAATGGGAGAGACTCGGAGACGATTAATCACCCCCAGCAAAGGCCGATGGAGTCGACCCGAACAGAGAATAAAAAGTTTCATCAGGAAATTTTCATATTAATCAACATGGATTATGAATAGCTAGTGTACGCGACCCATCGAGAATGACGGCTATACATGTAAAGAGATATGCACACACCCGCACACAGATTTAACCCTTCAACCCCCCCCCCCCCCTTTCCTAACCACATCACGGCTATTTCAGCAATTTGTGAGGTATTGTGCTTTCAGAGTGTACCTCTCGGGGTAACCCCCTCTCACCAAGGTATGACCACTCGCTTTTCCCTTTACCCGAGGGACAGGGAGAAACCATGTAGCTATACGTTAGGCAATGCTGCTGAGGGCCCAGTGCCTAGCCGTATGGCCCCGAATTCCTAAATCAAACTATAACTATAAGGAAGACATAAATGTTATGGATTTTGGTATATTTTTTATGGTTTTATGGCATAAGACCATAAAAAATACCAAATTAGGTGAAGAGATCATTGCGTATTCTCTATCATCAATCATTCAGTTCCGAAAATACAAATATGTAGCAAAAATGAGAGCAGAAAAGTTTATTTCATATACGTGAAGGTCTACATCTACGGAGGTGACAGAGACAAAAGGAAAATCAATCTATGAGTAACTTTTCAGTGATGTCCTGTTTGTCTTCGTTCTATTTTCATTTTCCTGATTATGTTATTACCCTTACATTATTAGTATAATAATTTAATGTTTTAATAATAATGCATAACTTAATGTAAAAGAAAAACAGCCGCGTTTGAACATATATAGAACAACAATAGTTTTCGTCATGCATGTACAAATTTCTATCTCGCAAAAAAAAAAAACTATCCTTTATAATGGGTTTTAAGTAAGATAGTTCATGCAATATGGTTTGGAGGGTTTGGTAAAGTGTGGAGAGAATAATGGAAGATAGGAGGCAGAAAAGGAAGAATAACTTGAGTGTGAAGAGGTAGGACTAAAAGACTGACAAGGGCAGGATAGAGTTAATGGAAAAAGGATATTGAATATCAAGTGAACAAAATAGACGTTAAGAGCTCGGTATAGCCTACTCAGGATTGTTGAAGTACTCGTGTTTAGCTTTCCGTATGCTGTAGACGTAGGATATAGCTGAGCATACTGTACCTATCACCCAAGATTAAGCAAATTAAGTATGAATATGACAGTCACTTGATTTTTCTGGGGGTCATCCCCTTATAGGAGAAGGGGTTTAACGATGAAACGCATTTAATCAACTTGTTTAGAGAAATTTAACTAATTAATTCACAATATAGAATAAATAGATCACCCCCTAAATTACACTAAGGAAAATAATTGATGAATTGCAGAGGGATTGACAAGACCTTCATTTTTCCTTATCATCATTACAAGTTTTGTTAGCATTGCAAGAGAAAAAAGCTCTACTTATGAAAAACAATTGATTTTTTTTTTTTGGGGGGGAGGGAGAAATTTTTGCATACGAAATAAAACAGGTGCATAACAACTTTTCATCATTTGACCCTAACAGTAACCTATGAAATCAAACATTAAAATTTCGGTTACAAGAAGAAAAAGTCGGGAAACAAGAACAAGATGATTCTAGGAAGCAGGGCTGCCGAAACGTGGAATTGACGTCATCGATACGGCTAATCTGCTCCACATCTTGATCAAGTGTGGAATGTGGAATCCGAGTGTTAATAAATTCCACACTTTGTAAAGAGATGATGTATGTCGATTAAAATGTAATAAATAATTAATATGAGTGTTTTATTATTTATTTTCCCCGTGATATCTATATAAAAATTACAATAATTGAAAGTGTGGATGCTATGGGACTAGGAGGCTCAGTGGAGTTCAGCGCTTGATGTTGCCGACTCACTGAAAGACTGATTCTTGAATCAGTGTTGAGGGAATTAATTGCAATTGCCGCACAACAGTTGCCTTTTCACGAATTGACTCGTCAGCTCAAGAAAAATCTAAAAGTTTATTCTTTTTCATGTGAGTATCTTTTTGCAATTTCTGTAGACAGAATACTGTGAGGATTATATGAAATAGGCTTACCTACTCATACTGCCGTTTCATAACTTTAATTTTCTTCTATGAATAATAATAATAATAATAATAATAATAATAATAATAATAATAATAATAATATTAAAAGAAAAATCTTTCGATAGAATAAAAGGAAAGTAAAACTATAAGTTAGTAATTTTTTCATTTCCGAAATCTTTGACATTTTGCAGAGACTAAAACAATATAGCGAAACTCGTTACGAGATTATTTGTTATATCATTTTTTTTTTTTTTAAAGATTTCCTTCGGGGAAAGGAAATTACGAAAAGAATAGTCAATGGAGATATTAGATTCGTCTCTTAAAAAAGCTAAAGAAAAAAGAAGTAAGAAAAACGCAAGACTTCTGCTGGAGCAGAAAGAAATCTTCGGTGAAGACCAGACGATTCTTCTCCGACCCAACGATGTCTTCAGAAGGCTTCACACCATCCCGTTCTCATCCGAGTCTTCATTCACACCTCATAAGAATTTTAACTCTTTTTTTTATAAATACAATTCTATCTATCTATCTATCTATCTATTTATCTATCTACCTATATACTCTATTTATCTATCTATCTATCTATCTATCTTTCTTTCTATATATTTCCTTCGGGGAAAAGAAATTACTAAAGGAATATTCAATGGCGGAATAAGATTCGTGTTTTGGAAAAAAAATAGGAATAGAGACAAAGTTGTCATCTTCAGGAGTAGAAAGTAAGTTTTGGTGAAGACCAAGTGAAGATTTTTCCCAGAGCGAACGAAGACGTCTTCAAAATCTCGCTCTCATTCGAATTATAATCGGAATCAGTTTCAGGAGATGATCTCGAAGCCAACGATGACGTCTCCAGTCCTCAAAACTCCTTCAATCTCAGAGTTGATATTTCTGCGAAGACCTACTTCGATTTCTTCAAATTATACCTGATCAAAGTCAAGTGATCTGCATTCTGAGTTTTGCAACGATGTTCACAAACAACGCATTGAGAGCTATCAGCCAGTACGGGAAGACATATCTACTTGGAGGTCTCTTTTCCGGACAGGTTTCAGGACCAGCAACCCCTGTTGATGGAACTGGAAGGACTACGCCTCATTTTGAGAGGTGGTCTTCTGATGAGGAAATTCTGGGCCGAGGAGGAAAAGAGCGAGGCACTCGAGCCTGTCTTGGACCAGGAGGAACTCGACGGAGTTTCTGAGGAGACGGAAGCTGTCATCCTTTGCTTTCCAGCGAGGAGGATCAGCTGCTGCTGCCAGGAGGCACAGGGAGTGTTGTCTCTAATAGAGATGTACACGTTCAGGTAGAGACTGAACATCTTACCTCTAACAGAGATGTAGACGTTCAGGTAGAGACTGAACCTCTTACCTCTAACAGAGATGTAGAAGTTCAGGTAAAGACTGAACAAGTCTCTAACAGAGATGTAGAAGTTCATGTAAAGACTGAACAAGTCTCTAACAGAGACGTAGAAGTTCAGGTAAAGAATGAACCAATCTCTATCAGGGATGTAGAAGTTCAGGTAAAGGCTGAACAAGTCACTAACAGAGATGTAGAAGTTCAGGTAAAGGCTGAACAGCTTATCTCTAACATAGATGTAGAAGTTCAAGTAAAGACTGAACGAGTCTCTAACAGAGATGTTGAAGTTCAGGTAAAGACTGAACCAGTCTCTAACAGAGATATTGAAGTTCAGGTAAAGGCTGAACCAGTCTCTAACCGAGATGTTGAAGTTCAGGTAAAGACTGAAAAGCTTATCTCCAGCAGAGATGTAGAAGTTCAGGTAAAGAGCATCTAATACTAGAAGGATGGCACATCAAAATAGAGGTCAAAGAGCATCTAATACTAGAAGGATGGCACATCAAAATAGAGGTCAAAGAGCATCTAATGCTAGAAGGATGGTACCTCAAAATAGATGTCAAAGAGCATTTAATGCTTGAAGGATGACACCTCAAAATAAGGGTTAAAGAGGATCTAATGCTAGAATGATGGCACCTCAAAATAGAGGTCAAAGAGCATCTAATGTTAGAAGGGTGACACTTGGAAAATAGAGGTCAAAGAGCATCTGATGCTAGAGGGATGACACCCCAAAATAGAGGTCAGAGAGCATCTAATGGTAGAATGATGACACCTCAAAATAGAGGTCAAAGACCATCTAATGCTAGAAGGATAACACCTCAAAATAGAGGTCAAAGACCATCTAATGCTAGAAGGATAACACCTCAATATAGTTCAAAGACCATCTAATGCTAGAAGGATGACACCTCAAAATAGAGGTCAAAGAGCATCTAATGCTAGAAGTATAACACCTCAATATAGTTCAAAGACCATCTAATGCTAGAAGGATGACACTTCAAAAATAGAGGTCAAAGAGCATCTAATGCTAGAGGGATGACACCGCAAAATAGAGGTCGAAGAGCATCTAATGCTAAAATGATGACACCTCAAAATAGAGGTCGAGGAGAATCTAATGCTAGAAGGATGACACCTCAAAATAGAGGTCAAAGAGCATCTAATGCTAAAATGATGACACCTCAAAATAGAGGTCGAAGAGAATCTAATGCTAGAAGAATGACACCTCAAAATAGAGGTCAAAGAGCATTTAATGCTAGAAGGATAACACCTCAATATAGTTCAAAGACCATCTAATGCTAGAAGGATGACGCCTTAAAATAAAGGTCAAAGAGCATCTAATGCTAGAGGGATGACACCGCAAAATAGAGGTCGAAGAGCATCTAATGGTAGAATGATGACACCTCAAATTAGAGGTCAAAAAGCATCTAATGCTAGAAGGATGGCACCTCAAAATAAGGGTTAAAGAGGATCTAATGCTAGATTGATGGCACCTCAAAATAGAGGTCAAAGAGCATCTAATGCTAGAAGGATGACACTTCGAAAATAAGAGGTCAAAGAGGTATCTGATGCTAGAGGGATGACACCGCAAAATATAGGTCAAAGAACATCTAATGGTAGAATGATGACACCTCAAAATAGAGGTCAAAGAGCATCTAATGCTAGAAGGATAACACCTCAAAATAGAGGTCCAAGAGCATCTAATGCTAGAAGGATAACACCTCAATAAAGTTCAAAGACCATCTAATGCTAGAAGGATGACACCATAAAATAGAGGTCAAAGAGCATCTAATGCTAGAAGGATGACACTTCAAAAAAAGAGGTCAAAGAGCATCTAATGCTAGATGGATGACACCGCAAGATAGAGGTCAAAGAGCATCTAATGCTGGAAGGATGACACCTCAAAATAAAGGTCAAAGAGCATCTAATGCTAGAAATATGACACCTCAAGATAGAGGTCAAAGAGCATCTAATGCTAAAATGATGACACCTCAAAACAGAGGTCAAAGAGAATCTAATGCTAGAAGGATGACATCTCAAAATAGAGGTCAAAGAGCATTTAATGCTAGAAGGATAACACCTTAATATAGTTCAAAGACCATCTAATGCGAGAAGGATGACACCTTAAAATAGATGTCAAAGAGCATCTAATGCTGGAAGGATGACACCTCAAAATAAAGGTCAAAGAGCATCTAATGCTAGAAATATGACACCTCAAAATAAAGGTCGAAGAGCATCTAATGCTAGAAATATGACACCTCAAGATAGAGGTCAAAGAGCATCTAATGCTAAAATGATGACACCTCAAAATAGAGGTCAAAGAGAATCTAATGCTAGAAGGATGACACCTCAAAATAGAAGTCAAAGAGCATTTAATGCTAGAAGGATAACACCTTAATATAGTTCAAAGACCATCTAATGCTAGAAGGATGACACCTTAAAATAGATGTCAAAGAGCATCTAATGCTAGAAGGATGACACTTCAAAAATAGATGTCAAAGAGCATCTAATGCTAGCGGGATGACACCCCAAAATAGAGGTCAAAGAGCATCTAATGGTAGAATGATGACACCTCAAAATAGAGGTCAAAAAGCATCTAATGAAAGAAGGATGGCACCTCAAAATAAGGGTTAAAGAGGATCTAATGCTAGAATGATGGCACCTCAAAATAGAGGTCGAAGAGCATCTAATGCTAGAAAGATGACACTTCGAAAATAGAGGTCAAAGAGCATCTGATGCTAGAGGGATGACACCGCAAAATAGAGGTCAAAGACCATCTAATGGTAGAATGATGACACCTCAAAATAGAGGTCAAAGAGCATCTAATGCTAGAAGAATAACACCTCAAAATAGAGGTCAAAGAGCATCTAATGCTAGAAGGATAACACCTCAATATAGTTCAAAGACCATCTAATGCTAGAAGGATGACACCTTAAAATAGAGGTCAAAGAGCATCTAATGCTAGAAGGATGACACTTCAAAAATAGAGGTCAAAGAGCATCTTATGCTAGAGGGATGACACCGCGAAATAGAGGTCGAAGAGCATCTAATGCTGGAAGGATGACACCTCAAAATAAAGGTCAAAGAGCATCTAATGCTAGAAGTATGACACCTCAAAATAGAGGTCAAAGAGCATCTAATGCTAAAATGATGACACCTCAAAATAGAGGTCAAGGAGAATCTAATGCTAGAAGGATGACACCTCAAAATAGAGGTCAAAGAGCATCTAATGCTAGAAGGATAACACCTTAATATAGTTCAAAGACCATCTAATGCTAGAAGGATGACACCTTAAAATAGAGGTCAAAGAGCATCTAATGCTAGAAGGATGACACTTCAAAAAATAGAGGTCAAAGAGCATCTAATGCTAGAGGGATGACACCGCAAAATAGAGGTCAAAGAGCATCTAATGGTAGAATGATGACACCTCAAAATAGAGGCTAAAGAGCATCTAATGCTAGAAGGATAACACCTCAAAATAGAGGCCAAAGACCATCTAATGCTAGAAGTATAACACCTCAATATAGTTCAAAGACCATCTAATGCTAGAAGGATGACACCTTAAAACAGAGGTCAAAGAGCATCTAATGCTAGAAGGATGGCACCTCAAAATAGAGGTCAAAGAGCATTTAATGCTAGAAGGATGGCACCTCAAAAAATAGAGGTCTAAGAGGATCTAATGCTAGAATGATGGCACCTCAAAATAGAGGTCAAAGAGCATCTAATGCTAGAAGGATGGCACCACAGAATAGAAGTCAAAGAGCATCTAATGCTAAAAGGATGACACCTCAAAATGGAGGTCAAAGAGCATTTAATGCTAGAAGAATGGTAAGCGAAAATACAATTTATCAGTGTTATATAAACAGCAGTGCTATTGTATTGTATAAGAAAAAGGGCACTTTACTTTCATCATATCCATCTCCTTTTGAAAGCAGTCCCAAGAGAGAATCTTTCGCCTACAATAAACGCGTCTGAGAATAAAAAAAAAAAAAATACTCCATAATATCTAAGCCAATTTATACCTTGGTTCTAGATAACAATAACCCGTTTTTCGGCTCGGTTGCTTTTATTGTTTAGACGTTCTTGTTAGAGAGAGAGAGAGAGAGAGAGAGAGAGAGAGAGAGAGAGAGAGAGAGAGAGAGAGAGAGAGAGAGAGAGAGAGAGAGAGAGCTTACTTTAATTTCACTTCGTTGGTACATTGTAAAATAGAAATATTAAAACACTCAAAACGTAAATCGATAATGGTTCTCTCCCGTGTTCCTCACCAATCAAACAATTATAAATGTAAACTTGGGTTTCCGAGCGCATTTACATTAAACGCCTCACCAGCATCTTCAATTAATTACTATTCTAAAAAGGAACGAAATTCACGAGTTTCTATTAGAATAAGATGAGTGTATCCTGTGAAATTCTTCGAGAGACAGAGTAATGTTTTAAATACTCCATTAAAGTACTCCACAGCACCTTACGTAATGCCCTGTTTAGTCCTCAAATTCACTTTTCTTATTTCATTGGAAATCAAGTAAAACAAACTTGCCTCTCTCTCTTCACAATAAAATATTTTCATCCTTCCCCTCTCTCATATACACAAACATAACACTGCACTTCTCAGCATCAGTTGGGATTACGTGCCACGGGAGTTTCCCTTCCAATTCCCTTTTCTCTGACAAAAGGCCCTTTGTCATGTCTTCACTCTTGGTAACTCGGGATTGCGCTGCTCTTTTCAAGATTTCCCTCACCAGCTTTCCACCTGATCTTCATTTGTTTTTATTCAAAATGTAACCTAATATTTAATCACGCTTGCTCTATATCTGGAATGTTACTAACGTTGGTATAAATTATCCTAAAATTTCCATCGCATGAATTACATTTCATACTTTATTTTCATTCATACCAAAACAAAGTTGTATTTTTACTATGGTAATTGGTTAGCTGGCTCTCTTGCACTATTGAATAATATTATTCCATCAACTAATATATCAAGAATATATTAGGAATATATTAATATAATAATAAGTAATTAGAATCTATATAATAAACAAATATACTAATATGAAATTAATAATAAACGATAAAAAAGTAATTAAGGGAAGGAGAGCTCTTCTAAGAGGACACTCCAAAATCAAACCATTGTTCTCTAGTCTTGGGTAGTGCCATAGCCTCTGTACCATAGTCTTCCACTGTCTTGTGTTACAGTTCTCTTGCTTGAGGGTACACTCGGGCACACAATTCTATCTAATTTCCCTTCCTTTTGTTTTGTTAAAGTTTTTATAGTTTTTATAGGATTTATTTATTCTAATGTTGTTACCGTTTTTAAAATATTTCATTTTTCCTTGTTTCCTTTCCTCACTGGACTGCTTTCCCTGTTGGGGCCCCTGGGCTTATAGCGTCCTGCTTTTCTAACTAAGGTTGTAGCTTAGCTAATAATAATAATAATAATAATAATAATAATAATAATAATAATAATATCAAGGGACCTTGAACTCACGCCTGTGCAAAGGCCATCTTCTGTCATTTCGAAATTAACTCTGAACTAACTCGAATAATCACTTAAATATACAAATGCTGAATTTAAGAACATTATAAATTGAAATACAGAGCTATTTCCAAGAGGATCCAGTATTTTTAAAAATGTTCCATGATACCAAATATTGCTTCTTATGGTTACCTACAATATATATATATATATATATATATATATATATATACATATATATATATATATATATATATATATATATATATAGGAGAGAGAGAGAGAGAGAGAGAGAGAGAGAGAGAGAGAGAGAGAGAGAGAGAATGATATAATTTCGGCTAAATACTACCGTTGTTATATGTACAGGAAAATTTTTACAGCCCCTCCCCCCAAAAAAAAAAAATCCTCCCTACAATCAAATGTTCTATCAAAGAGAACATGTTAGCAATCTGGGAAACATCGCGAGAATAAAAGGAAACAGCCGTGTGTACGGAATGTATGAATTTTTGACCGCTAACCTCCCCTGTATAATAAAGAGCAACGTGTCTGGCAATATATATATATATATATATATATATATATATATATATATATATATATATACATATATATATATATATATATATATATATATATATATATATATATATATATATATATATATATATATAATATAAGTTGTCTGCCTATCTCAGCAGTATCTCAAGACGTATGACTACACGGTCTTCCTCGTACATCAGGTAGGGGGAGAGGGGGTAACCATACCCTGGGAGACAGGGGGTTAATCCAAGAGGTAAACTTAGAAACCAAAATTCCCGCAAATTGCCGAAACTTCCGGATTGTAGTTAGGAAAAGGGTAGGGGGTGGGAAGGGTTGAATCTGTGTGCGTGTGCGTGTGTGTGTGTGTGCGTATCTATCTAATTATTTGACCGTTATTGTTGACGGCTTGAGTACACTAGTTACCTGATATTAACTAAGGAGTTCTAGGTGCCAAGTACAGTTATCATTTGTTATTGAATAATAAATAAATAGGTTTCATGTATCAATTACAAAATTACAATACAGAAATGTAATTTTGTTTAAAATACATGATAGTTTTGGACAGACATACCTTCAACAATCAATAAAAATGGTAAAAATTCCTCAGAGTAATAATTTAATCCGAATATCAGGCTTTTATTAACTTGGCCCATCCAAATAATAATCCAAACCTAACCAGACGTCAAAAACTTTGATTAAAATCTACCTTTCAATTTCAGTATTAAAATAAAATTTCCATAAAACAAATACAATATGTTGAGTAAATAAATCCTCCCCGCTGAGGTCTGTTTGATTTTCATTCGAATAAAGTCGAAGAGACGAACAATTTGAATACCAAATTTACCATAAGTTCATAAAATATGGAACACGGGGATATTTTTGTTTTGCTTTATAATAATATACTTTATAAAAATTATTATTTACATCTCGTGTACTTTTTAATGAATTATTATTTCCAGTCCTCACAGGGATATTTTTCCTTGTTGGAGCCCTTGGGCTTATAGCATCTTGCTTCTCCCACTTTCTTGGGTTAGAGCACTTTTGGTTGAGGGCACACTATTCTGTGTTTCTTCTTATGCCTATTGACGCTAAAGGGCCTCGCGAATCCACACACACACACACACACACACACACACACACACATATATATATATATATATATATATATATATATATATATATATATATATATATATCCTCGATAGGTTCTTGAAGTGTCTGCAACCTCACCGTCTTTGTGAGCTGAGGATGGGGGCCTTGGGTAAGCCTATAGATCTAATTTGCTGAATCATTAACAGCCATTGCCTGACCCTCCCTGTTGAGTCTCTATGGCATTGTCCTGCTAGCTAAGATCACTGCCAATGTCCCTTACCTCTGCCATTCATGAGAGGTCTTTAAACCTTAAACAAAAGCATTAAACTGAAACTAGTGTTGATAACAGTATCATAAAAAATTAAAATAAGAATAAGGAGAATAAAGGGACATTCTAAAAGGAATTAAAACGTACAAAAACAAAACAAAATAATTTTCCTTCAAATCTTTTTTTTTCCTCCAAGACAAATCCGTCCCATCCCCTGCAATATCTCAACAGACCCTTCCTTCTCCCTGTCTCCCACGAGATTTAGAGAGGACACGGGCAATATTTATGAAAATGAAAAGAGCCTTTGCACGGGAGAAAAAGTTTAAAGAAAAAAAGGACCAAGAAAAATATCATAGACTTTAATGGGTCGTATATAACACTCAGTTACGCTGCTCTGCAAAATTGAAATGTAGAACAGAGAGAGAGAGAGAGAGAGAGAGAGAGAGAGAGAGAGAGAGAGAGAGAGAGAGAGAGAGAGAGAGAGAATATTAGTAAAATATGGATAAACGATGAGCTAAAGAACAAAAGAAAAGTTTATGAAATAAATTCTCTGATAAGGTGTAAGAGATACAAAAGTCTCTAAGGGTCTTTGAGGGTAAAAATGGGAATAAAAAAGTAAATATTAGGCAAGAAAAATTTAAATTGTTGAGAAGATGAAAAGGAGGATAATTGGGTTTAGTTAAATGAAGAAAATTGATAATATCAAGTGTAGACAAGCTAGAGGAATTATAAGGTATTTAATAAGAGAGATTACGGGGAAATAAAAGTACTCTCTAAATTACTATTCCAATATAAACTAGAAAATAACATGAAGGTCATTAGAACAAACTAAACATTAACAAACTGAGAGAGAGAAAGAGAGAGAGAGAGAGAGAGAGAGAGAGAGAGAGAGAGAGAGAGAGAGAGAGAGAGAGAGAGAGAGAGAAAATTAGACCCCTTTTGAGACCTAATACTCTTAACGTATAAGGTTGAGAATTACTTCTTAACTTCTCGCTACGTCCAATGTAAATTGTCCTAACAATCGTCATATTAAGATTATTTATAGATTCACAAATTGTTCTTCATTATCATTTCATACCCAAAACTTTTTTAGTTTTGGGTAGTGCCATAGGCTCTGTACCATGGTTTCCGCTGTCTTGAGTTAGAGTTGTCTTGCTCGAGGGCACACTAAGAAACTTTATTCTACCTGTTTCGTTATTTCCTTTCCTCACTGAGCTATTTTCCATGTTAGAGCCCTTTGGCTTATAACATCCTACTTCTCCAACTAGGGTTGTAGCTTAGCTAGTAATAATACTAATAATAATGATAACAATTATCATAATGATAATAATAATTATCATAATAATAATAACCATAATAATAATAATAATAATAATAATAATAATAATAATAATAATAATATTAATAATAATAATAACAATAATAATAATAATAAAAAGAGATCGTTTAATCTTTTATTGTGTAGAACTGCGAAGAATTGGTATATACACTAAACACTCCAAAGTAGACTTTCATAACATAGGGTTGAAACGAGAAAAATTACAGCCCTGTATTCTTTTTATGTTTATCACAACTAGTCTGTTCTCCATCCATAGGAAATGTGGCTCTTTTCGTTTATCATCGATAAAAAATAAACTTTGACCATAAAAGTCTCATACTTTTATAATAAAAGGGTTTGATGAAACGGTCTAGGCAAAGAGAGAGAGAGAGAGAGAGAGAGAGAGAGAGAGAGAGAGAGAGAGAGAGAGAGAGAGAGAGAGAGACTCCTACCAAACTCCTAATTATCAAAGTAAACATGAACCTATATTTTTTTTTTAAGAAATCCTTCTAAAGATGTGAGAATGGTAAATTAATTAATGTATAAATGAAAATCTGTGTTTCAGTGGAATATATAAATAGGAGAGGTCAGCCCCAGAGAATTTACGTGCAAAAGCATTTTTGACTGAGCAAAAAAAAAAAAAATCATCCTCGGCCATTTTTCGTGTTCTGTTGCTTGCAGTTATCAATATACAATATGATCAGAGCCCAAGACCCCACTCTGTCAAACTAGAATTTGGTAGGGCCAAGCAATGGCTGCTAATGACTCAGCAGGTATACCCGTAGGCGTCTAAAACCCCATGCTCGCAAGGAGAGTGAGGTTACGCGTTTAATGTGTGTATTGGGAATAATTCAATCCAAAAAATTGAATTCGAAAACGTAATATTCATATTGATCATGGTAATCGCTGTTATCACTACGATAAATTATTAAAGAATAGACAAAAATTATGAATAGGGAAAAGAAACGAAGATTCATATACTGGCGATGTGTAAATTACTGCGTAACCCCCCACCCCCCACTCACCAATGTTAGATATTTTAGATTACTATGGATTAGATTTATGAAACATTGGGTATTAGAACCAATTAAAATATTCAGTGCCGACATGATTTAGTAAAGTTATAGTAAGCATAGAATAAAGTTCTTTAGATTTTGTTAGTTCAGCTTCTGTGTGGTAGCTCCAATCTTCAGTACCTTCAGGACACCAAAGTCAAAACAGGGAAGTTCTGGTAAAATCTGTTCTTATTCATAGCATGAATGTTGAGAATAGGAGTAAGCCATGGAAGTATGTTCAGACCGATTATATTTTATCCTTATATGAAGTCTGAAAAATGTACTAAAAAGACACCATGTTCAAGTTACTTGCGGACGATAACATTTGAATTTCCTTTCATGATGTTCAAAACACAAATAATGTTCTTGGCAGCAATAGGGGATGGTAACAATTGAAACTTAATCAAAATAACTCGATAATGTCGCCAGGAAAGGAAAATGTTTTCAGAATACTTTGCAACATTTAAGTAGATATTCACATCAATCGGTTCCAGATGGTTGGTCAAGTTCCTGAAGGAATTGTTACTGGATTATAATTTCCATATAATATCTGGAATAAGTAGTATACCGTACATTTAATCTGCCAGGATAATAACACATCAATATACTCTCTCTCTCGCTCTCTCTCTCTCTCTCTCTCTCTCTCTCTCTCTCTCTCTCTCTCTCTCTCTCTCTCTCTCTCTTACATTTCAAATAAAAGTAATTAAACATTGGTTGCATAAAACCCTGATAAATAATGCGTGGGTCTCTTACCAATAATCGTGATTTTGCGTGTTGTTCAGTCAGCAATTATGTCATCTAAATTGTATAACAGTTCCTTTGAGTAACCGTTAGGAAATTCATGACATTGGCATATCAGAAGGATCAATTTTATACCAACATCAGAGGAACATGTTGATCGAAAAAAATCTAGTTTAGAAATACAAAATGTAGACCGGATTAGCACAAATTATAACAATTAAATGCTTTTATATTGTAACAGTCAAATATAAAAAAATATGTGCCATCAATAAACTTACAAAATATAAGAAAAAATTCTAGTTTTCAATGGAGAGAAAAAAAAAATGCCCACCAGTTATTCCAGCTCCTGAAAAATATTTGTTTTCGGAGGGCCTGTTTGCACAGGCCAGCAATGCACCCAGTGCATGGGAGATCTCAAGCACCTTTATTCATAATGAAAGGGTAAACAAACGAACCTTTCAAGTCTGCATCTGGAACTTGAAGAAGATTTCTGGAAGGTTTATCACGAGAAAAGTCTCCTTCAACAAACGTCTTCTTCCTCGAAAAATTTATAAATAACAAAATACCTATGAAGGACTAATAGGTAACGAAATACCTTATGAAGGACTGATAAATAACGAAATACCTTATGAAGGACTAATAAATAACAAAATACCGTATGAAGGACTGATAGGTATCGAAATACCTTATGAAGGACTTAAAAATAACAAAACTTATGAATGACCGATAGGTAACGAAATACTTTACGAAGGACTGATAAGTAACAAAATACCTTAGGAAGGACTGATAAATAACAAAATACCTTATGAAGGACTGATATGTAACAAAATACCTTATGAAGGACTGATAAATAACAAAATACTTATGAATGACTGATAAATAACAAAATACCTTATGAAGGACTGATAAATAACAAAATACCTTATGAAGGACTGATAAATAACAAATACCTTATGAAGGACTGATAGTAACAAAATACCTTATGAAGAACTGATAAATAACAAAACTTCTGAATGACAGATAAATAACAAAATACCTTATGAAGACTGATAAGTAACAAAATACCTTATGAAGCTGATAAATAACAAAATACCTTATGGAAGAGTGATAAATAAGAAAATACCTTATGAAGGACTGATAAGCAACTAAATACCTTATGAAGGACTGATAGCTAACGAAATACGTAATGAAGAACTGATAGGAAAATGAATACCTTATGAATGACTGATAGTTGACGAAATACGTTATGGACTGCTAGGTAATGAAATACGCTATGAAGAAGTGATAGGAAAATGAACATGTTATGGATGACTGATGAGTTGACGAAATACATTATGAAGGACTGACATAACTAAATAACTTATGGAAGACTGATAAGTAACAAACTACGTTATGAAGGATTGATAGCAGGTAACAAAATACCTTATGAAGGACTGATAAGTAAGAAAATACATTATGAAAGACTGATAGGTAACGAAATACCTTATGTAGGACTGATAGGTAACGAAATACCTTATGAAGGACTGATAAGTAATATAATACTTTATGAAGGACTGATAAGTAACAAAATA
>NC_090727.1:90420411-90435411 GCF_036898095.1 Palaemon carinicauda | reverse complement strand
GGTAAGGAGAGTTTTTACGAAGTCTCATTATCATAAAACTTTCAAATCAAATATAAACTAACTTTAATAAGAACTTCCTTCAAACATAGAAAACTTTAGACGACCCAAACGTAATGAGTATGGATAAACTGTGGTAAAAATCTGTTAGGTATTATTTAGTCAAAACAAAAGAGTAAGCAACCAAATAGGAGGAAATAGGAGAATACAGAAGAGAACTACATTCACATAGCTTTATATGGGATGAGCTAAATATTGCTAGCAATGTTTAGTGAGATAATTGCTAAAATAACCATAATAGGATTTATTCAAGTTATGCTAAATATCGTAATGGAAATAATCAATAAATACGTCATTAGGTAGAAGTAAAATATCAATTTTGCAAGGAGTGAAACGCTTCTAAAATCCTTTACAATATCCTCATTATGAATTGACACGGGAGACAACAGGGAGAAATATTGTTGTTTTACATGAAATATAAAGAACTGCATTTGAATGCTTCCTACATCAGCTAATAAGCAGAAGACAAGAATTCCAGGTAGTTTCTCTTCACTATTTTCTTTCCATGCCCAACAACCCCGTTGAGAGTGAAGACTAAATCAAAGAAAGTTCCCTAAACATCTGCCTTGTTGAACGACATTGAAGATGTGTCTTTACTTTAACATTTACAAGATTTTTTTCTTTTTTTACACACAGTTCTTCATTATCACGACTTCTTTACTTTCGATTAGAAATCTACTAATTTTACTAAATCTAAGTTTTCCTTGAGCCGTTTTCTAAGAGAAAACTGTTTTACAGGGATATACAGTCTAGTTATTCGCGTGAGCATCTACATAACAATTTGCAACGTTATTTTTTTTCTAGTGAGGAAATTCTCAATGTTTTGACAACCGATAAGTCATCTTAAATGATTGTCAGGCATCGAAGTCTTGAACAATCAGATTCCAAAGTCCACAGACTGGGAAAACTAACGATCAGTGAACCTCATGTGACTTTGGGACTTTAGAATGGGACCGACACACAAAACAAGAAAAGGAAAACCATAAAGCCTCCTTTTCCAGCCATCCAGACACGGCCCGATAGCAATGTAGGGTTTTAGGATACACACACCCCTTGAAGCCTTCAAGGTCCAGTGATCAAGAGAGCGAAGGAGAGCTTCTGTAAACTCTAAGGACTTATTTTGTATGCAAGGAAAAAATCACCGGGACAATAGTTTTCCCCTTGAAGTTCAGCGTAACATCCCCTCCGGAATAACTAAACCTCAGGTCATACATTTTCTGAGGCGGATGTTTGCTTTGATCTTACGTTTGGCAGCACGAGAAAGTCTCTTGGTGGCATCCTCTTGTTTCTTCTCGACCCGAATGTTTGGCATCGGGCAGAACGGAGCAGATTCAGTTAAACAAAATGCCTTAGTTCTGACGCCCTCCAAGTTTCAAATCGTTAATTTCCCCTAAATAATAAAGAGCAAGTGCCTGACAATATATGTATATATATATATATATACATACATACATACATATATATATGTATATATATATATATATATATATATATATATATATATATACATCTTTCCGATAACGTTGAGTGGCATTGCCAGGCGTATTACTACTCGGTCTCTCCCGTTCCTCAGGAGGGGAGGGAAAGGAGTAGCCATAACCATGGTGTGAGGGGGATGCGTTCTCGTGTATACCCATCTGAATATTTTGCCGTCACTTTTAAGGGTCGCGTACACTAGTAACTAAAAATATACTTCTATTTGTAATATTTAAACTAAACTTTAAACGAAAGTCACATCCTGAGGAATCCTTCGAAAATCCTTCCTCAGCCATGTGTGTATTCATCGGTTTAACAATGAAAAATGTGAAACATAAAAATAAATGCTTCCACAAACTGTCTATTCCGTTGGCCATTGGATGAATATCCAGAGTTCAAGTCAAAGCTCTACCTAATCTTTACCTACTTTATGATTGTATTGCTTCAAGAGTTGACTTATTGCTCTCTATATTTCTTTCTGTTTCTGCAAGGGGACTGATGTTCCAATAACATTTAGGAGTCAAATGTCTTTTTTCTCAATTCATATGATTATAGGCAATAATGAAAATGCCAATACAGATCATTTGCAATGTAAGTTAGAAGTGGTTAACTTAACCATTTCAACTAATCAATAGTCACTACCCTGGCGTGTGCATGTTTACTTGCTAAAATTGTCAATCTCTTCAACCCGAAGACATTACAATAAAAACTTTGTTCGGTATAAGTTTCGCCATATTTTCATTTCTAGTTTTCAAACAATTTCTTCGTTAAGGTTTAATTTTTTAAAGGCCAATCATGAATGGCAAAGGCAAGGGACACTGATATTGCCCTAGCAAGCAGGACAATATCCTGGCCTGGAGATTGACCATATATACATATTGTCAGCGCCCAAGGCCCCTCTCCACCTAAGCTAGGACCAAGTATGGCCAGGCAGTGCCTGCTGATACCTCAGCAGGCAGACCTATAGGCTCCCCAAACCAACCCCCATCCTTAGCTCACAAGGATGGTGAGGATATAGCGACTAAAGGGACTAACGTGTTTGAGCGGGATTTGAACCCCAGTCTGGCTATCATCATCCACAGACGTCACCAATAGGCCACAACCACTCTATCAATACTTGCGTTGTAAGATTAAGTGTTTTCAAATTGAGTTTCCCAAGTTATCATCCATCACCCCATCTGTTTATTGGGTTCTAAGGGAATGTTATTTTCTTTACAGCATAACAACCTCAAAGAGCGTTAATTACAAATACAATTAATTGAAGACTATATTTTAATTCTGCCACTTCTCATATCCTTCATACACTGCCAGAATCTAATTTCGAATATCAATTTTATTCACTGAAAAATTAGAATAGAGACAGGATTATTAAAAATAACAAACAAAAAAAGAAGCGATTCCACCTAACAAAATCATAAAACAAACACTAATGACTTCGATCCCATAACATCTCCTCCTTTATGCGTCATTAAATCCAATCAGCCGATAAAACCGATCTTCCGAGAGTAGAAAGATGTTTATTTGGCCAATCACGAAGTGTTTCTATGCCTAACTTAAATCATGCTGATCTTGTGGAAGATGGTTCTACGACTCTCTCTCTCTCTCTCTCTCTCTCTCTCTCTCTCTCTCTCTCTCTCTCTCTCTCTCTCTCTCTCTCTAATAGCGGTAGCATTGTAATAGTAAATTCATTTTCAAACTTACAGAAATTTGCTTAAAAAAACCGGATAAACACGTATCAAATATAATCAAAATTATGGTAATCTTAAATAAAAAAAATATGAGATATGACTGACCATCTTATAATTAAACATAAATGGAATATTAAGTCAGAAGTCAGACAATTTCTCTTTTTCTAACAATAAACACGAGTCATTCAATCATTCAAACTTCATGAATAACATTTCAGTCAAATCCAAATAAAGTAAAGGAGAAAATTAAGTTGTTTATAGATTTTAAAGGATGAAACTTTACGAAAAATTAAGGGTTCATTTTCTGTAAATATAGTCATTTCATAAAATACGTTGTATAAAACACATGGCAAACATTGGTAAGAATTAAAAGTAATGTACAATATCTACTGTAAAAGTACCCTATTTATGCATATAAATACACGCTGTATATGCTATATAAATGTACCATACTGAAAAAAATTTACGACAGAACTAAGAATTAATCTCAAAGGAAAAACCATCCAATAATACAGCGGAATTTCGTCGCTCCAAATAACCTTGTGTATAGAGGAGTGCTCAGCATTCTTCTCAAAAGTTGCACCAAATGCGTGGGAGGAGTCAGCCATCTGGCACTTCCATTGGCATCAGCACAGCAACTTTAGACAGGAGCCTCCTCCCCCTCGTCGATGTTCATCCTTTCATTCTGGTATCACCGAGTATGTCCCTGATTCTTTTCCTTTCCAGAGGCGGAGATTCAGTACAATCTAATATTCTCTATAATGCTGCCGATTAGCCGTTGTTCACAGAGAGACTTTATCCAATAAATGGAAACTTCGACCATTGAAAAATCAAAAACCAATTTTGGAATTAACAGGATCAAAATCAACAAGGAAAAACCTACTTTTGTATTGACAAAAGTTCTTAAATTTCTATTGTTTCTACAATAAACTACTGGAAATCAGGAATTTCTTAAATTAACTACTAATGTGTCTACAATAAATGATTGAAAATGAGAAACCTCTTAAATTTCTATTAATGTTCCCAAAAATAAAGGAATGAAAATCATAAATATGATTTACCAATTCCTCCAGGCAATATGTTTATTTCTTCAGTGAGGGAAGAGAAAGCGCGAAGGTCTTCCAAACAGAATGCCTGATATGCATCACCACGCCAATACAGGGGCAGTGAAGGAAAACAAGGGCGCAAAATAAAATCAACAACAATATGAGTTGAGCACGAAATTTCCTGAATATAAAATATCGCTTGAAAAATAATGCTTCTGTTATAATGAAAAACAACTATATTATATTAATACTGACAGTAGTATTTAAGACCCTAAATGAACGTCACTGAATATGTCTTTATCCCATGCAAAACCTTTCTCGGTTTGTGGCCGTGTATTCATCCTCATAAGTGTCACGACGTACTGCTAATGAGCATTTCTCTCATCTACTGTAGATAAGACCTTGATCTTGAAGTGCGTGTAATTACGGCGCTCCTCTTCAGAATCGTCGAGCAATGAGGAATAGTTTTCGTTGTCTTCACTAGGTGCGAAATAATGGGGAACTTTCTATACATTGGTAAAATATTCCTATCCGATTTAGTTTTTTGTTTAAATCCACAAAATTTTTCTTTTAATAAGTAGCTTACTGGTGCTCTGGTTCCTGAAAAATATTATCTACTACATTGCTTCATCTTCCTTCAACCTGTTTGCACAGCAACTTTAAGCACTCATTCGCGTTGGAGTATACATACGAACAAACACACGCAAGAACACCCTAAAATGTCAGGAATCTTCCCTATATAATAAAGAGTTAGTGTCTGGATGTAATATATATATATATATATATATATATATATATATATATATATATGTATATATATATATATATATATATATATATATATATATATATCACCAACGTAATGTAATGTACAGTTGGACACAGGAATTCCTGGTAAACTTTGCTTTGAGGAAGTGCATCCTGTCATATTCTAGCCCCACCCACTACCACCTCAACCATCTCCCTCAACAGTATCTGTTTGATTACTCGACGCGAAGTAAGGGTGTGATAGGGTGCCTTTCCTTGGAGAGGTGAGCAAGGGAGAACATACAAAAGAAAGCCTGCTAGGAATCGACAACATGATATATACACAATCTTTGAGAGTTGTTATTGTAATTGTTTTCATTGTATATGAGAATCCTTACAAACAATTACGTAAAAAGATACGGGAAAAGCCTGACCTAATGAAAGTAATTAATTTTTTTGTGGACCAAACACCTTCCACAACTTAATTGTTATCACGCTACAAATTACTCAATGTGGTGTAATGTGGATCCCTATGTGAAAGATCTTTTGTTTAATTGCAAGTCTTAAATTCATGAAAAAACAATAAACGAAGAGGACATAATTGACATTCTATGCAATTATATTCGTTCGTGTATTCTTACGTTTGAAATTTAAATTATGAATAACTGAATAATGAATAATTTCTTCCCACCTCTCTTCTTGTAATAAGTTCGTACAGTATCACCCCTAAACCCTTTCTTTCTAGAGGATCACGATTGCTTCTATCCACGAATTTCATACGTAATTAAACCTTACTAACACAATATAACCCCATTTCTATTGCTTTAATTATTATCATTATTAATTCATAATGCTATTTGTTTGGTGGTTTACTCCCCATCTTTGGATAAAAAAAATTATTTCTATATATTCGGCAGCCTAATGAATTTCAATAAAGTCAGCTATAACAAATGCTAAAATAAATCATTCATACACACATTACACACACACACACACACACACACACACACATATATATATATATATATATATATATATATATATATATATATATATATATACACACATATATATATATATACACATACATATTATATATATATATATATATATATATATATATATATATATATATATATATATATATATATATATATATATATATATATATATATATATATATATATATATATATATATATATATATATATATATATATATATATATATATATATATATATATATATAGTTCTATATACAAAATAAAACAAGGATGCAGAGATGTGGAAAAAAAGTCCTACTAAACCTCCTTCAAAGGTCACATAGCAATGACATCATTTGCATGAGCCTTCAATCCGATTTATTTCAAATTTTGACATTTACTTTTCAAGGGATTTTCGTAAAGTTCCCTTCATACAAATGCTCAGGCCAACCGACAATCAAAACCTTCTAATAGGTTTATACTGACACCCATACCATTTCCCAGTTAAAATAAATGAAGAGAATCACTGTTGATTCAACACATAAACACAGGTTTCGCATTCGTATATATACACTTACTCGTGGTTTTTTTTTTAATAACTAAGATGCAACCCTAGTAGGAAAAGCATGATGGTTATGGCCAAGGGCTCTAACAGGGAAAAATAGGTCTGGGAGGAAATGAAATAAGAAAATAAACTACAGGAGAAGTAATGAACATTTATAATAACATATCTTAAGATCAGTAACAACATTAAAATAGATCTTTCATAAACAAAATATAAAAAAAGACTTATGTCAGCTTATCCAACATAAAAGCATTCACTGCAAGTTTGAACTTTTGAAGTTCCATCGATTCAACTATCTGATTAGGATGATCATTCCACATCTTGGTCACTGCTGGAATAAAGCTGCTAATGTAGAATACAGTCTTGTATTGAGCCTCATGATGGAGATGCAAGACTATTAACACTATCATAAAACTGAAGTGGCACTTCAACTACGAATCTTTCGTGTTGAACATGTTTACTTTTTAAAAGTTTCTAAGAACATTAACGGTAATAATAACCTCTGTACATGGCGATAGCAGTACTTACTATTCATCAGTCAATAATGACATCACTTTCCCCTCACGATTTATTTTAATACTGGTACTTCACTTATGAAACTTTCCTGTTGAACAATTTTCTATCAAAAAGTTTCAATAAGATTCGTCTGAAACCGGAAATATCTTAATATTTCAACCACCGAGAAGGGAAAAAAAGGCAACATTCCTCCCTTCCAGAGGAACTCTGATATTAAAGAGAAGAGGCGTAATTAAAGGTACAAAATTACCTGTCTTAACAAACAATGAACATTATCTGTGTCCAGACGAATCTCTAAATGAGCTGTCAGTCTCGTATGACAGACAAAAAGGCCTATGCACTAAAAACTTCAATATGGCAGACAATTACTAGTCTAGTTCATCCCGTGCATAAACGTATTAGTTGAATTGCGATATAAATTACTAGATCAGACTTTACTTTCTGTGTGGGGATACCTTAGCGTGGTGAAAGGGTTTGCGTGATTACCACGATCAACAAAGCTGTCCTAGTCAGTGCCATTCATATCAGGTAGGTTTGCAGTGAGTGATCATGCAAAAATCTCCCACCATCACCAATCGGCACTACCCCGCGTGATGATGAAAACTGGCCAAACCCTGGACATGAATTGACATGTCTGAGGCCTTTGTCATGCAGTGAACTAGAAACGGTTCCATTTGATGATGTTGTTGGACAGTGTTTAAGGAACTATCAACTTTCTTCGTTTATAGAGAAAATCGCGATAAATTGCAAGATATTTGTGGCTATTGTATCCAAGTGTGTATGTATATATATATATATATATATATATATATATATATATATATATATATATATATATATATATATATATACATATATACATACACATATATATATATACATATATATATATATATATATATATATATATATATATATATATATATATATATATATATATATATATATATATATATATATATATGCATAGATAGAGAGATAAATAGATAGATAAACCTACACGAGTCGAGTCACGTCTTCAATCCTCAATACAATATTAATCAGAATCTTTAGTCCTTGAATATCAAAAATTTTGAAAGTTAAGTGTAAAAGAACAAAAAGTTAATGTTGCAGCATCTTATAAGTGTTCTCCGTAAGCCCATAATAGAGACAATCATTCCATCTTATGGGACCACAAATTTTAGATTTACGATTCGATGGAACTTCAAAAGTCCAAACTTTATGTAAATTATTCTGTTGACCATGTTGAAGTAAGTCTCGTTTTATCGTTTATATACGACTTACCTATTACAACGTTATTACTGAACTTAGAAATATTCATATTCTTTATTCATTACTCAAATAAAATCTATTTGCTATTTCCTTTCTTCACTGGGCTACTTTCCCTGATGGAGCCTTTGCGATTATAGCATTCTGCTTTTTAACCAGGATTGTAGCTTGGCTAATAATAATAATAATAATAATAATAATAATAATAATGATAATAATATTTTTTACTTTTTAAACAAAGAAAGGAAACTTTCGACGGCTAAATGAGGAAATGTGTACACTGAAGTATTGGGTAAACAAATAGAGAAAGCAATGAATTGGTCAATACCGTATTTGGTAGAATAAAATTCCATCATATGACACAAATTACTAAAAAGGATTCTTAATTCTTTGGACTTTATCTTCGATCTCAGAATAAACTGCCCTACGTCATACTTTCATGAGAAAATAGGGTAATAAACTGTGATTAGTCTGATATCATTATGATACAAATGTGTTGAGAGAGAGAGAGAGAGAGAGAGAGAGAGAGAGAGAGAGAGAGAGAGAGAGAGAATAAGTATTAATACACATCATAGGATCATATAAATATATAAGCTTCAAGTTTTCTTTCCATTTAATAGTGGTACAAAATAGAAAAACACTATTTCAACAATGCCAACCTGCAATATATAACATAAACAAACGAATGGTTTCTTTATGAGAACAACAATCCATTATTGATAATGAAGTTAGGCCTACTATAGCACGCCATTCTTCCTCACAACTTCAATTCTCTCCGAAATTTCCGACCATTGCCCATCTGTCTCGAGGGACCTGACCTCTTGCCAATCACTGATAAAAATCACACTTGACAGAGTCGGCATCGCTAAGAGGAGTCTTCCAACTTTTGCCTTCAATTTTTTACTTCCCAATATAGTATTTTCTCAGGAATTTGGCCGCCATCCAACAGTTTTGTTTTCAACTGGAGTATAACAGATAATTTATGAAAGCTCCTCTTTTCGTTGTATGAACGGTGATAACACGGGAATGTAAACAATGTAAGAAAGAATACTACCACCTTACGTCCTGCATGTCGTAGAAAGCGACTAAAAGGACAGCTGCTGTCTTGCAGTCTTGCTTTTTCGCAAATCCAACAGTTAATGACTGTGGAAACTGCTGTCTTACAGTTGGACTGCCTATTCAAAGGTTAGGCCCACCGCCAATAACTATGGTTGAGGGACTGCAAAGGAAAGACATCGTCAAAACACTTTGCCAAATCATAAACGATGTCTGATGCATACAACCGACCACAAAATGTTGGGCTAACGGTGGGAAAGAGGATAGCACGAGTAATGTAAATAGATGGTTACAGAAGACATCTACACTATTGCCATTTATTATATAAATTTACGATTCATTGATGCAGAGTATGATGCTGTAAATGTTTTTTGAAATTCAAGGTGAAAAATATCAAATAAAATGAATACTCCCAGATTTTCCGAAGGTCTGCGGTAGCCTATTGGTAACACTCCTGTTTTCCGATCTGCTGGACTGGGGTTCGAGATTCGTTCAAGTTTGATAGTTTCTTGTAGGGTCTGCAACCTAACCATCCATGTGAGCTAAATATGCAGGTTTTGGGCAACCTTATAGGTCTACCAGCGGAGTCATCAGCCGCCATTGAATGCCCCTTCATGGCTTGGGCCCTGTCTCAGCATTGTACTGCAAGGGCATTATCATTGTCTCTTGCCTCTGCCATTCATGACTCATGAGTGACCTTTAAAGCCTACAATAAGGCAAGTTCACGGATGGCGATTTCCACCTAGCGATTTAATACGCGCTGTCACAAATTTGATTTTGTTTATTATTGTTCACACGTATTGGCTGCAATGTGTATCAAACAGCAAAAAAACATGTCTTTCTAGTCTTCATTTATTTAGCGATCATTTTGTTGTAAAAATAATAAAAGAAAGCGTATTTCCCCCGTCCCGAATATTACCCTAATTTCCTACGCAACAATTGGCTTTATCACGGGTCTCAATATTCAAACCCAAAATAGATGTCTCCTTAGCTGTAGGAATGAGGAACATCAAATAAAAACTTACCAAACCTTAGATATTCAAGCGGATTTTGGACCACCATTTCTTGACATAGGCCTAATAACATTTAAAACAATTACTGTATATATAGACCTTTTGTCACTAACTAAATATAATTCTTACTTAAAAATCAATAGAATTAAACTAGATACTTAACTTTTAAAGACGATTCCTATATTATGACTATCGAAAGAAAAATCGATTTCAAAATCTGTCGAATTAAAGGAAATCAAAATATGAACAAAAAAAATGAAAATTACCATAATAAAAATGGTGTCGCCTCAAACCCCAACAACAACGTTGAAATCATCACTGAAAATTAATAGAACCAAATGTCAAACTAAATCCAAACCAAGTTCCAAGTCAGCAAAGTCTCCAAATACTATCATCATTCGCATCAACACAGCAGCTTTAGTCTCAACCCTACTCCTCTCCATTGCCCCAAACCCTCCCCCTAACATCGTCACTCCCTCCACCTCTCTAACAGAACCCCCCCCCCCCCTTCCCAACACAAAATAAAGAAATATTTTAGTTCATTTCTTGGTCTCCACCTTCAGCTTCCCTGTAGAACAGCCCAATTCCCCAAATCCTCTTTTGAGTTCTTGTTCTTTTCTTCTCAATCAATTTTCAGTTGATTCTATAGTTTACTTTGCCAGAAGTAATTTAGTTTATTTTGCTTCTTGTCTCTTTTCACAATTGCATCAAATAATGATATCTTCTCTATGTTAACATTTATTCATTAAAACCTTTTCTGTTTTTCACTTTTAAATTTACAACTGACCAATTATAGATTTACTATTCGGAAAAGAAGTGAATTCCCAGATTGGGTTAACGGTTTCATACCTTAAGATCAAAATTGCAGAATCTCAATCAAGTACATATAAGAAAAAAAAAATAACCTCAATGAAAATCATTGCTGAAATAACAAAAAATGTGTATAGATACATACATACATACATACATACATATATATATATATATATATATATATATATATATATATATATATATATATATATACATACATACATACATACATTATATGACACTTTGAATAACAAACAGACCTTTTATAGTTCAGATGAGGAAATTTAAATTTCGACATAAAGATTGAAAATCCTTGCCCAGTACAGAGGAAATTCTTCGCTGTATTTAGTATTGCTGTTAAAAAAATTACCTTCATACCTAAATAGTTCAACTTTTTGCATTCCTCTTAAAATAACTTACAATTGCTTATATCATATCACTAAAGTACGCGACCCGTCAAAAATTATCGATAAATATCTAGATAGATATACACGCGCACAGATTCAACCATTCTCACCCTCTTCCCCTTTCCTAACTACAACCCACTAGTTCAATAGGGTATGACTACTCCCTCCTCCCATTGCCGCGCACAGCGTGACCAGAACGAAATACAATTTTATATATAATCAGACACTTGTTCTTTATCATATGGGGGAGGATACAGGGTAAGAGAGGATTGGTGTGTTATGGAAATTTGCAAGCATTATCTTTTCACCATGTAATTTTTCAACATTATTGATTATGATATCATTCCATATTTTACTCTATTTCTGAGCCTCCATTTTTCTGTTTGCGTTGGGGTCCGTATCTTGATTTAAGTCCGTTCAATCCTGTTTATTTTTGTCTTTAATGGTCTTAATTCTGTAACACTGAATTCTAGCCTTGATAATGTGATTCAGCCACGAAACGTTGGCCTTGGTTAAGAAATTGGATAATGATGAGCAGGCTTTTGGCTACCCACTGTTCATTATATATACATACATATATATATATATATATATATATATATATATATATATATATTATATATATAGTATGTATATATAGTATATATATACATATATATATATATATATATATATATATATATATATATATTATATATATATATATATATATATATATATATATATATAAAAATATATATAAAAATATATATACACACACATTAACACACTTACATATATATATATATATATATATATATATATATATATATATATATATATATACTGTATGTATATACATATAAATGTGTGTGATCATGCCTTTTTCCTTTTTTCAGCTGAAAACTATATAAAAAAAATCTCGCTTGTTTTCATTTATGAGAATTCAATTTTGTCCGACAGAAATTCCATTTATTTTGGGAAAGTTTTAGAAAAAGCCTATGATTCATTCGGGGTCACAACCCCATAAAACATTTCAACAAGAAGGTGGGGGCGCACAAAATGAATAATTCAATTTATGTTGTTCTCTTATTATGTGCAATAACGGAATTTACATAATAATAATAATAAAAATAATAATAATAAAAAATAATCTCAAAAATTACTAAAATTTCCAAATGTGCGAAATACAACAGAAATATGAAAATGATCTAGATTCTACAATAAACTAGATGTACCAAATACAAAAATACAGTTGATTTTCCTCACTGATCTTGTCAGCCTCTTCAAAAGAGTATGAGCAATAAATTACTTGTAGTATGCTTGGCTCCCTAAAATTATAGGAAAATCTACACAAGAGTGCAATACATATCGTTTGTTGCTATAGAATTAAATGGTAAGATAAGGCGAACGATGACATAGAGAGAAGAGGTTTGGTGAAAGAGGATGCCTTCGATAGAAGGCATTGGAGAGGGCGCATCAGGCAACCGACCCCTTATTGTAGGGATAACGGTGGGAAAGAAGACTGACTATATATATATATATATATATATATATATATATATATATATATATATATATATATATATATATATATATGTATAACAGTAAATTATCTAAAGAATAGATAGCACCTTCCTTGACCTTATATATCATATGATGTCGTTGACAAAGGAACAGAGAGCAAAAGATAAAGGAACTGGCTGAACATAATAAACAGCCTTGTATCTCCATGTCATGCAATTACAATCATTCCTCTTAAGTCGACCAAGTTCTCTTTTTTAAAAATCACTTGTCCAAACATCCTTTGGCCAAAATTGCCTTTTTTCTCTTATTTTTTCTTCTCTGAAAAGCTGTACTATAAAATTACATATTTATGGAAAACTTTTATCAAAAATAATTCTCTCTCTCTCTCTCTCTCTCTCTCTCTCTCTCTCTCTCTCTCTCTCTCTCTCTCTCTCTCTCACCATGAATTATGCAAATCTGCCTTAATATCCAATATCACTTTAACTTCAAAATGAAAAAGAAGAATTTGGTCCTCACAAGAGGACATTATACTCGGCCCGATAAAATCGGAAAACTCAAAAATTTTAAGAACTATCAATATAACATATAAGAGTCGACCACGATAACGTTCTTTAAAGGAAACCATTTTTCACTTTACAGAGAGAGAGAGAGAGAGAGAGAGAGAGAGAGAGAGAGAGAGAGAGAGAGAGAGAGAGAGAGAGACTATCATGAAAAATAAAGATTTAACGTCTTGCAATATGGACTGGCATGGAAAGACCATAAACAGATGATAGAAGAAGAACATGTCTGAGGCCTTTGTCCTACAATGGACTAGTAACGGCTGATGATTATACATTATATATATATATATATATATATATATATATATATATATATATATATAATAATAATAATAATAATAATTAAATTCCATTATATAATAGGAACTCAATTGTAGGAACTCGGGACTTTGCTACTAGATGTACGATGTTTTGCAAGACGTCAAAATAGCATAATTTTCAACGCTAGTTAAATGAATGAATATATATATATATATATATATATATATATATATATATATATATATATATATATATATCGTAAACGGAATCTGATTTAGCGATTTATTCGCCAACATAAAAACCAAATTTCCCTCCGACATTGAAGTAATACTACCGATTTGCGTATTATTTTCATATGTTCATAATTCTCTTTTCATAATAATTTATTTTCTAAATAGATCGTAGGACGAGTGAGAACGTATTTCTAATATTTAGGAATAGAAAGAAGAAGAAGAAGAAGAAGAATTCTAAAGAGATTTGCCGGGAATAAACGGAAATGAAATATGACGAGAATGCTCTCTCTCTCTCTCTCTCTCTCTCTCTCTCTCTCTCTCTCTCTCTCTCTCTCTCTCTCTCCTCTCTCTCTCTCTCTAAGTTACATCGGCCATTAGACTAAATTCTCCTGTTTTTTCTCCGGAGAAACTTTGAAGATTTCTGTCGAACAAACACATTTTGAATCTCTCTCTCTCTCTCTCTCTCTCTATTAAACCGGCCATTAAAATATGATAGAATTTACCATAATTGCAGTGAAAACGAACGAAGAATTAAGAAATGAAAACCTTGGAAAAGAACAGAAAATTCGTCTTGTGTAAAATTTCTCCTGTTTTCCTCTGGAGACACTCTGAAGATTCCTACGAGAGAGAGAGGAGAGAGAGAGAGAGGAGAGAGAGAGAGAGAGAGAGAGAGAGAGAGAGAGAGAGAGAGAGAGAGAGAGAGAGAGAAAGAATTCCTTAATATTTCGATGATTTCCATAATTGTTAACACGAATACAAAGGAAATCGATAGGGAAGGCGAACATTACATTCTGGGAATGAATGA
>NC_090727.1:90397911-90410411 GCF_036898095.1 Palaemon carinicauda | reverse complement strand
CTACGAGAGAGGGAAGTTCCCAATAGACTACCGCAATGCTCCAATCAAACGTCTACTTCTGTTTTACTGGAAATCTTAATCGTGCCCCTAAAACTGTCCATTCAATTGCACTGATTTGAGAGAACATGTCTATTTATTACTCAATAGGTTTTTTTTTAAGAACTCGAGGAAATGCAAGATATAGAAATAAATAATTGGCAAAATTCACTTATGGTAAAAGCCATGAAAAAAAAGTCCACAATATATTGCTCAGTTCCATCAATATCCCAACAACTCTGATCGGATGTTTTGTCACATATGTCTTCTACGATAACAAAATTACAACAAACTACAAAATCATTAGAGAAGCTGTTACACGAAACTTCTCCCCTTGTAATTTCTGTTGATAATTAATCTAACTTACCAGCGACAAGAGTTCCTAGAAGACACTGATGAAAAACACGACCTTCTAATAAGTTAAAGCCAATACAAACTCATTAACAAACTTCTCTTCACTTGTGAGGTGGACTAGAAGATAATTGCGGGGAAAGAACACCCTTGACACTGTAAACAATATCTTGATTTACTTTTCCTATGGAATAAAAAAAAAAAAAAAAGGTTCTGCAATACACACCAAGTAATGTCACAATCTTGCTAGAAACACTCAAGTAAGTAAAATACAAATTGAGCAATTTTTATCGATGCTAAATTATCAAAAACTTCCTGATCAGTGTCATATATGGCCTCTGTTCAAGAGTATGATTATTTTACAATATATTTTTTTCCTCCCCCTTGTGCAATACCTACTCAACTTAATTTCTAAAATAACACATATACATACACATGCATACGTACAGCTGGTACAACTTGATTTGAGAAAGTGCATCCAGCTACACTCTTACAGCGTGGCGTGTTTATGTGTTTATCTCACCCTTCACCTCTGCCATCTCTCCCTATGCTATCTGTTTGGTTACTCGTCGCAAAGTAAGGGTGTGACATGGTGCACTTCTTCTGACCACGGTGTGCCAGGGACTCATGTGTAGAACACCAGAGAGAAAGAGTAAAGCAACAACAATCCACTGATTCAGACTTGGAATAAGTCAATTGATCAAACGTTTATCTGTCATTTTCACTAGAATTTAAAACCATTCCAATTCAGACTTCCATTACCAACTTAATAATTCATGCAAACTTTTCTGTATTAGCAAATGAAATTCACATCGAAAAAACATTTAATCTTTATCAATTTGTGTGCGCGCAGAGATCCCAATATATTGAGGAATATAATAATAGCTACGGTGTTAAATTTACCGCGCCGCTGTCAAGCATCTTAAAAACTGAATTTCATACAAATGATATAAAAACAGGTCAATATTCTAGGAGAAAAAGAAAGAGACATAATCCTTGAAGTAATTTGGAGATTTCATAGATAGGAAAATCAAGTTAATTCATTGTCCTCTAATTGATATACTTTACATCCGTATTGCGTATCCCGTCTCAGCCAGTCATAATCAAATAAAACAGCGGCAGCAACATTATTAATTATCTATAAAAATAAATAAGAAATTTTACCAGCAATGTATCTATATTTGACCACGAGATAACCAGAAATTAATACCAAGTATGGGATCTGAAAAGTTCTATGAAATGTCCTAAAATGTATCATCACATTAGAAATAAAACCAAAGGCAATATTTGAAAAAGTATTGCTGAGAATATACATCAAGACAAACTTAGAAAAGGCCCCTTTGATGAAAAACAGTCATGCCTAGAGAGTACCCATGATATCTAAGACCAACCTGTTTACACCGTAACTTTAAGCACACATTCTGGTTGGAGTGTACACATGAACAAACATACACAAGTATTTATATATATATATATATATATATATATATATATATATATGTATATATATATATATATATATATATATATATATATATATATATATATATACACACACACATTATGGTTTCATCTCCCTTCAACCTGTTTGCACAGTAACTTTAAGCCCACATTCTGGTTGGAGTATACACGTGAACAAACATACACAAGTGTGTGTATATATATATATATATATATATATATATATATATATATATATATATATATATAATTTCTTCGCACTAAACGGCAATAACTGGAGAACAACAATCGCCCACAAGTTGCCCAAACTACTATGCATTTCAGGCAAAAAATAGTGTTTTTCGTAAAAATCTCTCATACTAATTACTTGATCAGAATGGTATTTTGACACAGCTCTGTTGACCTCTCCCTAATTTTTTATTCTTTGATGCACCGGCAAATCTCGTTAATTAAGGCATTTATTCTTGTCACAATAAAGCCCAAGTCACGGGAATCGGGTAAGAAGGTGAAGCAGTTCGAATGCGTACACTCCCCCGTCCCTCCCCTCTCGTTTTCTCCCTCTGTCTAGACTCTCCTCCTATCCCTCCAGTAAATCCCTCATCTAGTCTCTCCGGTGTCGCTTACTCTACCTTTTCTGTAACCTGTTATATTTGTTAATAACTGATAGAATTGATATGTTGAATCCTCGTTATGATTCTTATTAACATTTTATGATATTGTTGTATTTCATCCAACTTGATGAACCTGCCCTGAGGGCTTCCTTCAACTGTGTAAAAATAATAAAACACGTTTACCAAAGGCAGGATTGATGGGCTTTAACCCCCTTGAAAGGTTGAGTAAATGTAATCAAGTGATATATAAGTTGACCGAAAATTTTTACGGTAAATTTGCTCATTTTACCATTAACAACCATGATTTGGGTATCTGCTATGGCTTGAGCCTAAGCAGTTTGTTGTCTCAGTGTTTGTTTAATTGAGGAGGTTTTCCAATCATATTCATGAATGGCATGTTAATTTGCCCCAGTGAAATCAGAAATGTATTTGCATTACGTCTCCATTCCATATACAGAAAGGAACAAGCTAACAATAAACTAAGGATTAGTCTTAACAGGTAGGAGAAACTTCAGGTTTGTTGGACACACAATAACACAATGTAGCATAAGAAACACTACCATATTAATGAATAAGTAAATCTCAATAGTTACCCTGTAATTTACTATTTTTATATACATACATATATATATATATAATATATATATATATATATATATATATATATATATATATATATATATATATATATATATATATATGTGTGTGTGTGTGTGTGTGTGTGTGTGTGTGCGCGCGAGTAATTGTGAAATATCAATCCAACAAATTATGTCGTTTGTAGATTTTTCATCATAGTTTCAAGTATTATAATCATTTGTGTCACAGCATAATTCTGTTCGTATTCTACAGCTTTTGTTTATTCCACACAAGCCTTTCAAGGAGAATAAAGCCCATCAATCCTGCCTTTGGAAAATGCGTGTTTCATAGTGTAAACACAGTTAAGAGAAGCCCTCAGGGCAGGTTCATCAAGTTGGGTAAATAGGCTAAAGGCTATAAACTCCTTATACACCCTGACGAAATACAACAATATTGTGACGGGCCGAAAGAGGGTTGTGAACTCAAAGGCAGGATGCAATCAACTGAGTACTATATTAAAGAACACTCTCCTTTATATACAAAACCTCAAGGCAACAGGAAAATACATGTTCGAGGAAATGACAATGTTACAGAGGAAAACCGGTGACATGATTATTCAGGTTCTTTTTAGTGCGAGGGAAGAGCGCAGATACAAGCATAATAATACAAAATAATTTATGTACGATCGTGTGACACACGGTTGGTACAATATCATAAAATGTTAATAGGAATTATAACAAGGATCCAACATATCAATTCTATAAGTTATTAACTAATTTAACAGGTTACAGAAAAGGTAGAGTAAGCGACACCGGAGAGACTAGGAGAAGGGGTTACTGGAGGATAGGAGGAGGGTCTAGACAGAGGGAGAAAACGAGAGGGGAGGGACGGGGGAGTGTACGCATTCGAACTGCTTCACCTACTTACCCGATTCCCGTGACTTGGGCTTTATTATGACAAGAGTAACTGCCTTAATTAACGAGATTTGCCGGTGCATCAAAGTATCAAAAATTAGGGGGAGGTCAATAGGGTGCTGTGTCAAAGTACCATTCTGATCAAGTAATCAGTATGGCAGATACTAAAGAAAAACACACTATTTTTTGCCTGTAATGCATAGTAGTGTGTTGTAGTTAGGAAAGAAGGAGAGGGTGGGAAGGGTTGAATCTGTGTGTGTTTGTGCATATCTATCGAAATATTTGGCATCATTTTTGACAGCTTACGTACACTAGTGTGTAATTTTGAATCACTAAAAGCTTAGTCAAGCTTTCCGAACGAAGAAGGACAAAGCAATGAAAGAATTTAGAGCAGGCTAATTCATTGTATCTACTTATCTACCTTGACGGAATAATATGCGATCATCATAAAATCTTGAACATTTGTCCGCCAGGGATTGATTGGTTGATTATCAGTTATCTGGCATCCTGACATCTAAGGTCATTGGCACCGAAGTGTCCGCCAGGGAGATGACATGGGAACAGAAGAAGGGCGCAACGGACATCAGTTGCTTGGATAAGATTTTCAAAGCAAATTAAAAATGCGTTAGCAACTTTTCAAGTCTTTCAGTTACATAAACAATAAACAGAAAAAAAATAGTTGCCATAAATGAAGCGATCATTCAAAATCGTAACTTGGCATTATAGGATAAAATGAAAATGAAAAAAAAAATGTTGTGTAAGAGTTTAAAACTAACGAAAATGATGGAAGAAAATACAATCAAAATGAAGGGAAATCTTGCAGAAAATAATACCCCCCCCCCCAAAAAAAAGAAAAAACTCAACTCCGAGAGAGAGAGAGAGAGAGAGAGAGAGAGAGAGAGAGAGAGAGAGAGAGAGAGAGAGAGAGAGAGAGAGAGAGAGAGAGAATGTATTAAAAAAGCCATGAATCTCTTAAAAACTGAGCGAGAAATTTCCTTCTTTTTTTCACCCACCAGACATAAATGAACTCGAAAACCTTCTAATCGTGTTCTTCTCAGGGCATTCCTACCACAACGAATACATAAGCCTACGTCGAAGGTCTTTGTTTCACTTGTTAATTCATTTGAAATCAAACTTTCACTTTCAGTAATTCAAAACTACACAGATTGTGAAATGTAGATATCATTTGGCCCAACTCAGGAATTAATGGTATCAAACTAAAACTCGGTTAGATGAACCAAAGACCTGTATACAGTCAAAAAAAAAAAAAAAAAAAAAAAAAAAAAAAAAAAAAAAAAAAAAAAAAAAACAACTCCACCCTGATTCCACCATGAAGTTGCCATGGTCAAAATTCTATTGGAAAATGCAAGTTTTATAGTTCATATGAAAACTGATTAAAAGGCGATTCATTTTCATCTCCACCATCATGTTCCTAATAGAGTGACTATATTTATATGTACATGCTGGTAAAGATATATTCAATTGGCGCTTTCTTCAAAATTTACAACGAGATGTCTTATATTTCTTTCAGATGACAGTTCAAGGCAAGATGGAGGGTTCCTGAAAATGTGTGAGTAATATGTAAGAGTGGATTCACAGAAGCAGTTGTAGTTCACCAGAAAGGATTGACAACACTGATCAGAGAAAAAAACATTGACGATTTGAAGAGACCTTTGTAACAAACTATGCACTGGTGAAAATATTCTTGTTCGTCAAGACTACCGTCGAAGGTTTGTGGACAACAAAAAATCTAATAAGGGAACTTTTCCAATAATTTTTTTCTTTTTACAATCTTTGATTATTTCTAAAATGGTATTACAATGTTAATTCTTGTTGAAAAAAAAGGCTAGCAGCCGACAGATAAACATAAGATTAAGAAGTTATAACATTACTTCCTCGAGACCCTATGATTAATAATGTTCAAAAGAGGATAACATTCCTCGGAGAATACAATACCTGGTCGCCTGATAGAGGCAAAGATCTTCTGGCAGAAGAGGCCATCTATCATTGAATCTACCTGGTTAAGTTTGCTCTGAAAAAACCAACAGCCAAGAAGAGTAAAAGACCTGTAGGTTCAAAAAAAGGCAAATTGTTTCAACATACTCTGGAGTTGGTTACAAGAAAATGGTATTTGAGAGATGTTTACTTTAAAAAAGAACCAATTACAGAATGTTTGCGTTATGGAAGCAAAAGTTAAAATACCACTTTAATGAATATGTTTACTGAACTTGATGGAAGAGCAGATGATGTTTGCTTTAGAGATATGGCATCAAGTGTTATCTATGAGCTGTAAATCAAGTCAGAAGAAATAAAAGATGATATCATTATGGCAGCAACTATACAATCAAATCACGCAAAAGAGAACTGTCTAAAACTATGAATGATTATCCTACATTGGACGACTTTTCACACTGGGATGCTTTACCTGAAGGCGAGCTTGGGCTTGTTGTTTTCTGCTTTTCAAATTGAGGTTGTAACTCGGCTAATAATAATAATAATAATAATAATAATAATAATAATAATAATAATAATAATAATAATAATAATAATAATAATAATAATAATAATAATAATCATGAATTGCCCATGCATTGGTTTGCTCAGCCATTCTTCTAATCTCTTCTTTCCTGTCCTTTCTCTGTATACTTCTGGATTTTCATCTTCCTTTATTAAGCCTTCATCCCATACATTCTTTAGCCATTCGTCATCACTGTTCTTTATGTATTGGCCTAACGCTCTGCATTCGATGTTGACGCAGTCTTCTATGCTTATTAGACCTTTTCCTCCATACCTAGAAGTGAAGGAGGAAAAGGTCTAATAAGCATAGAAGACTGCGTCAACATCGAATGCAGAGCGTTAGGCCAATACATAAAGAACAGTGATGACGAATGGCTAAAGAATGTATGGGATGAAGGCTTAATAAAGGAAGATGAAAATCCAGAAGTATACAGAGAAAGGACAGGAAAGAAGAGATTAGAAGAATGGCTGAGCAAACCAATGCATGGGCAATTCATGAGACAGACTGGAGAATTAGCCACTAAAGAATCATGGCAGTGGCTACAAAGAGGAGAACTGAAGAGGGAGACAGAAGGAATGATAATGGCCGCTCAAGATCAGGCCCTTAGGACAAGGTATATTCAGAGAGCAATAGACGGAACAAACATCTCGTCAAAGTGCAGAAAATGTATGGAAAAAGAAGAAACTATAAATCACATTGCCAGTGAATGCTCAGCACTTGCTCAAAACCAATAATAATAATAATAATAAACTTCAATCAAATACTATTAGTCAATTTTAATAAAACATAAAAAAGTCAAGATGCTTATGTACAATTCTAAATATTTTGAAGTGACACCTCATTATACCGTGTTAAAATCTAACCCTTCTACAAAAGGGCTTTAATGCGAATGACCTAAACTCATACGGTCACGGAATGTTTACCTGACTCAGCCTGACAAGACTGAAACACACAAGATGCCTACTGAGTTCGAGTTCCGCCAGAGATACATATAAAAATATCACCAACGCAATGTACAGTTGGAAACAGGAATTCATGGTAAACCTCGCTTTGAGGAGTTTCTGTGTGTTGCCCCACCCGTCACTTCTACCAACTCTCTTTACAGTATCTGCTTGGTTATTCACCATGCAGGAAGGGTGTGACAGGTTGTCCTTTTTCGGATTGAGGTGTGGCAATAACTCTTGTATCCAACTGTACATGATAGAGGCTAATACAACTGAGAGAACATAAAAGAAAGCCTGCTAGTAATCGATGACTAAATGATATTGTTATTGTAATTGTTTTCACTGTATATCAGAATCCCTACAAACAATTGCGTAAAAAGAATGCGGGAAAAGCCTGCCCTAATGAAAGTAATCAATTTGTTTGTGGACGAAGCAACGTTCACAACTTAATTGTTATCACACGCTACAAATTACTCACTGTGGTGTGATGTGGCTCCTTATGTTAAAGATCTTCTGTACAAAAGCATTTCTTAAATTCATAAAAAGTTTTTTATAGCAGGCGAAGACGACTTAATTCTAATTGAAATTTTATATAATTATATTCGTTTGTGTATTTTTACATTTGAAATTTAAAACATGAATAACTGAATAATGAATAATATCTTCCCACCTCTCTTCTTGCAACATGTTTGTACAATATCACCCTAAACAATTTCTTTCCAGAGGGTCGTGATTGCGTCTATCCTAGAATTTCATACGTAATTAAACCTTACTAACACAATATAACCCCATTTCTATTGCTTTTATTAATTCATAATGCTATTTCTTTGGTGGTTTTCTCCCCATCTTTGGATAAAAAAATCCTTTTTATATATTCGTCAGCCTAATGGATTTCAATAAAATCAGCTACAAGTACTAAATACTAGTTCATTTATACAAACACACTATATATATATATATATATATATATATATATATATATATATATATATATATATATATATATATATATATATATATATATATATATGTTGTTGTGTATACTAAATAAAACAAGAATGCAAGGATGTGGAAAAAACGTCCTATGAAACCTCCTTCAAAGGTCACCCAGGAATGACATCATTGCATGAGCCTTCATTCAGATTTATTTCAAATTTCGACATATACTTTTGAAGGTATTTTCGTCAAGTCCAATTGCATAACAACGCTTAGCCCGACAGACATTCAAAACCTTCAAATAGGTTTATACTGACGAGCACAACATTTCCCAGTTAAAATAAATGCACAGAAACACTTGATTCAACAAAAACACAGGTTTCGTATTCGTATATATACACTTATTTATGATTTTTTTGCTAGCTAAAATACAACCCTAGTTGGAAAAGCATGATGCTTATGACTAAGGACTCTAACAAAGAAAAATAGCCCAGTGAGGAAAGGAAATAAGAAAATATACAAAATAAGTGATGAACAATTGAAATAACATATCTTAAGATCAGTAACAACATTAAAATAATCTTTCATAAATAAAATATTAAAAAGACTTATGTTAACCTATTCAACATAAAAGCATTCACTGCAAGTTTGAACTTTTGAAGTTCCACCGATTCAACTACCTGATCAGGAAGATCATACCACAACTTGGTCACAGCTGGAATAAAACTTCTAGAATACTGTCTTGTATTGAGGCTCATGATGAAGGCAAAACTATTCAAATCATTATAAAACTGAAGTGGTATTTCACCTTCGAAACTTTCGTGTTGAACAAGTTTACTATTTAAACATTTTCTAAGAACATTAACGGTAATAATAACCTCTGTACATAGTGATAGCAGTACTTACTATTCAGTCAATACTGACACCACTTCCCCTCATGGTTTATTATAAAATTGGTACTTCACTTACGAAACTTTAGTGTTTAACAGTTTTCTGTCAAAATTTTTAATATGATCATCTGAAACTGGAAATATCTTAATATTTCAACATATTTCAACCACCGAGAAGAGAAAAGAAGGGCAGCATTCCTCCCTTCCAGCGAACTCTGATATTAAAGAGAAGAGACGTAATTAATGGGGCAAAATTACCTGTCTTAACAAACAATGAATATTATCTGTGTCAGAACGAATCTCTAAATGCGCTGTCAGTCTCACATGACATGGGCGAAAAGCCTATGAACTAAAAAGTTCAATATGCCAGACAATTACTAGTCTAGTTCATCTCGTGCATAAGCGTACAGTTGAATTGTGATATTAATGACTAAATCAGAATTTACTTTGTGTGTGGCGATACTTCAGCCTGGTGAAAGGGTTTGCATGTCTACCATGATCAGCAAACCTGTATAGTCAGAGTCACTCTGACCAGGTTGGTTTGCTGTGAGTGGTCAGTCGAAAATATCACACCATCACCAATCGGCACTAGCTAGCGTGGTGATGATAACTGGGTTAACTATGGACATACACACATGTCTGAGGCCTTTGTCATGCAGTGTACTAGAAACGGTTCCATTTGTTGTTGTTGTTGTTGTTGTTGTCGGACTGTCTTTTGGTAATTATCAATTTTATTCATTTATAGAGATAATCGCGATAAATTGCAAGGTATTTGTGGCTATTGTATCCTAGTATGTGTATATATATATATATATATATATATATATATATATATATATATATATATATATATATATATATATATATATATATATATATATTACATTATATAAAAAGATAAATAGATAGATACGCATAACCGAGTCGAGTCACGTCTTCAGTCATTAATACAATATTAATCAACATCTTTAGTCCCTGAATATCGGAACTCTTGAAAGTTAAGAGTAAAAGAACGAAAAGTTAATCTTGCATTATCTTATAAGAGTTTTCTACGTTAGTCCCAAAAGACGTATAACCATTTCCATCTTAGGGGAGAATAAGTTAAAGATTTACGATTCGGTGGAACTGCAAAAGTTGAAACTTTATGGAAATTATTCTGTTGATCAGGATAACCTCTGTCATTTTATAGTTTATATATGACTAATCTATTTCAACGTTGTTACTGATCTTAGAATAATTCATATATTTTCATTCACAACAACAACAATAATAATAATAATAATAATAATAATAATAATAATAATAATACGACTTGGGCATAGTAACATTAGAGATACAAAGGACAAAGGAACTCCTGAAGATTTTACTTTACAAACAGAGACAGGAAACTTGCGATGGTTAAATGGGGAAATGCGGACACAGAAAAACTTAGTAAACGAATACGGAAAACAATGAATTATTCAATACCGTATTTAGGCGAACAAAATCCTATCATATGACACACATTATTAAAGATTATTCGTATTTTTCTTTTATTTGATCTTTGATCACAGAATAAACTGCCCTACGTCATACTTTCATTAAAGGAAACTGGGTTAATAAATTGTGGTGACTAGTCTATCATCATGAGAGAGAGAGAGAGAGAGAGAGAGAGAGAGAGAGAGAGAGAGAGAGAGAGAGAGAGAGAGAGAGATAATTAATTAATAATACACATCATAGGATCAAATAAATCTATAAGGTTCATTTTTTTTTTATCTAACAGCAACAACAAAAACAATACACTATTTCAATAATATATAGCTACAATATATAAACATAAAACAAACGAATGTTTTCTTTAGGATAACAACACTCCATTATTAATAATGAAGTTAGGCCTACTACCACGCCAGTCTTCCTCACACCTCCTCCAGTTCTCTCCAAAATTGCTGACCATTGCCCATCTGTCTCGAGGGACCTGACCTCTCGCCAATCGTTTTCGTTACGCTGGTAAAAATCACACTTGAAAGAGTCCGCATCGCTAAGAAGGTCTTCCAACATTTGCCTTCCATTTTTTTACTTCCCAATACAATATTGTCTCAGGATTTGGCCGCCATCCAACAGTTCAGTTTTCAACGAGAGTATAGCAGAAAACTAATGAAATCTCCTTTTTCCGTTTTATGTACTGTGATAACACGGGAAATGTAATTGCCTTATGTTAAGAGTGTAAGAATACCACCACCGTACGTCCTGCGCGTCGTAGAGAGCGACTAAAAGGACAGCTGCTGCTTTGCAGTCTTGCTTTATAGCAAATCCCACAGTTAATGACTGGAAACTGCTGTCTTACAGTTGAATTATTTTGTCAAAGGTTAGGCCCACCGCCAGTAACTGTGGTTGATGACTGCAAGAGCATGTCATCGTAAAAATACTGCCAAATTGTGCACGGCATTACTTGCAGTTTTTTGCGGGGTTCTTTTGGATCCTTATTTCCACTGGTTTTAACTCTTTTTACTTGGGCTCCGTTCTTGCTTCCTTTCTTCCTACTTGCTATCCAAACTCTTAAAACTTTTGCCAGGCTATAAAGCCAAATTCTATAAATCAAACCTTGAATCCATATCCTGTATCCTGTACAGAGTTACTTGTAAAGTACTAATAGTTTGGTTTCGAATATATATTTCGCCGTATATATTTGGTTCTCGTGAACACCCCAACCACAGAAAAGGGCAATCCTATATCTTTTAAGGAGGCATACAATCTTTATAAACATCTCTACTAATAAAATAATTAGCAATTTTATTAAAGCCTTTTGAAACCTCTGCGTACTAGAAACTAAGTGGATGTACTCAAATGTATAATGTTCGACCAAAAAATCAATGAGTTTCTACGAAAAAAGTCACCGTATTTTCATGTATGATCTATCAATGACGCAACATTTAAAGAGCAAATGGAAATTCCCTTTACTATCATTATCAATTTCCCAAAATGAATTAACAAATTAAAAATAACAATATTCAACTTTTTTTTTTTTAAATTCATATAATACCCAATCTGACTTAATTAAGGAAACACTGAAGATAAATAAAACAACACAGAAAACCGAATGGACAAAATAGGAATGAAACAAAATTAACATGAAACTAAAATTAGGGGAGGGCGAGGAAAGATAATATGCTGCCCAGTTTGAAAATAAGGTTCTCTTATTTTATAGTATGACACAAATCCCATACAACCGCTTTTATTAATTAGTTACGTAGCACGACTAATTTAATAAATTGGTGTCTGCA
>NC_090727.1:90394999-90397411 GCF_036898095.1 Palaemon carinicauda | reverse complement strand
CTATCAGGCTTAGTTTTAAGAAAAAAAAAATGACGAAGTCTTCATAAGAGAATGCGGTTTCCGGAGCTCCGAAGAGAGAGAGAGAGAGAGAGAGAGAGAGAGAGAGAGAGAGAGAGAGGAGAGAGAGAGAGAGAGAGAGAGAGAGAAGCTAGTAGAATTCAACAAATTCTTCTTTTGGCTTCAAGTAAAGTCTAAATGTCTTCAGGTATGAAGGAGAGAGAGAGAGAGAGAGAGAGAGAGAGAGAGAGAGAGAGAGAGAGAGAGAGAAGCCAGTAGAATTCAACAAATTCTTCTTTTGCTTCAAGTGAAGTCTAAATGTCTTCAGGTATGAAGGAGGAGAGAGAGAGAGAGAGAGAGAGAGAGAGAGAGAGGAGAGAGAGAGAGGAGAGAGAGAGAGATGAGAGAGAGAATCCACAAGATAAAGATATACAGAAAGGAATTAAGAAAAAAAATAACGAAAGGAAAGATCTATTCATAGTTTTCTTTCTGTGCGAATCGTCACATATATCAGCTAAGACGCTTCCGAGGCAAATCTCATCCTCTGAAGACCGTTCTGGAATCATTTTTGTTTCATCTTCGTTCATTCCCAGAATGTAATGTTTGCTTTCCGTATGGATTTCCTTTATATTCGTGTTAACAATTATGGAAATAATTGGAAGAATAAGGAATCTCAAATCTCTCTCTCTCTCTCTCTCTCTCTCTCTCTCTCTCTCTCTCTCTCTCGTAGGAATCTTCAAAGTGTTTCCGGAGGAAAATAGGAGAAATTTTACGCTGAAGACGATTTTTTTTCCGAGGGATTTCATTCCTTAATTCTTCGTTCATTTTCACTCCAATTATGGAAAACTCTATCATATTCTAATGAACGGTGTAATATATATATATATATATATATATATATATATATATATATATATATATATATATATATATATATATATATATATATATACAGAGAGAGAGAGAGGAGAGAGAGAGAGAGAGAGAGAGAGAGAGAGAGAGAGCATTCTTTTCATATTTCATATCCGTTTATTCACAGGAGAGAGAGAGAGAACGCATTCTTTTCATATTTCATATCCGTTTATTCACAGGAGAGAGAGAGAGAGAGAGAGAGAGAGAGAGAGAGAGAGAGAGAGAGCATTCTTTTCATATTTCATTTCCCTTTATTCACAGACAGTAACGTTCATTCATCTCCTCTGTGATTAAATGGAAATGAAATATGAAAAAGAATGCTCTCTCTCTCTCTCTCTCTCTCTCTCTCTCTCTCTCTCTCTCTCTCTCTATATATATATATATATATATATATATATATAGTATATATATATATATATATATATATATATGTGTGTGTGTATTTATATATGTATATATATATATATATATATATATCAGCCAATATTAGTCCATTGCAGAACAAAGGCCTCGGACTTTTTTATCAATTTGTGTCTTTTTATGGTCTTTCTATGTCAATTTATACCCACAAATATTTTTAGTTCGTCAATCCATCGTTTTCTCTTCCTTTCCCTGCTGGTTTTGCGATAACAAGGGACCCATTCAGTTATTCTTTGTATATCTATTAAATGTCCTTCTTCTCGTTTACCTATATGTATATATATATATATATATATATATATATATATATGTGTGTGTGTGTGTGTATATATATATATATTATATAATATATATATCAGAGAGAGAGAGAGAGAGAGAGGAGAGAGGAGAGAGAGAGAGAGGGAGAGAGAGAGAGAGAGAGAGAGAGAGAGAGGAGAGAGAGAGAGTCTAGTTGCTGACTGTATTAACTGAAGGCAAATAATTCCTCAAGACAAATTGAATACTGACTTAACATGACTTGTCATTACTTAAATTGATCAGTTGTAGCAGAAGCGATAATGAATAATGAGGGAATGAGGACACAAGACGAATTTAAATAACCATCACAGACAGACAGACACACACATATACACTATTATTCTTTGAAATTTCCAGACAAGGAGGTTTTCAATACGACCCAAATTACGAAACTTCAAAGATCATTTTAATATCTTTTTAAATTGGCGATTGGACATTTTCAATCAACTTTTTAATCTGCGAAAATTGAGGTTTACTTACCGAGATGGAGAAGTACGTAAAGGCAATCAATTCTTATTACTCTCCCCCTCTCTTTGACCAATATTTATCATTGTTTCTTCTTATTCCCCTTCTTTCCATCCCTATCGTTTCCTGTATCCCCATTCTTTCCCCTTGAGTTCGGTCCTGGGAATATTGGCTCGGTTTTTCCTACGGTCTGAGGGGGGGGGGGGGGGGGGGGGAAGAAGGCCTCCTGTCAATCAGATGGTTTGGGTGGTAATGTAATTACTGCTGTTGCGAAAGAATTGGGATACTGGACAAGATAGGGGTTGAAAGAAGGGGAATAAG
>NC_090727.1:90384999-90389999 GCF_036898095.1 Palaemon carinicauda | reverse complement strand
TAAATTACGCTCTTCAATTCTTGGAGACTACGTCGAAGATGGTATTAGACTGGGAAAATAGTTTGGAGAGAAATAGGATTATGAACTCTGTAGTCTGGAATATAAGGCGGACGTGTTAACAAAATTGAAAGAAAATAAGCCTCCTTTGATTCCCACTATCATGGATGGATACCAGAGGCTCAATATGCAGTTTTAATCCTGTGAATATTCGTTATATTTTGTTTAAGGTTGATGTGATTAGACTTTGGCCGGAAAAGCTACGAATTTGGCCTAAAGAGTCAGCGTGAACCTCCGACGGGGAATCATTCTCATGAAGCATTACAATTTTTGAGCAACCACCATAACTATCCAGTCAATAATCCCACTTTGATTACCTAGTAACAGGTAAGATGAAATTTGACATTATGAATGCATTTTCTCAAGGATATCAACGGATTTACAGATGCCCGCTTTAAGCTAGGTGCTTCATATGGAATCAAATTCACTTCATATCATTTTTGTAATCCTCTGGTTTCAAATGAACCGAGACAACAGTAGCATAAACAACGTTGATTCTGTCAACATGCAGGTATACTACACTGGACACTGGTCTATGTATGGATTTGCATTAAGAAGATGATAGTATTTGATTTATGAGCTTTTAGTTTTTTTCACGTGTATTATAATAGCTAAATATTACTCAGCTATTTGGCATCAGCACTAATGGAGTGAATGAAGGAATAAAAAGATTATATATATATATATATATATATATATATATATATATATATATATATATATATATATAGTTTACGTTGCCTTTATGAACAGCTAACTATGGCCATGGTTCTTTGTTTTAAATACCCAGGTGTGAGACGAGGGCAAGTGACGTCACAGTATTGGTGTTTGACACCTTGAGCTGTGCGTTGGCTGAACTGTTATGACTGGACCGTGGGTCCATTCAAGTGGTGGTAGGCATAGGGAAAACTCTATCATTGCATTGAAGTGAATTTATTCCAAGAATAGCTGCAATATGATTAAAGGTCTTTTTAATGTGTATTTATTTGTACAAATAATGAAAATTCAGGTACACAATTAAAGAGTCCAGGCTTGAGCTGCATTAGATTACTTCTATTTCATCTATGTTGCAATTGAGTCGTTCGTTAACTTAGACTAAGGATACTGTTATCTTGCAAATATATTATACAGACGAAGGTTTTGCAGTAACGTTGTAATACAGGACCTTCCAAGCAATAGGCGCAGGCAAGGATTTTATCTGCGAATCATATCATAATCAAGATTCCATTTTTGTTTGTTTTTAGAAATTTTATCATTATTTTAGTAACTGTTAATAACATTTAAAAGAAATATATTGTTTTAGTTCACCATAGCAGGATTTTGTTGTACATAAGGCCAGATGAGGTAGCTGCCCTTCATTAACCGAGAACTATTTACCCCCCCCCCCTCCCACCCCATCCCCTAATTGGTTTTGATATTCATATACAAGTAAGAACGCATTCCTTCAATCAGCCTAGAGCACAGAGTACAGTATGCTTCATCCCTCAACATCTCATCGCTTCAGACGGATTCTGTACAGCTTCCGTTCAGTAAAAGTCACGATTAATTACTACATTTACGATTCTGCACTAAATGAAATACTGTTATTTTCTATGCTTGAAAGTTTTGACTCGAACAAAAATATGAACTGCTTGAAAATGATATCCAAATTTCTAGGTAATATGAAACTATTATTTAGATGCTAGTTTCAAAAACAGTTAAATTTTTACGACTGGACAGATGTGAGATATTTTGCCAGAAATCATATTATTATTATTATTATTATTATTATTATTATTATTATTATTATTATTATTATTATTTATTATTTATTATTATTAATCATTATTTATTATTATTTATTATTTATTTTTTTCATTTATTGTTATTATTATTATATTATCATTTATTATTTTTTATTATAATTTTTATTATTATTTATTAGCAATATTATTTATTAATATTATTATTTATTATTTATAATTATTCTTTATATATTATTATTTATAATTATTTATTATTATTTATTATTATTTATTATCTATTATACATTATTATTTTTTATTATTGTTTATTATTAGTTTACTATTTTTATTATAATCATTGGATATTATTTATTATTGTTTTTAATTATTTATTATTTTTTTTATTATTTATTATTATTGTTTATTATTATATATTTATTATTATTTTTATTTAGTATTATTATCATTTATTATCATTTATTTTTATTTAGTAGTATTATTTATTATTTATTTTTATCATTAGTTATTTATTATTATTGTGTATTATTTTTCATGATTATTAATTATTTATTAAATATTATTATTATTATTTAGTTATTATTATATATTAAAGTTATTGTTTTTTATTTATTTTTTTATATTTTTTTATTTATTTCTTATTATATAATTCTTATTATCATTATTTATTATCATTTATTATTTACTATTATTTAATAATTATTTATTTTTTATTATTTAATTATTATTAATAATTATTTATTATTATTATTTACTATCATTTATTATTTATTTATTATCATTATTTTTTGTTATCATTTATTATTTATTATTATTTTTTATTTATTACTTATTATTTATTATTATTACTTATTATTATTTATTATTCATTATTATTATTTTTTTTATTTATTTATTATTTGTTATTATTCATTATTTATTTTTATTTGCTTCAATACAAACGTAATTGGAGAGAGGAGGATGCTCTGAGCACAAAGGTTGCAGTAGGGAAAAATATCCCACTGAAGATAGAGAATAAGAAAATAATAAAATACAGGAGAAGTAATGAATAATTGAAATAAAATATTTAAGAACAGTATCAACATTAGAATCCTTTTATAGATAAACCATGAGAGACCATTATGTCAGCCTGTTCAACATAAAAACATTCGCTGCAAGTTTGAACTTCTGAAGTTCCACCGATTCAACTTCTGGAATAACATTCCACAATCGGCCAAAGCTGGAATAAAATTTCTAGAAAACTGCTTTAATAAATATATTTTCATTATTTCCTTTAAATGAATATTGAAAATAATACCTTATGAATACTATTCGTAGATATCTATAAAATCTTATGATACATTTTTTATATTTGGAAAATATTACATAAAATATTCCTATCTGAAGAACCATAATCAAGATATTGGTCACATCCTTTACTGACGTGGTTGCTGTCAGCATTAGGTGTTCTTTGACCACTTAATATCTTTGAAAGTACTAGCTCTTACCGAGAGCTAGTGCTTAATATGGTTACGGTACAATTAAAAAAGGAAAACTTATAAATTAGTGGCAGTAATATTTCAATCAGCATTGCCAAATATAGGGATTATCCCCACTTGTTGCAAGTCTAAACTGAGGCCCATTGTTTCTGCTTGTTTTGTAACCATTCTAAACTAATAATGGTCAGATCAATCCTGAATCCTGTGTTCCTGTGTGGTTGTGAGACATGGGTCCTGACAGAAAAATTAAAGTCTAAAATTCAGACTACCGTAATGCGTAGCCTACGTCTAATCTTTAGAGTAAGAAGGAGAGATAGGCTCTGAAATACCACCATAAGAGAACCCTTGGGAGTAGAACAGGTAATTTTACAAATGGGGAGATGCCAGTTGAGATAGTTGGGCCACATATATCGAATGCCTGAATATAATCGGGATGTACACGGAATTGTGGAATGGATTCTTGAAGGTAAAAAACGACTGGGAAGATTGAGGTGGAAGGATGGCACCAATAAGACTTGAAAGATTCCACTTGGAATGCAATGAAGCTATGTATGTAATATGTCAGGCGCTTATGGAATGGGGGCGTACAATACGGAATTTGTCAATTGACAGACAGGATTCCGACGGGATTTTGGGTGAACTTATCCTTTTAATTTCGGTCTCCTGTTCTGGTGAAACATTTAAGGTCTGTTTTAAGTACGTTTATTCATTAATAATCTATAGAGGCTCGTCCGTAACCCTTGATTTATTTTTCTCTCTTCATATTGATACAACATTATTTTGGTTAAATTCATATTCATATTCTTTTTCTGTCCCTTTGACATCTGTCATTATCTGCAAATCTTAAGTGGTTAAGGTATGTATGTGTGTATGTATATATATATATATATATATATATATATATATATATATATATATGTGTGTGTGTGTGTGTGTGTGTGTGTGTGTATATGTGAATATGTATGTGTGTGTATGTTTGTATATGTATGAATATGTATGAATGTATATATGTATATATATTTAAGTATATATATGTATGTATGTAGGTATGTATATGAATGCTTGTATGTATGTATATATATGTATGCATGTATGTATATACATATGTTTATATGTATGTATGTACGTATATATGTATATGTATGTATGCATGTGTTTATATGTATGTATGTATGTCTGTATATTTATAAGTATGTATATATATGTATGTATCTGTATACATGTATTAATATATTTATATGTATATGTATATTTGGTATGTTTAAGTATGGTTATATATATGTGTTTATATATAGCGTACATATATGTATATATGATGTATATAGTGTATATGTATGTACATTATATGCATTACACACTCATATATATATATATATATATATATATATATATATATATATATATATATATATATATATATATATATATATGTATGTATATATATATGTATGTATGAACATATATCACAAGCACACGTGATTTCAATCAATGTAAATATCACCCACGAACGGCATTTAATACCGAATTCTATCTTTGGGAATATATATCCACTTGGAATTCATTTTATGGTAACAGCTTCTGGCCGGGTGGAGATTCGAACCCCAACCTGTGCGGCTTGAAACTATGCCTACAGTGACTCTACCGAGTGAGCTATCAAGAGAGAATAAAAGTTTATGATGATTCTCCGTACATATTCCTATCGAATTTTAGGAATCTGTTCATA
>NC_090727.1:90367499-90374999 GCF_036898095.1 Palaemon carinicauda | reverse complement strand
GTCCTGTGGTGTTCTGCTAATAAGGACAGCGACATCAGCATACTTAAGGTAAGCTAAATTCCTGTTACCAGTCCAGTCCAATGCTTCTCCACCATCCCCAACTGTTCTATGCATTACCAAATCCATGGGGAGGATAAACAACATAAGTGCCAACACATTCTTGTGGAGTACCCCACTGTTCACTGGAAGTTCTTTTGATAGGACTCTGCTAACATTACCTTTGCTCTTGCTATGCTCATGAACGTACTTAATCAAATTCACATATTTAAGAGGGACTCCATAATAACGCAGGACTATCCACAAAATTGGCCGGTGCACACTATCAAAAGTCAAAAGGTTTTTCATAGTCCACAAATGCCATCGAAAGTGGATTTCTAATTTATATTCTACATATTGCTCTACGTGTCTTAAAATGAAAATTTGGTCGGTACAACTTCTACCTTTTCTAAATCCGGCTTGTTCATCACTCAGCTTTTCATCAATTTTTCTCTCTAGTCTCTTTAGAATTGAGCATAATCTATATTTTCTTGACAACTAACGTTAGTGTGATTCCTCTGTAATTATTGCATCAGTTAGATCTTTTTTTTTCCCCTACTCCTGGCTTCCGTTCATCAGGTCTGAGTGTCTGTTTGTGTCTTTGTTAACATGACTTGAAAATATATGAAGGTTTTCTTCCTTGGAACAATTGGTTCGTTTTTATTGGATCTACGATGATTTTCATAACTAGTTTCTTTGTTTATTTTAAAATATGAATGGTGTAATGTTAATACTTGGTAATGATTGTGCATAGTGAATCGTATTCCGAAAGGATCCCCATTTTGACGCAATGGCTTACGTTTCGGTATGTCAACTCAAAAAACGATTGTTGATACTAAATTTAAACCTCAGCGTTCGATTCTCAACACATTGGAATTGTCAGGTTCAAAAGGGCTGAAATCACGTTCTTCCTCCAGCACGTGTGACTGGGTGAGAGGCTGACGGCAATCGTATCTGTCCTTACTAAGTCATTTCGCTGATTAAGCATCTAATGGCTCCTGCTCTGCCAGATCTCCTATCTCATTAAGAACCTTATTATGGTGCTCCTTTTTGGAAAGGATTACGGTTTAATAAAAACGCAGGCGGAGCTTTTTTTAAGCTTCAGTAAATGTCATTGGATAAATAGCAACAAGACATAAAGTACAATAATACCCAAATGAATAACATATATTCTCGAAGTGTTTTGTTTTTCTCTCAATAAAATAACCATGCTGGCTCAAGTGGGACTTTTATCAAAATACCAGGAGGACTCTTGTGAATCTCTATAAGAATATAATCTTGTCTTTTCCTTTTTGTTTAATACGAGAGAGTTTTGTGACTCGTACAATCTCAGCTGACGCCATTTTATACAATTCATGCGTCTTTCATGTGGGAAATGTCGAGTATTCTCATATGATTGTGTTGTTTTTACCAAGTTTTGATTGATCCTGCAGAGAGCAGTGCTGTGTGCAGGATGTATGACGATTTTGTCCCAAAACGCGCGCTCTCTCTCTCTCTCTCTCTCTCTCTCTCTCTCTCTCTCTCTCATATATATATATATATATATATATATGTATATATATATATATATATATATATATATTGTGGAAAACGTTTAGATAATCGTATAGTTTCATGTAACTGCGATCCCTTAAAGGGGAACTTGAATCCAGAGGCCATTATTTCTGGTTGAATATTTGCAGGAAATTCGGACTCGATTACTCTTGCTTTCTTCACTCGAATTGCCGGGGGTTCATGGACGCTCGGGAGAATATTTAATTCAGCCGGAAATTGCCTTTGAGGAGGTATCGAGTGGAACGAAAATAGAACTTGGCTTGGTATATGAAAGTTTTTTTTTAATGTTGTTACTCTTCCTAACATATTTTGTATTAATTGTTCATTTTTTATTTATTTATTTATTTATTTCCTCTTTCCTCTCCACTGTTCACTGGAAATCCATTTGATAGGACTCCACTAACATTAACTTTACACTTGCTGTGCTTATAAACAGAAGAGTATATATATATATATATATATATCTATATATATATATATATCTATCTATATATATATATATATATGCGTGTGTGTGTAGACGTGTACATACATACATATTTTATAAATAAATGCCTTGTTTTATTGTTTTTTCCATAAAGGATGTTTTTTCAAAATATTTTAATAGGCCTAAGACAGTTAATGTTTTTGCTATTTCGCCTTAGCTAACGTAAATGTTTAATTCAAAGACATACTTTCAGAATACTGGATGTGAAATTTCTGATTTTGTTTAAATTTTGAAAAGCTATTACAGGATCCTTTTTCATCCTATTACTCCTGTCTGCAGGAGTTTTACAACTAATGCTATACCTCTTTTTATTACTTTGTCCCGAAATTTTGATATGGCAAGCCAAATACACCTCTTTTTATTGCTCTTGCCAAAAAATTTTCATTTTATTGCTCTCCTCATAGACTTTGGAGTTTAGCTCTTCTGAAACTTTTGTTATTGTTCTTGTTAAACTAATATTAGCAATGGCTTGTTTGAGAATGAGGTGGAAGCAAGTTACCTCTAAATGCATTTAGTGAATAAGTAGCTGAAATCACGAACATATCCGTATCCGGGACTAAGATTAACCCATATATTTTAATATATGAAGATATATTATGTATTATATACCAGTGTACTTGACCCGTCAAAAATGACTGCTGAATAATTGGATAGATAAGCCTAGCGCACGCATCACCTCTCACCAGAAAGACCACTCCCTCTCCCTCCTACATGTGCGACGGGGAGACCTGAGGGTAACCGGAAAGAAATTCGGTATATATATATATATATATATATACATATATTATGTATATATATATATATATATATATAGAGAGAGAGAGAGAGAGAGAGAGAGAGAGAGAGAGAGAGATTGATTGATTGATTGATTGAAAGTTTTTTGGCATCATGACATCTAAGGTCATTGACGCCTAGAGAGAGAGAGAGAGAGAGAGAGAGAGAGAGAGAGAGAGAGAGAGAACATTTTCTCTTTATTCTATACCGTATAGGAGATTGGTCAAGAACTTTCGGAACTGAATATCATCGAAGACGAGAAATTCCCCCCCCCCCCCCTTCACGGTGATTTACATCTGGTGGGATTTGTCTTCCTGCTAACAAACGAGCAAGAAAATTCATCGAAAAGCTTAACTAATTTTCCGAAATAATGGGACCTTTATTATTGTAGTATTAAAATAATTTGAATTTTGTCAGACCCTCGGGACCTTGGAAAGCCAAATGTCATGATAAAGTAACAGAATTGTGAAAAATGGTGATTTCTAAAAGAGCTGATTTTAATTGTTAACTTTAAATAAAAAGTATGCAACTCTGTTAAGTCTTGAGCATATTATATTTCTTTCGTATATATATATATATATATATATATATTTATGTAGGTTAGTTAGTTATTGTAAAGCTCAATATAAAGTTTTCAATATCACCGTATTAAGTAACCATAATAAGCAGAATAAATATTTGCTGGTACAGTCTGCTCAGAAAAGAGGGAATAAACATAACAGAATAGAAGGAAAAACAACAAACAAGTTAGGTCATAACAATGTATCAATAGTAATAAGCAATTATTATAAAATACCCTGATCGAGACATACCAAGAAGTATACACCAAAATCGTAAGAATATTTTAAGAGATCCTTCCATCTCAGATAGCAGTAATGTGATCTTACCACTTCACTCAGCCAGGCGATTGAAATCTCTCGCTAGAGATAAAGAGATTCTTCAGGTTTCTTTTGAAAGATAAGAGGGATAAAAACAGCTGTTAAATTCTCAAGCGGAAACTTTTACAAAGTTTTCAATCTTACTCTATTTGTATGGAAATTGCGGAGTATTGTCATCTTCTTTTAAAAGGAATTTGTGAGCTTAATATGTGATTATAATGAAAAGGTTTTCTTCGTAGCTTAAAAAAAATATTATTTACAAACACATTTACATGAAATATACTTGTGTGTATTTGTATGCAATCATACGTATATATATATATATATATATACGCACACTTGCACACACGCATATATATACATACATACACACACACACACACACATATATATATATACATATATATATATATATATATATACACACACATACACACACTTTTGAATGTACATGCATAAGCAACCATTGGCAAACCATACAGGTATATTATACGGGTATATTATATATGCCTCTGGAATAGCAATATCAGTTATAGAATTTTATATTCATTCATACAATACAACCGGACAATTTATTCTTCTTTTTTGTAAATCGTAAACTGATTTCTAAGATTGACGCGAATGGATTAATTATCTCGTGTGTTATGACATTAGGCGAAGGTGGGCTCGCTTTGATGATTTCGGATCTGTATGATGACGTCAGCAAAGGGTTTTAATTATAGTTCGGGATAAAGCATAATTAGATAATAATGTCGTCATATTAAGGTCAGAGCACAAAAACAGCCTAATGAGCTATTCCGAGTTTTGTTGAAGGGTTAGAAATGATAGACATGTGTACTGTAACTGTTGGATTTTAAGATTTTGGGATTTTGATGATTTCATGTGTTTATTATAAAAACATAAAAGTTAATAAGAAAGGAATATATGTTTCAGAAAGGTTTAGATTAATGAACTACAAATAGTTCATTTTATAGTTCTTGCCCACCGGTATCCCTACACAAAGGGGTGGGTTGCCTGATGTGTCCTCTCCAATACTTTCCATCAAAGGCATCCTCTTCCACCAAACCTCTTCTCTCAATATCATCCTTCACCTTAAATAGCCTTCTAATTTTCTGCTTCCCTCTTGATCTCCCATCCCCTTGCTAAAAGGTCTCTTCTATTCTGTTCATAGTATCTCATTCATTTCCTGAATCGCTAAATGGTATTTTGTAAATTATGCATTTTTGATTAACACTTCCGTTAGAAATTAGGTTTAAAGTTTTTATCTCTCTCTCTCTCTCTCTCTCTCTCTCTCTCTCTCTCTCTCTCTCTCTGTGGCAGTATTTTCCCTTTCTTAATCTATGAAAACGGAACTTCTGGTAAATCACCTTCTATGAAGAGGTTCAGAATGTCTTGGGATTTTCGTAGTCGTCTCGAATTCTGTTTACATCTCTGGGTTCCAACTGCGTGTAATTTTTTCCCATGATGTCTCTGCAATATTGTTATTCAAAGGTTGAAGGTGTCTGGTTTCAGTTCCAGTTTCATCAGAAAAGATGCTCACCAGAAGGTCACCCGGGTAAGCCCAACTCCCCCATTGTGGTGGCCAACTACAGTAGTGGCCTCCCCAGTAAACAGTTTAAACTCACGGTACTGGGCCGGGATCGATTTAATGCCGTGAGAATGCTAGGCGAACACGATGGAACGTTAGAATTTTATGTCCTACAAAGCTTGCGAAAGACATCCTTCAATCTCTGTAGACTATCTGTGTCCATTCCACATGGCAAATTCCTATTTAAGGACAATTTAAGTACTTGTGAACGACATAACATTTGGATATTAAAGATTGCTTAGGTTGAGGCATGATAAGAAGAGTAGAAATCGGCCTAGAAATTCTGGGGAATTTGTACGAATAGAAATTAATTTTTATCTATATTTTATACTTTTCAAGGTATTCTGGTTGTCATGGCCCTTTTCTCTACGCGTCTGTTCCAGTGTCCGCAGAGCAAAAAAAAACAAAATCTTTCCCTGACATAACCTTTTCTTTGATCTGTCAGAGAAGAAGGCCTCCCCAGATTCCTGGAATCAATATACATATATATATATATATATATATATATATATATATATTTTATCTCAGAGGTTTTATTCTTTTGCTAATACTGTTACCCCCTTCAATTTCTGCTCAGTCAAGTCTGTCAATCATCAATCGAGGGTGTCTCTTCATCAGATCCTGTAAGAGGCCAAGTGGAAATGGAAGCTTTGATGTGAGCGGTAGTGATGCTATTTGATTATGATCTGTTCTTTTTGGAGAGAGAGAGAGAGAGAGAGAGAGAGAGAGAGAGAGAGAGAGAGAGAGAGAGTTAATATTTCAGTAGCAACAGCTCAGAAATAGTTGCTGGGCTTTTGGGATTTTTATTTTTTTTTTTTTGTTACTGTAATTGTGTATTTGTAATTCTTGTAATTTTGTTATTAAGAATGAACACTGGTTCAAGTTGCTTTAAAATGTAGAGATGGACTCTCTCTCTCTCTCTCTCTCTCTCTCTTCTCTCTCTCTCTCTCTCTCTCTCTCTCTCTCTCTCTCCTTAATTGGTTGAAAGACGGTATAGACTGTCAGAGTCAGAATCCTGATTCAGTATGGCTATTAGATCAGAGATACATGGCCGGGCGCCAGTCCTCTCGGCATTCAATCAAAAGGCCGTCTTGCTTGCAGAGCTTGAACAGGTATCCCAGTTTGAGCGATTCGTAGATTTAAGGATCTAAGGAAAATCTATTTGCCAATCCAGTTTATAGAAGATGAATGGCTACTCTCTTCTCTACTTGTGTGTTCCAGTGTCCGCTTAGAAAAAGCTTACCCTAACAAAAACATATTTATTTGACCTGTCACAGAAAAAGGCCTCTCTAGATTCCTGTAATTACGCCCTTTTTCATCAAAGAAGAGGGTTTCTCTTGCTAATACTGTTATTTTTTTAATTTCTATTCAGTCGAGTCCATCAATCATCAATCGATGGTGTCGCTTCACCAGAGTCTGCAAGAGGCCAGGTGGAAATGGAAGGTTGATGTGGGTGGCTGAGATGCTAATTGATTGTGCTCTCAGTTCCTTTGAGAGAGAGAGAGAGAGAGAGAGAGAGAGAGAGAGAGAGAGAGAGAGAGAGAGAGAGAGAGAGAGAGAGAGAGTGGGGTTATTTGACCTTTTCTTGGTATATTTCTTATGCATTCGTTTATTAATTATTTGAGAAAATCCTCCAAAGACTTCACGTCCAGATGTCTCCTTTTTCGGTCTTTTTCAGTTATCATAATGGCCGTTAATCATTTAGAAATCTTTAGGGATGGAGGCTTTAAATTACGTTATCAAAGGACATCAAGAGCAGTAGATTGAAGGTAGTTAATATGAAGGTCATGTGTCAACTAGTTTATTATAAGATTTAATTTTACATTATCTATCTCTTTCCTTACTCGTGTAACATTTTATGTCTTATTTTGCAGGTATGTGTCGTTTGAGACTGCCTCCGGGAATGTGTTTCTACAAGAAGGTATGAATGTCTCTTAGACTTCTAAATTCAATTTTTCTTATGTAATGATGAATTAACAAAGAAAGTAAGTATCTGGCAATTGCGTAATGTAACCTGTAATATTCCTGTAACCTGTTGAACGTTAACCAGACGACATTATAATGATAATTAAGGGACAACACTATTTTCGTAGACAGTGTATGGTGTACTGAAATGAAAACCAAGTTGTCTTTATCTGCTATAAAACATACTTTGTATCATGCCTTTGTAACACACTGGTGTT
>NC_090727.1:90356358-90364499 GCF_036898095.1 Palaemon carinicauda | reverse complement strand
TATAGACTTTGGTGTCTAACATCTATTCATCAATATTATCTAATGTGTGTGGGTATGTGTGTAAGAGAAAGAGGGAGGAGAGAGAGAGAGAGAGAGAGAGAGAGGAGAGAGAGAGAGAGAGAGAGAGAGAGAGAGAGAGAGAGATTTTGGGGGTGATCATTTACATATCCAAACAAAATCTCTAAATTCAAGGCAAGCAATATGATTTGCTAAGAAATCATACAATCTACTTGGAACAAAAATGAAAATAAGGTTTCTGTTTTTCGTCTCCCCTTGTAGCGTCTCTAATAAACCCTGGTATATGTTCAAGCAGAAAATTATCGTAAAATACTCAATAGTTACAAAGGAAGAAAGAAAAATTAACACAATTTAATTAAGTGCTCTCTGGATGTAAACACTAAATGGTATAATTAGTATTTAGCGGACGCCAAACTAAAAGAAATTCGCAATTACGACGAAAATAATCTTACTCTTAATATAAATAACTCGTTAATCTAAACCAATTGCTTCATTAGTTCTTATAATAATAACGAAATGATCTTCATGAATTCAGCATGACGTTATAAATAGCTTCAAGGGAACTGTTTTAATCTTCGCCGATAGGAAATTAGAAATTAATGGATGAATCTTAATTGTTGATGGCTAACAAAGATAAAAAATTAAACGATTTGAGTTGTTTATTTTTTACCATCAGATGAACATAATTAATATATAATGATATCCGACATTTCATGTATATATATCACGAGGATAAACATCGATGTTGTAAACGTTCATATGTAAACAGAGCTACCAAAAATAATGGACTAATATTAACTACCCTTAAATAATAACTGAGTATGAGAGAGAGAGAGAGAGAGAGAGAGAGAGAGAGAGAGAGAGAGAGAGAGAGAGAGAGAGAGAGAGAGAGAGAGAGAGAGAGAGAGAGAGATACCAATACGGAAAACTATTCTAGTCTGTCTTAAAACCTAAGTGATAGAATTTATAAACTAATAAGTGCTAAGAGGTAAAAAAGAGAAGGGTTTTACAGATGGTGTGAAAAGAAAGTACTGCAAAGAGAGTGCCTCGGTATCCAAAAGCTCAAGAGAGACGAAAGAAATAGCGGCTGACAGCAAATGTGTATAGGGGAGTTTAACGAACTGCTGTTGAGCTTTCTTTGTAGGTATATAAAGCTATTGATTTTATGGAACTTTCAAGAAATAAGTGGTAGTTCACGACACACCCAAGATTTTTTTCAAGATTTCCTTCGGGGAAAAGAAATTACGAAAGGAATAGTCAATGGAGATATTAGATTTGTCTCTTCAAAAAAGCTAAAGAAAAAAAAAAGTGAGAAAAACGCAAGACTTCTGCTGGAGCAGAAAGAATCTTCGGTGAAGACCCAGACGATTCTTCTCCGACCCAACGATGTCTTCAGAAGGCTTCACACCATCCCGTTCTCATCCGAGTCTTCATTCACACCTCATAAGAATTTTAACTTTTTTTTATAAATACAATTCTATCAATCTATCTATCTATCTATTTATGTATCTATCTATATACTCTATCTATCTATCTATCTATCTATCTATCTATCTATCTTTCTTTCTATATATTTCCTTCGGGGAAAAGAAATTACTAAAGGAATATTCAATGGCGGAATAAGATTCGTGTTTTGGAAAAAAAAAATAGGAATAGAGATAAAGTTGTCTTCTTCAGGATCAGGAAGTAAGTTTTGGTGAAGACCGAGTGAAGATTTTTCCCAAAGCGAACGAAGAAGTCTTCACAATTTCGCTCTCATTCAAATTATAATCGGAATCAGTTTCAGGAGACGATCTCAAAGCCAACGAAGACGTCACCAGTCTTCAAAACTCCTTCAATCTCGGAGTTGATATTTCAGCGAAGACCTGCTTCGATTTCTTCAAATCATACCTGATCAAAGCCAAGTGATCTGCATTCTGAGTTTTGCAACGATGTTCACAAACAACGTATTGAGAGCTATCAGCCAGTACGGGAAGAAATATCTACTTGGAGGTCTCTCTTCCGGACAGGTTTCAGGACCAGCAACCCCGGTTGATGGAACTGGAAGGACTACGCCTCATTTTGGGAGGTGGTCTTCTGATGAGGAAATTCTGGGCCGAGGAGGAAAAGAGCGAGGCACTCGAGCCTGTCTTGGACCAGGAGGAACTCGACGGAGTTTCTGAGGAGACGGAAGCTGTCATCAGTGGGAAGGAGACTTTGCTTTCCGGCGAGGAGGAACAGCTGTTGCTGCCAGGAGGCACAGTGAGTGTTGTCTCTAATAGAGATGTACACGTTCAGGTAGAGACTGAATATCTTACCTCTAACAGAGATGTAGACGTTCAGGTAGAGACTGAACCTCTTACCTCTAACAGAGATGTAGAAGTTCAGGTAAAGACTGAACAAGTCTCTAACAGAGACGTAGAAGTTCAGGTAAAGGCTGAACAAGTCTCTAACAGAGATGTAGAAGTTCAGGTAAAGGCTGAACAGCTTATGTCTAACATAGATGTAGAAGTTCAAGAAAAGACTGAACGAGTCTCTAACAGAGATGTTGAAGTTCAGGTAAAGACTGAACCAGTCTCTAACCGTGATGTTGAAGTTCAGGTAAAGGCTGAACAGCTTATCTCTAACAGAGATGTAGAAGTTCAGGTAAAGAGCATCTAATACTAGAAGGATGGCACCCTCAAAATATAGGTCAAAGAACATCTAATGCTAGAAGGATGGTACCTCAAAATAGAGGTCAAAGAGCATCTAATGCTTGAAGGATGACACCTCAAAATAGAGGTCAAAATGAATTTAATGCTAGAAGGATGGCACCTCAAAATAAGGGTTAAAGATGATCTAATGCTAGAATGATGGCACCTCAAAATAGAGGTCAAAGAGCATCTAATGCTAAAAGGATGACACCGCAAAATAGAGGTCAAAGAGCATCTAATGCTAAAATGATGACACCTCAAAATACAAGTCAAAGAGAATCTAATGCTAAAATGATGACACCTCAAAATAGAGGTCAAAGAGCATTTAATGCTAGAAGGATAACACCTCAAAATAGTTCAAAGACCATCTAATGCTAGAAGGATGACACCTTAAAATAGAGGTCAAAGAGCATCTAATGCTAGAAGGATGGCACCTCAAAATAGACGTCAAAGAGCATTTAATGCTAGAAGGATGGCACCTCAAAAAATAGAGGTCAAAGAGGATCTAATGCTAGAATGATGGCACCTCAAAATAGAGGTCAAAGAGTATCTAGTGCTAGAAGGATGGCACCACAGAATAGAGGTCAAAGAGCATCTAATGCTAAAAGGATGACACCCCCAAAATGGAGGTCAAACAGCATTTAATGCTAGAAGGATGGTATCTCAAAAAATAGAGGTCTAAGAACATCTAATGCTAGAAGGATGGCACCACAAACTAGAGGTCGAAGATCATCTAATTCTAGAAGGATGGCACCTCAAAATAGAGGTCAAAGAGCGTCTAATGCTGGAAGGATGACACCTAAAAAAATTTATGTCAAATAACATCTAAGGCTAGAAGGATGGCACCTCAAAATAGAGGTAAAAGAGCATCTAATGCTAGAAGAATGACACCTTAAAATAGAGGCCAAAGAACATCTAATGCATGAAGTATGGCACCTCAAAATAGAGCTCAAAGAGCATCTAATGCTAGAAGTAAGGCACCTCACAATAAAAGTCAAAGAACCTTTGATGATAGAGGTAAGCCGCCTCAAAACAGAGGTCAAAGATAATCTAATGCTAGAAGTATAGCACCTCAAAGTAGACGTCAAAGAACCTTCAATCCTAGAGGTAAGGCATCTAGAAATGGAGGTCAAAGGACCTCTAAAACTAACTTCTGATCTTGAATTTTAGATGCACAAAATAATTGCTAACATGTTCATTGAAAACTGTAGTGAAAAGATTTCATGAAATGTTTTCATCATATACGTATCAGAATTTGACCCAGTTCTAAAAGTTTCTAGTTTACATGTTAATGAAAAGTACATCAAAATTTACTTCTGATTACCAGAAAGCTTTAAAAGATTTTATCTTTTAAATTTTTATTAAAAGGGAAGGATATACGAGCGGTCCACTGATTTGCCTTCTCTCTCTCTCTCTCTCTCTCTCTCTCCTCTCTCTCTCTCTCTCTCTCTCTCTCTCTCTCTCTCTCTCTCCTCTCTCTCTCTCTCTCTCACGTAACAAGAATAAAAGCGACACTCAGCTGATTTTATTACCTTTCCCCCTTTAATCGAAGTACCACCTGTAATTCAAACTCCCATTCACACACCTGCAAGAGAAGATTGGATTGTGTAAGCAATATTGTTATTTGATCAACACTTTCCAACAGTTAGCGACAACATGCAAAGTGAAATTAGGAATGGAGATTCAAAGCCTATTTAGAAAGTTACCCAACAAAACCCGTTTTGGACATTTAAGAAACTCCAGGACCATAAATGCATATTTTCAATTTGAGTTCAGTAGCTAAGAAAAATGCTAAATGAAAAACTGGTAAAATTATAGCTACCTATATATGGATTTTGGACTAATCACATTCTAACCATAATCGAATCCTAAAAACATTATTTACGTAAAAAGTAACTTTAAAAAATTATCGATTTTTATATACCCATAAAAGAATTTCGTTATACCTTTCAGTGACCTTAAACCTTGTGAATAACCTTGAATCGGTGTCCTGACCTTTTCTGGTCCCCAAAAACCTGAAAAAGCAGCAGCAATGCATGTCTTTTGGATGACGGTTTAGGAATATTACTAGGCGTTAATTAAAGGCAAAGGGGGACGAAATTGTATAACAAATCCTGTCGTGAAACATTGATAAAAAAGGTTTGAATGTAAAGAAAAAAAAAGCTGTATGCGGTATTAAGTGACCTCACTATCAATACTGGAATACTTAGCATGCATTACTTTCTCGAAAACTTTCCACAATCAATTTTTGTCTTTTTTTCTGTTTATAGTATCCCAAGTATCATTTGATATCAATGTTTTTCTCCTTGTAACTCCATACCTCGAAACTTCACTTTCAACTGACTGATATAGGATCTTAATATCACACCATTCTTCACTGTATGCATATATACATATACTGTATATATATATATATATATATATATATATATAATATATATATATATATATATATATGTGTGTGTGTGTGTGTGTGTATACATATGTATATGAGTATATATGTCTTATTTCATATATATGTGTCTATATATATATATATATATATATATATATATATATATATATATATATATATATATATGTGTGTGTGTGTGTGTGTGTGTGTATCTACATCAGAATTTTATTGATCGAACACCAAGTGATGATTGTTTTGAATATTAGCAAACAAATAAAGGGCATTATTAGATTACTGCCTAAAAAGAGATATATTATCAGCACTTATATGATAGTTGATAGGAAGAAATTCGTATTTCGGAACAGCAAGAACAGACTGGCTAATCTAGGCCAACGCTATGTAAAAATCATGTTTTTATCTCTCACGTTTTCCATTAGATTTTGTGAGAGAGAGAGAGAGAGAGAGAGAGAGAGAGAGAGAGAGAGAGAGAGAGAGAGAGAGAGAGAGTGAGAGAGGAGAGAGCCTATATCATGGGTTTTTTTTACATATGTAAAGATTGATTAGGTTGCCTAGCGTCGCAACTACTGAGGCTAGGCGGCGTCATAACTGCCACGGTCACTGACGCCTCAAGGTAAAATGAAACGCAGTAAAGAAAAGAGAATTTAATCATCATATCATATCCCTGAAGACGGAGAGGATTTTGGAACGTTTGTGTCAAAGTATTTTTTTCAACTCCAAATTTCTGATATTATTATGTAAATTTATAAGAAATTAGACATCATTGAATTTTTATACGATTATTTTTGGGATTAGAATTACTTTCACAATAAAAAACAAAAATATTTTTCTAAATGATTCCCAATTGTAATTCTAATTAATATTTATTTGTAACAAATTTATTTTTCTTTTTAATTTCTCTAATTCCGCCTTAAGTCTCTGGACGAGTTCTTCAATATTTCCTTTGGAATTCCGGAAGAAATTCGCTCGGAAGTGATTGACACAAGACTTCCTTCCCTACTTTGAACATTTAATTTCGTTCAATAGATTTTAATTTATAGAAGCAAATATTGATAGATATAATCAATATTATTTTCATCTAAAGTAAAACTTATGTTGTTATTAAAACGATTAATAAATATATTAATGTCTACTGACTCAAAATATTGTATAACATTCTCCTTATCATTTGCTTGAAATTTTCGTTCTTGTAACTTCTAGAAAGTCTTCTCACTCTTCAGGGATATGAGGGAATGATTAAATGATATTTTCGCTCTCTGTCTGTGCATCGATTTCTTGCTGCTCCATCATCAACTTTTACTTCACAAATTGTTGAGGTTATTTCTTTACGTTCTGTTCTAATGTTTTAGTAGAAATATACCAAGATATTTATGCTGTATATATATATATATATATATTATATATATAATATATATATATATATATATATATATATATATATATATATATATATATATAATCGTCGAAGCTATACTGGTTAAAGTCACCCATACTAGATTGCATTTCTATGAGCGCTCGGACTAAAATCACACAATATCGCCAATCTGCAGTGGCCAGCGTGGTGATGAAAAATGGCCGGCCTCTTGACAAGAATAATGACATGTCTGATGCCTTTATCCAGCAGTAGACTAAAAATGGTTATATTTGTTGTATTTAAATATTAACAATTATATTATAGATAGATATTTTTGCTATTTTCTATTTTCAATAGCAAATAGACATCGGAAGTGAATTTTATATATATATATATATATATATATATATATATATATATATATATATATATATATATATATGTATGTATGTATGTACGTATATTTATTATCAGTCACAAAACGAAGACTGCTTAAATTAGCAGAGAGACCTTTTCATGAATATCAGCGCTTAATTCTATAGAAATATATTGAAATCACGAAAATTGAAGTTCAAGAACTTCCCGTATTTGAGTGAAAAAACGACGTTGTTTTCATTGGCTTATTCAAGTAAACTGGAAACATCTGCTAATGGACTATATTTATAGAAAACTGAGAACAGAGTGCCGAAGAATGAGTAACCGATTAAAAACAAAACTAAAAGTGTTGGTAGAGAACAGTGACTGTAATAAGCATGCTAACCCTGATTAGGTCTTGAATTTGTCAAGTAAACCTTTACAAGATAATGTTCATAGTGCACTAGGTTATGGTTCTGTCTTTAAATACAGGTATGACGGGTTGCTATTTTACATGGTGGTGTGGTTGTAACACCAGAATCAACCTGCCGTCTCCAAAGGGAACTGTACAGGAGATGTGAGGAAACTATTGGCCGCAATAGTACAATATATACTAATGTCAAGTTGCCTTTGAACTATTTCTTGTAAAGCAAATGAAGGGAGTAAAGCTTAGACCTTCCATAACACTCCTGTTCCCTATCGTGCATTCTAAATGTTTACATAACTTTTACCGAGTACTGATAAACAGCTAATTCAAGAATGAATTCTTCGGAGTTTCAAGTTTCCCTGAAATGGTCAAGAGAAATAACGTATACATATTATTCAACAGCAAGTAATCTATTATTATGAAACAATGTAAAATTAAGTTAACATTTTCAGGAATAACAACTAAAAGAGTAAATTACATCAGTTCCTATATTTTGGACAATAAAACAAAAACTGCATAACCCAGAAAGAATTTCTTGTTTTCACAAATATAATCCAGGTTCCTCCACACACACACACACACACACACACACACACACACACACACACACACACACAAGCCAAGGATTCTTTCCTAGAGGGGATTAATCTACAGAATAACAGCCCAAAGCAGTGAAATTGTTATTACTAGAACACGAGAGAGAGAGAGAGAGAGAGAGAGTATTTCTTTTCTCCATCTTCCCTTCCCAGCAACATCGCCAAGTCGGTGCTCCTCTTTTTCTTATCCTGTCGTTTCTAGGTAAAAAAACATATCATAACTCCTTTCCTTCCTCGTAATTTATTCAATTTATTAGTTTTATCGTTCTGTCTAAATAAAAACTTGAAAAAATTTTCTCTTTCTGTT
>NC_090727.1:90331358-90351358 GCF_036898095.1 Palaemon carinicauda | reverse complement strand
GACAATGCAAGGAAACTGTTTTTCTTGTTATAATATGTATTAATATCGAAGGCTATTAAAGGCGTGAGGAAGAGTTAAGATGAGCAGAGTGTTTGTTTGCTTATTTCCACAAGATTTTTAGGCCATGGGGCATAAGCTGTAGGGGGCTTAGTTTTTGAGTTCGTGGCCACTTTCTTGGGGCAAGTTGATTCCACTTGATTTTGAATCATGGGGGTCAGGACAATTAGAATATGCAAAGTTCCCGCATAAATAGTTGCTCCTTAATTACTTATAGGCCATTATGTAACCAATTAGTCATCAGAAGTGAAAATGACCAAAAACACAAAGATGATTTATATTCAGTAGAAAACATTTTATTTACAGTTTTTAAGAATGAGTACAGTGTTGTATATATGTATCATAACATGTGATTAACATTATGCAATAGAAATGTAAACAACAGCACCCTGGTGGTGGTATTATGAACTACACTGTTAACTTGACTTCCAAGTTATCATAAATGTCCATTATCTTTGCTTTAAGTGTGCAACCAAAATCAAATTCAACTTTTGCAGACCTTAAGAGATCACAACTATAAAATGACACCAAAAATAGAACCAACAACAATAAAAGGACACCGAAAATAAAACCAGAGTCAAATTTCCCCTCATAAACCTAGCAAAATTGACAAGAATCCTTCGGAGATAAAGTAGTGTTTTTCCCACCATAGCAAATAATCATGAATTAGAAATTAAGTAGGACCTATTGCTGCAAATTTTTCTCACGAGATGAAACTGTACTGCAAAGCAGCGCTCCATCATTCACTAGTATTCATCATCAGACACATCAGAGTCAGAGAAGTCAGAGTCAGAGTCACAGACGTCAGGGTCAGATACACTTTCTGTCTCAGGGATCCTATTAGTGCAGTTCTTAACCTGACACCTGCATAAGTCAGTACAAGGAAGATTCATTTTGCTGCATGAGCAAGCACCCTTGCACCCACCTTTCTGGCACTTGCAGTTCACAGTTTTTAGTACACTAGGGGGAGCCGGGTCATCAGCCATCCATTCAAAGACAAGGGTGTCACCAGTAATCTTCCAGCCATGACCATTGGGAGATGGAGCATGCATGATTGGCTGAAGGGACCTACGGTGAATTGCTGCCTGATAGTTTGCCCTTTTTACATGATGCAGCAGACAATCTTGGTTTGGAGGCAGCATCCGAGAGTCTGATTTGCATGTCAGCCGGAACATGTTGTATCTTGCAACATTTACTTTCGAGCATTCTTTCTGACCATACAGTGTGCAGACAAATTTCTCAAACATGGGCAAGATGGAAGCTGATGCTTCCCATTCTGTTCCCAACGCTGCAAACATATTGACATATTCAACAGTTTTGTTGAATATGTCAAGGGGTTTCACCTTTCCCTTCCCTTTGAATGCACTAACCGAGTCGCACCCAGTAAAAACATGCATACCAAGAAGAGCTCGATATTTTTCTGTATACACAGTGTCCATGTTAGTTGGACTTGCATCTATAACTGGGAGGTATCCCAGTTTGGTAACTGGAGGAAGCTCATGAAGTTCTAAGTAAAGCTGGGTATTAAACCCAGTCCAGCCAGGGAGGGGCTTTTCACTCTCAGTAAATTTGCTAATGCAATAAGCAGAGTCAAGAACATTTACTTGCTGAAGCTGTTGTGACCTGGCATCAAGCATGCTGTTTTCACCAGTTTGATGTGATGGGCCAACTCGTCTTTTCTTGTGGTAAATTTCTATTACATTAGGGGGTGCATCTATGGCACGCTTCCTGCTTCTTTTACGTTTCAATGCAGCAGGTTGCACAGTATCTGGGGTTGTTGGTTGCACATCATCAAGCCCTGGCCCAGACATTTGAAGAAGAAGACCATTAGTATTATGAGTAGTCCCACCCCCAGTCACTGTTTCTTCCCTGAAATCATTATTGTCCCAGACAATGGTGGTATGCACCCCTTTGGCAAAGCCCTCTGGCACAAGACTTTTACGGTCAAGTTGTCTGTTCGCCAGGGCTGTATCATGTTAGAGCACTGTAGTAGGGTTCGATGAATGACCCAAACCATTAGGAATACCAATAATATTTGATGACCCAGTCATATTCCGCATAATCATCCCGAGAGCAACATGCTTTGGCATTGGCCTTTTCCCCTTTGATGCTAAGTTCGCAAGGTCTTGCGCAATAGAGAGAAGCTATCGTTTGTTATCATCAGTAGTTGCCACATACTTTCCCAACTCAACCTCATCTGAAACTCCAGTAGCCCAAGCAAGGAAATTGAACAATTTTGGAGGAATTGATGTTTCAGCACTATGCCCTTAATATCGCTTGCAGTAGGTGGCCAAACATCATTCAGACCAGGAATGTCAGCAATGACATTTTTCAAAACCAAACCAGACATGTACAGCATAGAGCGATCTATATCAAAATGATTATTTTCATTACTTTCCAATCCATCATATGGATCTTCCGCAGATGATGCTGAGGTAGAAGAACCCAAGTTATCTACAAGAACACACTTATTTTCTTCAGCACAAACTATCTCAGAGGCATTGCGCTGTGAAGGCCTTGTAAACTGAAGTGAAGGATACTTTCTAAGTAACTTTTTTTCGAGAAAGCAGTTTTTATCTCAATAGAGCCATCAGTGTTTTCAAAGTTTGTCAAAGTCTTCACATAGAGTTCTTTTAGTTTTGTTATTCGTAGCACCTCTTGTTTCTTTATGATGCGATCTTTTACCACAGTTCTACAGAATTCATGGAAGGCTTTAGTCTCGGGTGAAAAGTGACTTTGTCTTGATGTCCTTATTATCGTCTCTTGTCATGAACGCAACTTATCTCTTGTAGCATGACCGATGGTAACGCATTTCCACGGCAACACAAGCCTGCTCTCGGCCAGTCAGTTCTTTGAGTATGGACTCATCATTTAAGGCTTTGGCAGCTCGTAAAAGTAGCCCACCTGAAATAAATATTGTTTGATTAAGAAAAATGTACGGCAAGGTGAGGTAATATGGCCACTCATGGAATATGGTCACATTTTCTCCTTTAGAAAGTGTTGCACAGTTCCATCATATGAAAGGTACTACACACTGTTCCAGTACCACATACGAAATCCTAGCCAAATTGTAGTAAAATTTTCACCATAATAAAATTATACATGTAAAAATATTCCACGATTGGTTAAGTTAACCAGATGATGTCAAAATGTCATACAGGTAATCAAATCAACTAATTATAGCAATATGCCCAATGTCACTCGGTTACTGATGCTGTACAATATTGCAGCCAAAACAAACAGGCCTGCATTTACCACTGGCATTTACACGTATTACCCTCGATATTTACCATTAGCATTTACATCAGTGTATGTGTAGTCTACTGGGTAGTATCATGGTTCCTGTGATAAAAAATATAAACAGTACTAAAAGGAACTTTACCTGATTCATATTCACAATTGGACAACCGTTCCTTTTTTCGAGTACGAGTGTGAGGGTCTTTTATATACTGCTCCCTTCTACAAACGATACACTGCTCAGGAAGCACATAGGGGTTTCTTCGACTAGCTTGACTGGTGGATGGCAGAGTTGGCTGCTGATGATCTTCAGAGCATGTTTGCGATGATGACCCACTAATTAGGCTTAGCCGGGCATTTTTTCGAGGTGGTGTTCCAAGAAGATCATCTGGATTAGTGCCTTTACGTTTAGAACAGCGGACAATGGCCCTTTCGATCCTTTGTTTGTCTGTAAACCTTCGGTAACATTCTGCATGGTACCCAAGGTGGTCTAAATCTAAAGTTTTTTCAAAAGTTTCAGACAGTTTCTCTGCTACCTCACGTTGAATACCATCTAAATGTTTCCACTTTCTATTACACTCCTTGATTTTTGACATACATTGATCAGAGATGGGTAAAACATCACTTTCTTCCTCCAACACACAGTGAATACAGCAAGTCCTGGGGGCTGCCATGTTGTAAATCTAAGCGATTTGATTGGTTAATTTGATGTTAGCCATCTACGGTCAAAAATAGGAACTACAGAACTATAGTATGGCCACCTATTAGCCACCAACTTAACTACAAATAATTTTTATGATTAAAATGGCTAATTAAAATTTTAGGAGCAACTATATTTGTGGGAACTTGTTGCATAATGCCTGAGAATGACTTTCTCTATGATAAAAAAATGTAATGAAGTTGCCCCATGAAAGTGGCCACGAAGTGACAAGATACAGCTTATGCCCCATGGCCTATTTGGGTCTTGGCCAATTTTGCAAAAGAACCACTGATATCGGTATCGCCTTACCATCTAAGAAGCCAGCATAAGTCATAATGCAAATAACACATGAGCAAATATGTAAATACACAAATGCCTGGCGTAAAAATAACATTTGATTTTAGAAGAAAATGCTCCTGAGGAGACTAAATTTTTCGTAATGTTTCAGGAAAACATTTGCATCTTGGGTTCTATAAAAAAAATATGAAAATAAATGAAGTCTTAATTGCATCTATTAGGAAACAGGAATGTAAACCTTGAATAACAATCATTTAAATTCCATATATTATCAAAGCCACAGATTCACTTATGATTATATATATATATATATATATATATATATATATATATATATATATATATATATATATATATATATTCAAAAATAACGAATGCGCATCTATATTGTAACGAGAGAATCCAAACCGAAATTGGTTGGAAGCGAGCTCCATTTCGTCTAAGAAGCAAAACCCCGGAGCCAGGCTTGTTAATCATCCTGATTGGAAAAGTTAGGCTGACACTGGCCTTAGTGAAACGGAACACTCGTTAACGAATTCCTTCTTGAACGAGTCTAAGCACACAGAAAATACAGTCGAGCTTCGCGCAGGTGATGTTTAGAAAATACTCTACGAGATGAAGCGAAGGATCAGAGAGAGAGAAAAAAAAATCTTATTTTATGATTATTATTATTAGGTAAGCTACATCAATAGTTGGAAAAGCAAGATGCTATAAGCCCAAGGGCACTAACAAAGAAATATTGCCAAGTGAGGAAAGGAAATAAAGAAATAAATAAATTACAAGAGAAGTAATGAATAATATAAAATATTTTAGGAGCAGTAACAACATTCAATTAGATCTTTCATATACAAACTACGAAGAGAGACTTATGTCAGGCTGAGAGAGAGAGAGAGAGAGAGAGAGATAGAGAGAGAGAGAGAGAGAGACTAATAGTAGCCAATCAACCTTAGCATTACAATAATAGTAAAGGCCTAACTTATATCCAACTGCCTAATGACAAAAGCATTTCCGCTGCAACCCAAAATCATCCTATAAAAGTGGAAGTTTCTCTACCCACCCACCATTACATATCCACCAACGGAGGAGGAGGAGGAGGAGAAGGAGGAAGAGGAGGAGGAGGAGGAGGAGGAGAAGCCGGGAAGAAGGAGAAGACACATATCAAACTATGTTGATAATTTAGCTTTTGATGGATTAAGGAATTTAAGGCATATTTCTGGGCGTTGGGTTCGGGGAGGCCATTTAGTATAGCAAGATGGAAGAGAGAAAGAGGGAACGGAAGCGAAGGGAACGCTGCAAAGTTATTTTGTTAATGGGAAAACCATAGCATTTTCCTTTAATTTACGATGCATCAAAGTTGAGAAGAAATCTGCAGTATTCTTGTATTTGTATAGTAGATATTGATCTTCCAACCGTCATACGGCTTTGCTCTTTCTTTATTCTTAAATAATTTTCTTGAGGCTAAAAAGTCAATCAATGAGATCTGTTACATAAACTGACCAGGAAGAAATTCGTCTAAGTAAACGAAACCACACACATAAATCTGCACTATATCATTCTCAGTCTAAATTTTAATAATGTTTTCACACTTTAAGGTCGAAATCCTTCAACATCAATTTTGATAATGACTATCTCATTGCGAACAATTAAACGAAGATAAAACAGACCAGACTTTTTTTTTTCATTGATATTAAATCTATTTGTTTTTCGGTTCTCAATTTGAGCTTCTCCATGTCCATTATCTATGTTCATTTTTATAAAAAGAAAGTGTTCATGCTTCTTAGATTGTTTCTTTCCACAAATTCTAAAGGTATGTCTCCTCTGTCATTTCTTGTGCCTACTCCAAATTTACTAATTGCTGAATCGCTCTTCTTTTGGCCTACCGATTATATGGGATTTCTACAAGATTCCATCTGAGCTTGGTCAATTAACAATAATGAATCTTAAAATCCTCGAACACTGTAAATAAAGTTTAAGTCTCGTTCCATTAGATTATGATAATTAAATTTGAGAGCGAGGGTCATGCCATCCATTTAGGGTCATTAACGACTAATCTTAAGTAAAGACGTGAAAATGTTGAGGCGAAATTGGTATTCCTTAACGAGGATCTCGACTTTTTCAATGGTGTTAAAATAACGGTGAGAGTAAAATCTTCACAATAGAAAGCTGTTCCTCGCGTTGATATTATTATTTAGCTCCTCGATCTACATTTCTTTACAAATAATCAAGAATATGTTTGAATCATCTCTAAATACAATAATCAAAATTACCTTATACGATAATAAAAATTATATAATGAATAACATAAACCGTTTGGCCCGAAGCAAGAAAATCACTAAGGTTGATTTTTCCCAATTAAGACACCCGATCATACATCATCAAACTCATCAAATCAAAATGAACAAGAAAATCTCTCAATTTCATTACCCTCATCAACGAGAAGAACAATAAAGTAAACAAATCAATCTCGACGTTTATTCAGCATCTAAAACTCAATCCTCCGCAGAGAAGGATATTAAAGTCCTGAACTGCATAGTCAGCAAGTCTTCCAAAGTCTGAAGTAAACTGTATTTGAGAACTGCAGGATTCAGCATCAGCACCTAAGTAGGACAGCCCGAATACATTCGCTTGCTGGTGATCTCCAGCGAGAATCGGTGTAATTTGCAGAAAACATTCGATGATATTTTACATTTCTTTATAATTTCCTTTTAAAAAAAATTATAAAATGAATTACTGCATTCCACTGAACTTATAAACAATTAAATATCTTTATACAATACATTGCTGTGGTCAATCAATAATTAATTGTTTCGATTGTCAATTTGTAAACAAAAATAAACAAAAATAAGATTCATAACAATGACATTACAGTAGATTGCGGAACGTTTATTGTACCAAAAATATCGTTGCAAAACAAGTTTATTAAAAAAAATATTTGCAAAATGACGAGCAGTATACACATTTACAGAGAGAGAGAGAGAGAGAGAGAGAGAGAGAGAGAGAGAGAGAGAGAGAGAGAGAGAGAGAGAGAGAGAGAGAGAGAGAGAGAGAACGATTTGCAAAAGGACAAAAATTTCGTTTAAAAATAATGTACGAAGGCATAAAAGCTTCAGAATTATAAGAGAGAAAGGGGGTCAGGGGACAATAAACAATTATTTATTTACTCTTATAAAGTCAAGATATGAATCCGATACAAGTGTAAAAATTTACTTTATACAGAAGACGTTTAATCAACCAGGAGTTATTCTGTAACAATTTTCTCCCAAATCACAAAGAATGCTAAAGAAAGTATTTTAATTATATATCACCAAACACATAAAAAAATACGAACTTTTACAAATTTGAGAACATTAGCAAAAAAGTTGATTATTGACTTATAGATGACCAATAAATAGCCAAATAAGTGAACACAAAATCTGAGAACTATTTTTATTTTACAATTTTCTCTCACAAAAGTAAAACCAAATCTTGCTAATCCATCAGCTTTAAAATCAACATAAATTCACCAAGACGTGAAAAAAATCAAATTAATCCTGAACTGAAGGAACATTTTTACTAAATTAAGTCTTAAAACATAAAGTACATTCGTTAACATGTTTTTCCAAGGCTATGTATGTACTGTATGTATACAATCATACGTATATATCTATGTGCTACTGTACGCGAACCATCAAAAATTAGTGCTAATTATTTATATAGATATGCACACACACAAATTCAACCCTTCCTACCCCCTCCCCTTTTCATAACTACCACACAGAAGTTTGGGCAATTTGTGGGAGTTTGTGCTTTCCGAGTTGTTGCCGCTCAGCATTATCAGAAATATAAATATATATATATATATATATATATATATATATATATATATATATATATATATATGTTATATATATTATATATATATTATATATATATATATATATATATATTCTATATATATATATATATATATATATATATATATGTTATATATATATTATATATATATATATATATATATATATATATATATATATATATATTCTATATATATATATATATATATATATATATATAGAGAGAGAGAGAGAGAGAGAGAGAGAGAGAGAGAGAGAGAGAGAGAGAGAGAGAGAGAGAGAGAGAGAGAGAGAGAGAGAGAGAGAGAGATAAATTTAAGATTGATGAACAAAGAATGTCCCACTATATTTCATTTTTGGGTAGCAAGATACCTCAGTCTTCCTCTGAAAATTTACCCGTCAGTAATAAAAAAAAAAAATAGGAAACTTGTTAAATGTATGCTTCTTAAATTCTCGAACAAATGACACGGAATCACGACCTCGTGAACTGAAAGAAAATTCAGAAGTGATATACCCTAATTGCTGTTATATCTCACTAAAACGTTTCAAAATAATTTTTAATAATAATGACAGAATTTTGTCGAATTTCATCACAAAATTACATTCATTTCCCTCACCATTTCCCCTCCGCCGTAATGTGAAAACTCTCTCTCTCTCTCTCTCTCTCTCTCTCTCTCTCTCTCTCTCTCTCTCTCTCTCTCTCTCTCTCTCTCTCTCTCTTTCAGATACGATTTCAATTACTGTTGAAATTAGTAATCCTCGGATTAAACGGTTCAGTAATCGTTTCTTTCTTTTGAATAGTGTTTTAATGTTCTATTCTTGCTTCAGTTTTTCCATTAAGAGCTACCTACAGTTTCTCTCTTTTTCTATCCTTGGAAAAACCTGTATCATCTTTCTTTTACCAAAAATAATAAAAAAAAAAATATCATCCGTAACAGTTATGTTATCACTAGCACCTTTTAAGTAAAAAAAAAAAAAAAAAAAGGGAAGCGGCTGATGGGAATACCTCAGTAGATAAACGAAAAGTATCTGTTGCAACATGTGACTATATCATTTTCTCTTTCCTTGTATGAAAACTTCCTATTTGGAATAATTCACTAAAATATTTGAATTTTTTTTTCGAACAATAAGGAAAATATAAACATTGATGCCAAAGGCAACAGAAAATCTAACCTATATCATAACAGAAATAGACAAATCAATCATAACCATTAGGAAAAAATCGTATCAGGAGGGAACATCTAATAATTTCGTGGTGTCTGAAATTTATGCAGTTAATACTTCAGGGGGAATTAATCAGAGAAGTAATGGGACAAACAATGAAGAGAATTCCATGATTTAGAGGGGAAATATAATAGCAGTAAATGAATGAAGACCACATTTCATTATGATGTCCCAAAACCACCTGAATAATTCTAGAGAAATGTTTCAGACTATTTTCAAAACAACATGGGATAATCAATTCCAAAGATAGAATATAATCATTGTTAATTGATAAAAAAAACTGATGAAATCAGCGCAGAAAGCTTCAAATTACTGTTAATTTCGGTTATATAAATTTGTTTTGAAAATATCACAAAAAGGATGCAATAATCATATTTCTATTTCAGAAGTAAAAGCTATTATCAGGATAAGAAATGAACACTCACAGCATGGAAAGATTTGTTTTGAATTATAATATCAAGAGCATAACTGCAAATTAAAAGCATAGAATATTTTTGTTAAAAGTTTAGCAAAAACTCGTTTTCAGTGTTTCTTTCTATCGAGAAAAATAACTAAATAAGAAGTGGCAAGTAACATGAAAACACCATAAAAATAAAAAGGAATTTCTGCCTTATAATGTTAGAGAGATAAAGTTTCCAATTAACTGTTCCATTAAATTATCATTAATATCATTTCATATACCTGGTTTCCTTTGAAAATTGCTCATTGCAGAAAAGGAGAATACTAACTAAAAAGTTAATAAGTGAAACATGATCTGATTCTCGCTTAAATAAAAACAAAACTAGATAAGCACTCAAGAGTGGAGACCTACGAAACTAGCTTGCCTTTCCCAGAATCAATTTAGACTGTTGGGGTTAAGGTCAGGGTTAATTCGATTGACCTTTTGCTCGACCTTGACCTTTGACCTACGTCTTTCAAAACTAAATCACTTCCACGTCTCAACAATTAATCCCTGAGAGTTTCAATACTTTATGCGTGAAACGGTGGGCAGGAAGTTATTCAGAAACCAACAAAAACATAAACGGACAAACAGGGGCGAAAACACAAAGGTAAGACATAAAGATGTATCAAAACGGTAACAATTAGTTAAATAATGAGCGATTTCGCTCGGAAATTATACAAATATGGATCATGTTTCAGATGTGACGAATATACAGCTAAGGATAAAATCCAAGTGATCAAATTATTAATCATTAATAATCGCAAAAAGTCTAAATGGGTAATTTGTGTTTGATAAATGAATAACATTAAGCGTATTAAGTACTGATGTTATTTGCGGCTGAATTTGCTGTGGTTATTGTAATCAAATAGAACTCTTTAATTACTATATAAATAAGGGGATGAGGAAAAATTTCAATACAATAACATTGCATAGTCTGCTGAGACCTTTCATATCTCTAAAACTGGGAACCGGAAAAAGAATCGTACTAAAGAAACCAAAATCTAAAGAAAACTAAGAAATAAATATATTTAAAGAATTAAAGGCTACCCATGAATGGCAAAGGCAAGGGGAAATGACAATGCCCTAGCTAGCAAGACAATTCCCTAGAGACTGCACCATATATGCATATCATCAGCGCTTAAGCGGGATCAGCGAGGGTCAGACAGTGGCTGCTGATGAATCAGCAGATAGACCTATAGGCTCACCCAAACCAGCCATCCTTAGCTCACATGGATGTTGAGGTTACAAATTCCACAAGAAACTATCGAAGCTTGAGCATGACTCGAACCCCAGTCCGGCAGATCCCAAGACAGGGACGTTTTCATTAGGCCATCACAACCCATAGGAGGACTGAAATAGCGAAGACCTGCTAATATTGAGGGAGGAAGATATAAGTTCAAAAGGGGCTGAAATAGCGATAAACGACGAGCAGAGGGGCAACCTAACGAACAAAGTTCTTAGATGACAAATCTAAGGTAAAGACGCTTAATTCGCCGAATTACTCATAAACGACGTCCCCTTTAATGTTCCTTGGGCGGAACATTAAATCTAATTGGGCGCTGTACGTCATTCTTGTTTGGTGTTGGGAAAGAAGGATGACCTCAAATTCAATAGCTCCTGCCTGCAGGGATTATCTTTTAATAGGGACGGGAAGACATTTTTTCATTTGATTTTTTTTTTCGCACACTTCATACATATCCTTTTACTTGCCTTGAAATGTCTGTATAAAAATTCTGCAAAATGACAGCATACATATCTCCCGGCTTGAGCAGAAAGGAAGTAGTCATACCTTGGAGAGCGTGGGTACCATGAGAGGTACACTTGGAAACCACAATCTTTGCCGGCGTGTGCATGAAAGCGCATATCTATCTGAAAATTTAGTAGCATTTTTAGACGGCAGGGTAGGCTACACTAGTGTGTGTGTGTGTAAATATATACAGTATATATATATATATATATATATATATATATATATATATATATATATACACCCTATATATATACATGTATATATACATAAATATCTATATATACAAACATGTATATATAAATATATATATATATATACATATAAATATATATACATATATATAATATATATATCTATATATATATGTACATATATATATTTAGAATATATATCTATATATATATATATATATATATATATATATATATATATATATATATATATTACTTTCCGGTCTAGTAGAGCTCTCCCCATCCATAGAGTAGGGCGGAGAGAAAGGACGTAGTCATTCCCTGGTTAGAGGGGGATGCGTGTCAGTGTGGCTGCATATCTATATACTGTATATATTTAGCCAATTTCAATAATTTTATCAAATATAATAATAATAATAATAATAATAATAGTAAAAATAATAATAATAATAATTTCCTGTTCAACCGACACCTCACCGGTTAACAGTTAACGGTGAAAAAAACATACATGTTATTTCAGGTTTTTTTAGTGCGAGGGGAGAGCGAAGATACAACCATAATATATAACAAAATGAGATGTCGTTACTATGTACGATCGTGTTGGTACAATGGCATGAATGGGCCCCTCCATAAAAAAGACTGAGCCTTATTGCGAACCTTACAACCCTACAAAGATGAAGCATTGCCTTGAACGTTCCAATAAGTTTGTCTCCTCGTGAATGCAACCGTTAGACAGATATTAATAATCGAAAGTGTGGTAGTTAGGAAAGGGTGCGGGGATAGGAATGGTAGAATCTGTGAGCGCACGACATACGTCTATTTAGATATTTAGCTGTCAATTTTGACGTGTCGCGTACACTAGTATATATACAATACGGAATATATAATACGATTGCATAAGGTTGCACCAAAGTTTATCAAAGATTTAGCGACACGTTCTCAGTTCTCTTATTGTTTTGGGGTGTGTCAATAGTTCTCTTCCCTCTTTCCATCTGATTATTCTGTACTTGTGATAACTTGACTTACGTATAAGCCCTCGTACTGGCATGGATTAAACTTTCCAGGGATCCCATTACATTTAAACACCATTGTTTGTTTTCCATCTACTAAATGATTAATTCATCACCAGAATATTAATTTCAGTTATTAATTTTCATAACAGGAGCAAAATTTGTCGCTTGCGGAGATTGTTCCCCAAAAAATCACTTAACACTCTTAAAATATATGTTTACAACAACTTCATACCAATTTATTTTACTTTGTTTGCAATAACTTCATACCAAATTATTTCACTAAGTTTTATAAGCCTAGTTGAGAAAGCAGGATGCTTTAAGCCCAAGGGCTCCAGCAGGGTAAAATACCATAGTGAAGAAAGGATATAAATGAACTATATGAGAAGTAATGAATAATGAATATAAAATACTCATTCATCACCTCATAGTTTGAAGAATAATTTTTGCTTTAAGAATATAAGGAATGACAAATGGTATTTCCTTCACTTCTTCCTTTTTAAATGGGAAAACTTTTATTAACATTGAAAAGAAATACTTGTTTCCCCTATAAAATTTTGCGGTTTATAAAAATGTTTCGTCTTGAAATTATTATTTTCTGAACAGAAACATGGTAAACATATATTGATAAAGCATGAAAACCGGAGAGAAAAAATTAATGTTGAAAAATAAAGCCATTCATGATGTATAAAGTAACTGATTTATTACGTAAAACTTTATTATTGCTTTTAACAGAAAATCATAAAATTTGGATATTTAACCTTATAGTAGGTCTGTGACACAAAAGGCCACCTCTGTACAAAAACGGTATGGAAAAAAGAAAAAAAAAATCTTCTTTCCTTCTATGAGGGTCTGTTCTTTTCCATTTCCGCCCCGTGTCACCAAAAAATATCCCCTCCTTAGCCCAGTCACCCTACATGATGGAAGGCAGGGAAGGAAACAATAGATGGTAAAATCTTGTCTATTTTCTTCATGAAAAAAAAAATCTTTAGACTTAAGTCTTTCGAAGAGTTATACCTTTCGAGGCATGAAGTAAAGTTGGGAATATTTAATTTATATTCCAAGAACACGTAAATTAACCGGAAATTCTTTCTTCCATCTTCATCAAAGACATAATTAAAACTACAATGCCTTTAAATTCACTTTAACTTTATCTTAATTAATTATTGAATTATGACAAATTAGTGGGTTTTAACAAATAAATCCTTCCACGATATATGACCAATGAAAAACCTTCAACTGGCGAAGCTAAATTTAGACAACAAACAACACCTTTCCTGAAAAGACAATGCTCCCTATATGGCCCCAACCATATGAATATGACTGTATCAAGGGGTATATGATTAGTATATCATGCTTACAAGAATAACCTAAAAGTTCCATCTTAAAAAAAAAAAAAATCCCAATAAGGAGAGGTAAACAGAATCCAAAATAGTTGTTTGCCAGTAACAGATGTAGAAAAATATAAAAAAAAAGCCTTTCATGCAGAGTCAGTCATTGAAATAACGCTTATTTCTTTTATGAAATTTCTGCATATGGCCTTTCCTGAACTACTTTCATCTGAACCCCAGATAAATCATTAACGAATATGTTCTCAAGAGCTTATGTGAGGCGGAGAATGTTTAACGTATTTGCTCATTTTAATGTAAATAGAGTCGACTTTCATTTGAAGAACGTAATAAATAAGAGAGTTACAAGGATTTTGGATGTCTCAAAGACTGTTTAGAACATCCGCAGGGACTCCATTTGCTCTTGGGAAAAGAGAATTAATTTATTTCGAGTTTTTATGATCTTTGCCAACACATTCTTGAATTCGTTTACCGTGTTACTGTTCACTGCATCCGTTGGAAGTCTGAGAGAGAGAGAGAGAGAGAGAGAGAGAGAGAGAGAGAGAGAGAGAGAGAGAGAGAGAGAGAGAGAGAGAACATGTTAGCAATCTGTGAAACATCACGAGAATAAAAGGAAAGAGCTGTGTGTACGGAATGTATGAATGTTTTACCGCTAATCTTCCCTGTATGATAAAGAACAACGTGTCTGGCTATATATATATATATATATATATATATATATATATATATATATATATATATATATATATATATATATATATATATATATATATATATATATATATACACATATAATTATATATAATATTTCCTGCCAATCTCATAAGTATTTCAAGACGTATGACCACTCAGTCTCCTCCATACCTCGGGTAGGGGGAGAGGAAGTAATCATACCCTGGTGAAAGGGGGTAACCGAGAGAGGTAAACTTGGAAACCACAATCTCCCGCAAATTGTCGAAACGGCCAGATTGAAGTTAGGGAACGACTGAGGGGGTGAGAAGGGTTGAATGTGTGTGTGTGTGTGTGTTTGCATGTACGTGTGCCTGTCTGTTCATATCTACCTAAATATTTAACTGTTATTGTGGACAGCTTGGCTAAACTAGTTACCTGATATTAACTAAGGTGATCTAGGTGCCTAGTTACCTGATATTAACTAAGGAGTTCTAAGTGCCTAGTTAGCCTACCTGATATTAACTAAGGAGTTCTAGGTGCTTAATTACCTGATATTAACTAAGGAGTTCTAGATGCCTAGTTAGCTGATATTAACTAAGGAGTTCAAGGTGCCAAGTACAGTTATTATTTGATATTAACTAATAAACAAAATAGGTTTCATGTATCAATTACAAGATTACAATACAACAATGTGTTTTTGGTCGTTGTTTAAAATATATGACAACTTTGGATAGGTGGACACACACACACACACACATACACACACACATATATATATATATATATATATATATATATATATATATATATATATATATATATATATATAAAATCCTTAGAGCATTAATTTTAATCCGAATTTCAGGCTTATATTAATATGGTCCATCCAAATTATAATCCAAACCTATCCAGACGTCAAAAACTTTGAATAAAATCTACCTTTCAATTTCAGTATCAAAATAAAATTTCCATAAAACAATTACAATAGGTTGAGTAAATAGATCCTCACCGCTGAGGTCTGTTGGATTTTCATTCGGATAAAGTCGAAGAGATGAACAATTTGAATACCAAATTTCCCATAGGTTAATAAAATGTGGAAAACAGGGATATTTTTGTTTTGCTTTATAATAAAATATTGTATATTAATTATTCCTTACATCTTGTGTACTTTTTTAATTCCTTATTTCTTTCCTCACTAGGTTAATTTTCCTTATTGGTGCCCTTAGGCGCATAGCAGCCTGCTTTTCCCACTAGGGTAATATCTAAGCATGTAATAATAATAATAATAATAATAATGATAATAATAATAATATTAATAACAACAATAATAATACAAACAACAACAACGACAACAACAACAATAATAAAAATAATAATAATAATAATAATAATAATAATAATTAGGCAAGTGCGGGCTCTTTCTCAAGGGTTGTAGCTTAGCTTGTAATAATAATAATAATAATAATAATAATAATACCAAATATGCCCTTATAACAATAATAATAATAATAATAATAATAATAATAAATAATAATAATAATAAATAATAATAATAATAATAATACCAAATATGATCAAGATTCCTTAATAACATCAATGTACAATATACAGTAATATCTAAACAAAGATGTATTTGTCATTCTTAACCCTAAAAGATATAATATATACCAAGGATTATTATACATAGTTCTCCAGCATATAACCATTTTGCTAAAAATAACCAAGAAAATTTTCAAAGGATTGATGTTATAGAAACATTTCTTTTCCATTTGTGTTAATTTTCAATAACATTAATCCTCTTCCACTGTCTTGGGGTAGCGATCTCTTCCTTGAGTGTTCACTCGGACACACCATTTTATCTTATTTCTCTTCCTTTTACTTTTTTTTTTTTTGAGGTTTTTATAGTTTATGTATGAAAACAATCTATTCTACTGTATTTATTGTTCTTAGAATATCTTATTTTAATGGTTAATTACTCTTCATGTAGTTTATTTCCTAATTTCCTTTCCTCATTGGGCCTTTTTCCCCTGTTGGAACACTTGGACTTATAGGTACAGTCTAACACTTTTTTTTTTTTTTTAATTAAACATTGATCGTTAATTGATCAAGTCTTTCATTATAAGGCAAATTTTGGATATGTTTCATAATTTCAAATTTCCTTCTTAAACAAATTAATTTATAAATTTCTTCAGAGATTAACTGCCACGCCCTTTTAATACATATTCCGATACAATGAACTAAACAAATGCTTCCTCGAAGGAATTTCATCAAAGACGAATTGGCACCCATTAAAACAGTTAACCACCATAAGGCAATTCATCAATTTCTCCCTGCCGCCATAACTACAATGTCCTATCCTTCTCAGTACGTTTGTCACAGCGAACAGGGGAACACGTTGTTTAATCTGCAAGATAGTGGAGAAGGGTAAGAGAGTGTAAAAACCTTGAGACACATGTGGTTCATAAGGCAACATGTATACATTTTTCTTTCTCCGACGCCAAATGCGCTATCGGTGGATCATAGATAAATTGGTCACCGATGGTTCAATTGGCGATGCTTGTCAAATGCCGTTCATTCCTCAGTCTCATTGTACACCGATGGTTCACGCTATAACAATCCATTTTAATTTTTAACTAGTTTACAAAGCTTTTATATATATATATATATATATATATATATATATATATATATATATATATATATATATATATATATAATGTGATTTGTATCTCTCTCTCTCTCTCTGTGATATTTGGATTACTTCTCTCATTTAGGCCTACAAGTGATTTACATTCACATGAGATCATGATCTACAGAAACCTAAATACATATATTATTCTTTGATTTATTATATTTTTTATCTTTATTTATTTACTATTCTTTTCTTTGCAATGATTATTCACTAAAGTATACAGACACTGTTTCTTATAAAACAAAATGTCATTGGTCTTTGCGTTGTAATATACTGTATGTATATATATATATATATATATATATATATATATATATATATATATATATATGTATATATATATATATATATATATATATATATATATATATATATATATATATATATATTTCTTTAGGAACGCAATGGATGCTAGTAGCTTTTATGGGTATGCAGAACCACCGTCAGATGATGATGATGATGATTACAGCAATGATGAAATTTCAAATTCCTCCCTAAGTGACTCTGATCCAAATTTCGATGATGAAGAAAGTAGCAGCTACAGCGAATCAGAAGATGATGGTACAGGAGATGACAGCATTTTGCCAGCAACGGATGATGATGGTACGGAGGATGAAAATATATTGCCTTCAACATCTAATGTGACAGATATTCAACAACAATTATCTCAAGCAAATGGAAACTCTGACTGGCAGGATATCGTTGCTCTCCCTAGAAACTTCCTATGTACAGCTAGAGAAGAGAAACATTACACTTTGCCATCTACTTCAGATGGAGAAGTTCTTCCACTTGATGTGTATAAATTATTTGTTACTGATGAGATCTTTGATTTGATAGTAATTGAAACTAATAGATTTTATAATACTACTGCAGCAATGAAGCCTATTACTAGGCACTCTAAGATGAAAGCTTGGAAACCAGTAACCAAACAAGACATTGAAAAGTTCTTTGGTATCTTTATTCTCATGGGTCTGAATAAGCAGCCAACTTTTGAGAGCTACTGGAGTAGGAGCAAAATGTATGGAGTTGATCTTATAAAGACAACCATGGCTAGGAATAAATTTGAGCTGATCCTACGATTTATACACTTTGCAGATAATAGTCACTCAGATGGAAGTGATAGACTTTTCAAACTGCGGCCACTGATTCAGCTTTTGTCAAGAAACTTTAAAAAATTCACACCTGGTGAGAAGGTTGTAATAGATGAAAGTATGGTTTTATTTAGAGGTCGAACAATATTACGGCAATATAATCCAAATAAAAGTCACAAATATGGATTGAAAGTCTATAAATTGTGCTCAGTGGATGGATATACTTGGGAATTCATGATTTACAAAGGGAAAGGTGATAATGCTCCAGGAATAGAACATGCAGAGTATATAACTCGGGCACTAATGGATGGACTTCTTAGTGAAGGTAGAACACTTTATATAGACAATTTCTATTCTTCAGTGCCATTTTCTAGGTACCTTTTAGGAAAATCAACTTATGTCTGTGGAACACTGAGAGTGAACAGAAAGTATGTTCCAAAATCTGTGACACGCAAAAAACTGAAAAAAAGGTGAAGTAGCAGCACAGCAGAATTCTGAAGGCATAAAAGTTATAAAGTGGAAGGATCAACGTGATGTTCTTATGCTATCAACTGTCCCTGAATATACCAAAGAATTAGTCAAAACTGGTAAAATAAAACGTGGTATAGAGAGAGAAAAGCCGCAATGTATCTTGGATTATAATGCAGCCAAAAAAGGAGTGGACTACTCTGACCAGATGGCCTCATATTACTCACCCCTCAGAAAAGTTAAGAAGTGGTACAAGAAAGGAGCTTTTGAGCTTCTTCTTGGGACTGCTATAGTAAATTCATATATTCTCTTCAACAATTTTCACACAAACAAACCAATTTCAATAAAGAAATTTAGAGAATCTGTAGTACTCTCACCTTTGACAGGTAAACCAACTGAAGATATAAAGATTGGGAAGGATTTTTCACCCATTGGGGGGAAAAGGTTACTTCATGTTTTAGTTGAGTTAGATGGAAAATGTAGAGATGTGAGAAAAAGATGCAGAGGTTGCTATGAGTTACTTAGTAAGAATGAAGGAAGCCAAATCGCAGCACGCAAAGCAAGAAGAGTAAAGACAGTGTGTGGTCAATGTGAAGGCAAGCCTCATTTATGCCCATCATGCTTTGAAAGACTTCATTCAAAGGAGTACTAATGTTTCTTGGTAATACATCCAATATTGGAAATACTGTAGACAGGAAATAAAAATCCTTGATACCCTTTCAGCTTCTTGAACCGTTAAAATATACCCAGTGCCATAAAAGCCATAACAACAAAGGGATTGGAGAGAGAGAGAGAGAGAGAGAGAGAGAGAGAGAGAGAGAGAGAGAGAGAGAGAGAGAGAGAGAGAGAGAGAAACTGAAAATAATTGTTTCATACAAATATCTTCATCATCCGCTTCAAGACATCTTCCGTTTCAAGATGCCTACTTGTCTCTGGATACTTCGCCTCACATGTTTACATCATTCCTACATTCTTTACAGAAAGTAG
>NC_090727.1:90318858-90326358 GCF_036898095.1 Palaemon carinicauda | reverse complement strand
ATTCTCTCCGAAATTGCTGACCATTGCCCATCTGTCTCGAGGGACCTGACCTCTTGCCAATCACTGATAAAAATCACACATGACAGAGTCCGCATCGCTAAGAAGGTCTTCCAACTTTTGCCTTCAATTTCTTTACTTCCCAATACAGTATTTTTTCAGGAATTTGGCCACCATCCAATAGTTTTGTTTTCAACTGGAGTATAGCAGACAATCTATGAAAGCTCTTCTTTTCGTTGTATGTACAGTGATAACACGGGTGTGTGAACAATGTAAGAAAGAATACTACTGCCTTACGTCCTGCATGTCATAGAAAGCGACTAAAAGGACAGTTGCTGCCTTGCAGTCTTGCTTTTTCGCAAATCCAACAGCTAATGACTGTGGAAACTGCTGTCTTACAGTTGGACTGCCTATTCAAAGGTTAGGCCCACCGCCAATAACTATGGTGTAGGACTGCAAGGGAAAGACATCGTAAAAACACTTTGCCAAATCATAAACGATGTCTGATGCAAACAACCGACCACAAAAATGTCGGGATCACAGTGGAAAAGAAGATAACACGAGTAATGTAAATAGCTGGTTACAGAACTCATCTACACTATTGCCATTTATTATATAAATTTACGAATCATTGATGCAGATTATGATGCTGTAAATGTTTCTTGAAATTCAAGGTAAAAAATATCAAATAAAATGAATACTCCCAGATTTTCCGAAGGTCTGCGGTAGCCTATTGGTAACATTCCTGTTTTCTGATCTGCTGGACTGGGGTTCGAGATTCGTTCAAGTTTGATAGTTTCTTGTAGGGTCTACAAACTCACCCTCCTTGTGAGCTAAGGATGCAGGTTTTGGGGGAGCTTATAGGTCTACCTACGGAGTCATCAGCAGCCACTGAATGCCCTTCCTGGCTTGGGCCCTGTGTCTAGAGCATTGTACTGCAAGGGCATTATCAGTGTCCCTAGCCTCTGCCATTCATGAGTGACCTTTAAAGCCTACAATATGGCATGTTCACAGATGGCGATTTCCGCCCGGTGATTTGATACGCGCTGTCACAAATTAAATTATTGTTTATTATCGTTCACACGTATTGGCTGCAATGCTTATCAAACAGCGCGGCGGAAACCACCATATGTCTTTCTAGTCTTATTTATTTAGCCATCATTTTGTTTTAGAAATAATAAAAGAAAGCGCATTTACCCCTCCGGAATATTACCCTAATTTCCTACACAACAATTGGCTTTATCACGGTCAATATTCAAACCAAGAATAGATGTCTCCTTAACTGTACTGAAGAGGAACGATTTCAAATAAAAACTTGCCAAATCTTAGATATTCAAGCGGAATTTGGACCACTATTTCTTGATATAGGCCGAATAACGTTTAAAACAATTACTGTATATATAAACCTTTTGTCACTAACTAAATTTAATTCTTGCTTAAAATATCAATAAAATTAAACTAGATACTTAACTTTCAAAGACGATTCCTATATTATGACTATCGAAAGACAAATCGATTTCAAAATCTGTCGAATGAAAGGAAATCAAAATATGAACAAAAAAAATGAAAATTACCATAATAAAAATTTCTGTCGCATCAAATCCCAAATGTCAAACTAAATCCGGGCCAAGTGCCAAGTCAGCAAAGCCTCCAAATACTATCATCATTTGCATCAACACAGCAGCTGTAGTCTCAACCCTACTCCTCATAATTACAGCCATCCCCCCCCCCAATAACCTCATCACCTTTTCCATCTCTCTATCCGAAACCTCCCGCCCCCCAACCCCCCACACAAAATAAAGAAAAACTTAAGTTCGTTTCTTCTCTCTACCTCCAGCTTCCCAGTAGAACAACCCTTTATACCATCTCCCCTCCAAACCCCCGCAATTCCTCTTTTGAGTTATTATTATTATTATTATCATTATTATTATCACTTACTAAGCTACAACCCTAGTTGGGAAAGCAGGATGCTATAAGCCCAGGGGCTCCAACAGGGAAAATAGCTCAGTGAGGAAAGGGAACAGGGAAAAATAAAATATTTTAAGAAAAGAAACAATATTAAAATAAATATCCCTTTATAAACTATAAACACTATAACAAATAAAGAGGAAGAGAAATACGATATAAGATAGAACAGTGTGCCCGAGTGTACCCTCAAGCAAGAGAACTCTAACCCAAGTCAGCGTAAGACCATGGTACAGAGGTAATGGCACTACCCAAGATTAGAGAACAATGGTTTGATTTTGGAGTGTCCTTCTCCTAGAAGAGCTGCTTACCATAGCTAAAGAGTCTCTTCTACCCTTACAAAAAGTAAGTCGCCACTGAACAATTACAGTGCAGTAAGAAGAATTGTTTGGTAACCTCAGTGTTGTCAGGTGTATGAGGTCAGAGGAGAATATCTAAAGAATAGGCTAAACTATTCGGTGTGTGAGTGTATAGGCAAACGGAAAATGAACCGTAACCAGAGAGAAGGGTCCAATGAAGTACTATCTGGCCGGTCAAAAGACCCCATAACTCTCTAGTGGTAGCATGTCGACGGGTGGCTGGTGCCCTGGCCAACCTACTACCTTCTTGTTCTTTTCTTTTCAACCAATTTTCAGTTGATTCTATTGTTTAGTTTTCCAGAAGTATTTGGTTTATTTTTGCTTATTGTCTTTTTTCACACTTGCATCAAATAATTATATCTTCTCTATGTTTACATTTATTCATTAAAACCTTTTCTGTTTTTCACTTTTAAATTTACAACTGACCAATTACAGATTAACTATTCGGGTAAGAAGTGAATTCCCAGATTGGGTTAACGGTTCTATATCTTAAGATCAAAACTACAACATCTCAATCAAGGATATAAAAGAAAAAAGAAACTTCATAATAAAAAGGTGTTTATATATATATATATATATATATATATATATATATATATATATATATATATATATATATATATATCAGCAACACGATCACTCCTTATTTAATTCGTAAGAGAGAGAATAGCCTTATCACATTTCTAAAGTACGGGACCCGACCCGACAAAAATTATACACAAATTCAACCATTCCCACCCTCTCCCCCTTTCCTAATCATAACCCACTAGTTCACCGGGGTATGACTACTCCCTCTTCCCATTGCAGAGCACAGCGTGACAGGAAAGAAATACATTTATTATATAGAGCCAGACACTTGTTCTTTATCATATGGGGGAGGTTACACGGTAAATGTTGGCTCTACTTTTTAGGAATTCAAGGATGCAAAACAACGCTATCCAGTTGAGAAATGTTGTATTAAAGGTCCCTTAGAAATCCTAAATTCAATTGTTACACTTAATTCCTCCGTTCAACTTTAAAGAACGAGAAGGCAGGTCTGAATATTCCTCTTTAATTGTTCGTATTTAGTTCACAGTTATTACGAAAGGAACATAGCACTATTTAGTCCTCCTCTTGTATCTACTTTTAGGAGACTAATAGATTCTATCTACGATACTTGATTTAGAATTCGTACAGAAACAATGACTGAAAAAGAAATCATATGCAAATATCATCGAATAAAAACAGAACGTTATGTAATCCAAACGCCCCAAAAATCCACAGAATTTCGGAAACTAAGAAGAGATAACCAAAGAGTTTCAACAACTCAAAGCTACAATTAATTGATACGATTTTGATGGTCAAACTTTCTCGTGATAACTTTCAGCAAGCTCGTTACAGATAAATATGGGAACCATATAAATTTAAATACAAGGGCTTACACATTTTCGGGGAGAGAGAGAGAGAGAGAGAGAGAGAGAGAGAGAGAGAGAGAGAGAGAGAGAGAGAGAGAGAGAGAGAGAGAGAGTGCAATTAGATGTGGAAAGATAAGGATTACTTGATTCTATTCTTTCAATGAAATCGTGCTATGAGAATATTCTTAAGTCCATTAAGGAATTTTCCCTATATTCACTGGTTGATCTGGATACATTAACTCCAAATAAAAGTAATGAGGCAGATGTACATATACACAAGGAAACGTCTCTTCTTGAAGGTAAGCTCGGGGCACACTATTCTATCTTATTTCTCTTCCTCTTGTTATTTTAAAGTTTTTATAGATTTACATGAGATTCATTTAATGTTGTTATTGTTCTTAAACTTCTCTTGTAGTTTATCCCCTTATTTCCTTCCCTCACTGAGCTATTTCACCTGTGAGGCCCTTGGGTTTATAATTTAGCATCCTGCTTTTCCAACTAGGATTGTAGGCTAGCTTGACAAATAATAATAATAATAATAATAATAATAATTATAATAATAATAATAATAATAAAAATAATAATAATAATAAATGTTTCGCCATCCTTGGAAAAGGTAATTATTTTAGGAGACCTGGATGTCACCTCCACACGCTTCCAGGATGTCAGCGAGAAAGGTCTCTACGCACAAAGTATTGATGAGAGAAAAACTATTTATCTAATAAAAAAATTATTTTGTATAACGTCGGGGTGAGACTATGGGATAGTCAGAGGTGTTGAGAAAACGACATTATTTTCTGACAGTGATATAAAAGGAAATGAGAGACCAGAAATTGGAAAGGTGATAGTTCACCTCATGGGAAGAAATCGGAATCTTTTTCTTTATTCGGAATGAATTATCATTTAATCTATTAAAGCTTGCTACCCACAGTTACAATATCACTTCTTAACATTGGATAATCTGAACCATATGATCTTGTATTCAAAAATGAATTACATAAAAAGAAAAGATGTCAAAAGCGGCTTTTTTTCAGGGGCGATGTTATTATTTCTAGAAGTCAAATGAACACTAGTTTTAAGGATTCTAGTTTTCCCTGACCCGTTTAAAACTTTCTCTCTCTCTCTCTCTCTCTCTCTCTCTCTCTCTCTCTCTCTCTCTCTCTCTCTCCTCTCTCTCTCTCTCTCTCTCCGATCAATAATTCGATGTATATATTTAATAAAATAAATTTAAAATATATATTAGAAACCACTGAAGAAAAACTTTTAGATATTTGAAAAGATAAATCCAATAAAAAAAAACTAATGAATCCCTCTTTCATTGAGATAAGATTACTCTTCTGCATAATTTTCCAGATTGAAATTGAAATTAAATCTAATCCACAACGGACAAATCACTCGACCATTCTACGACAGATTCATTTAGGGATCATTTAATGTCAGAGACAAATGTTTAGATCAAAAGGAGAGACAAATTTTACATTAATTCCGATGTTACATAGGAATCTTCACCCTATTGGGTGTAATATGTGGCAGAATATGTTCAACAAATTCATTTACACTATATCCAAAACTAAAATTTCCTCTATGATATAGAAAAAAATACACTTCAAATGATTATTTCCTTTATGATATAGAAAAAATACACTTCAAATGATTATACTTATTTCAAAGAGTGGATCCCATAGATTATCTCTCTCTCTCTCTCTCTCTCCTCTCTCTCTCTCCTCTCTCTCTCTCTCTCTCTCTCTCTCTCTCTCTCTCTCTCTCTATATATATATATATATATATATATATATATATATTATTGTTCTTTGTTATAAGATCTTATTTACAACACACTCTAACCAGCAACTTTACGAACACTGGAGAGAAAATTTGACAAAACTTCGAAGGTTTATACCAGAGTAATTCAGAAAGTTGAACTCAGGTTGAACTTACAGGTCATCAACACACAATTTTATTCTAACATCTTTCCTGAATTCTCTTTTGGTATAAATCCCTTGAAACTATGAGAATAATTTATTGAAGGTTGTCAGTTGACTGGAGGTGGCAACATTTAAATGAGAAGTTTTTAATATCCAAATAAGAAACATACTAAGTGTGATTCAATTTATGGCATTTTGTATAAATGAAATAATAAAGGGAAATATACCATCCTTTTCTATACCTCATCCGTTCAAAATGGAAAAGCATCTATATTCCAAGAGCATCTTTAAATAATCCATACGTCAATATTCATCATTTGCTCGACTATGTATATAGTAAACAGTATTACAATAATCTCAAAACCAATAACGTAAAGCGAAATGTCATAGTCTGACATGAAAATAATGAGTAAATATAAATAAAGAGGTATCAATTAAGATGAACAATTGTTTTCTTATCTAAAATTAAACAGTATTAAAAAACCTTGTAAACTGTCTTCGCCGAACATAAATATAATCCATATAAAGTTATAGGGAAATTAACGTCAGCATTTGAAGAATGTTGAAACTGATCTAATATGCCAACTTGTGTTGAATCCTCTTTTAAGGTAATTAATCTTCAAGGAAGGAACCTTTTCAAACTTTTAATTGCTTTCCTTGCGTGGGATGACCATCCACACAAATTGCATCATATGATGTCTGGCTCTTGCAAGTCAAGATGGAAATCCACCATAAAAGAGAGAGAGAGAGAGAGAGAGGAGAGAGAGAGAGAGAGAGAGAGAGAGAGAGAGAGAGAGAGAGAGAGACTGTGTTAAGTTCACTTATATTCAAAACCAAATCTAGTAAAATCTCCCCTATATAAGTCACGGTCAGTTCTCCTTGTCCCTTGGGGTGGGGGTGGGGTGGAAGTAGTCATACCCTGTTGGGAGTGGAGTGAATGTGCATTTCTATCTTAGTACTTAGTTGTGTTCAATGCAGAGTAAAATAAATCACGTCAATCCTATGGTCTGTCCAATTAACATAAGAAATAATCAGCACCTGATAAAGAATATGGAGATTCACCCAAACAACCCATCAGCTTCAAGTCGTCATTAGCTGTCATAAGGTTAAAGAAGTTCGGAAAATCATGAATACCTGATGAAGCTTTTAATGGATTGACATAAATGATTTAATCGTTAACGAGCCGAAGGAATCAAAATTACTTTAAATGATGACTGCATTATTGCAACAACTTTGCAGTGCCTTAATCAACTATAACTTGTTTGACAGATGACAAGATATATTACAATGTATACAAGGATATATTCAAAAAGACAATTGGATTAATCATGAATGAAAAAAGACAGAATGTAAACCAATTAAATGCTCTAGAAACCGGATATACATGCATATCGTCAGCCACACGACCTCTGCCCCATGGTAATACCAAGGAGGACCAGGTATTTTCTGCTTACGGACGACTAGGTCGTGATAATTATGAAATCTATAAAGCCGTGAACATAGCAATAGCTACGGACCCTAAAATCGCGAATTCCCGACGTTTCCCCACAGCAACCACAACCGCGAGAAAGCATTTTTATTGAATAGAAATATATCCACGTCGAGATAATATCAGAAGTCTGATTGGAAAAGTTCAAAATATATAATAAAATAACTTTCTCAAAAGAAACTTTATTAATAAAGAGCTTTTCTCATTCATTATAATCTTGGATTTAAGAGATGGACAAAAGCCTCAACAATATGACTGGAACAATAGTAGGGATAATTATTGAAATACAGATAGTTTCTAAGATCTATTTTTGGCAATATAAGGGCTGTTTCCATATCGAAGGAAGATGTCAAATCTCTCTCTCTCTCTCT
>NC_090727.1:90283858-90313858 GCF_036898095.1 Palaemon carinicauda | reverse complement strand
GCAAGGGAATATAAATATAAAAAATTACAATGAAAGGGAATAATTTTCTACATAAGTCTACCACCTTAAAGATTAGCGAATTCACAATCAAATGACGATATGGAATTTATTACAATAACTAAGAACTGTAGACTCGAAATCGCCAGACTAAGTTTCCGTTACTCTCCTCCCGTGGTTCTGGAAATTCGTATTCCCTTCCAAGACTTTAAACTCATATCAGTTTCTCCCATCTCCTTGGAAGGCAAGCCTGACCTCATGTAACGGCCTTCAAAAAAAAAAAAAAAAAAATTCTACTACGATAATTAAGAGAGGGTAAATTGCAGAAGGATGGTTAATGTCAGAGGAATGATGTTCAAGTTTTAAAAGGTTCAATAAATTTGACATAACGTGTGAAAAATTATTTTACTTAATACTTAAGATATCTTTTGAAATTTTTTGTTATACTTTTATTAAAGATAGAAATTTCCAAACCGAATACATGATCATTGTGTGATGAGTCAAGAAAACATATCAAAAGGAAAATAGAAATTTACCAAGTAAAGGAAATATCCTTTAAAGAACATGTTCTTCTTTACCATATATAACAATTTCGAAAACGACTTAATAAACAGCTGTGTTGTGCCAGGGAAACATATCACAGGAAAAAATAGACAAGAGAAGAAAAATTTAGACTTCCATTCATAACAGAGATCAGTGTAATCATATCTCCAACGCAAAACCTAAAAGTCTCTAGGCAATCTAATAAATTCCACCCAGACTTCCTGCCGAAGAAAGGGTTCGAGAAGCATGAAGGAAGAAGACCCATTTTAACTCAGTTGAAAAACTCTGGTAATTCGTGAACAAAGACCTCCTTAGAAACATGAATACCGTATACGTGTGACTAATGGCTTTTAAAGGGAGTCGATTTAGTTGTTAAATAAATAAAAACAGTTTCACAGTGTTAATCAAACCTGAACTATAACTGCGAAAAACAATGATAAAATATACCTCAAGTATTCTTCAAAATACAACCGCCGCAAAGTATTAAAATAAAAAATTTTAAGTAATTTGTATTTTTCCTAACATACTTATCTCGAACTACTTTCTTAGGAGAGCCTGATGGATTAGTTACTAAACTGGGCCTACTACGAATCCCATCCAAATCCTGTGGATGAGAGAGGCTTACGCAGCATCTGACCCGAGAGAGATATGCTCCTCTACACCTCGGCCCAATATTCGAGACAGATTTCTTGACCTGACATATTTGTGACCTTGCTGGTTATCCCTCAAGGTCACAATTGCCGGTCAGCAGATGCCGTCAAGAATGTGGTCGGTATCTAAGCGACGTCCGAATTCTGTTGCCGGATTCTCTATGTGCAAAATATTCCTCGAGGTATTTATTCTAGCACATCAAGGTTCATATATAAATTTATAATATTATAAAAGATGAAAGAATATGTAGAGTGAAAATAATAGGAATAATGTAAAATATACATGAATTTAACAAATCTCCACTTGGAAAACAAAGTAAAATATCTGCTATTCAGAGAGAGAGAGAGAGGAGAGAGAGAGAGAGAGAGAGAGAGAGAGAGAGAGAGAGAGAGAGAGATTCTGAAGATCTCCGGGATCATGAGGGATTTGGATTGTGCCAACTGTTCGCTTATCGTTCTTTCACTGAAGTAACTTCAATTTCCTCTTACGCTGCCATCTCTCAAGTCCTCTTAGACGCTAGGTATTTTCAAAGAGATTTTTTCCTCAAGTCTTGAGACTTTCAACATAAAAACACCTCAAATCTTCAAGGGAAATTCAGCGGCCTTGCATGATAACATGAATTCAACTGAGATTGCCCTTTATGGTTTAAAGGCCGCCCATGAAAGGCACAGGCAGAGGCAGAGGCACGGGAGAGTGACAATGTGGTGCTATTATAGTATGCTATCTACCGCCGATTTTGCTATCTACAACCCCTTTCTGACTATAGTATGATACCTACCAAGTTTTTTCACTATAGTGATTTGAATGGAAAGATAAACAGTAGACTGAGTTTATGAAAAATTTTGGAATTGGTTTATTATTTTGTTTACGAGACCCCAATTAACACTACAATACAATTAAGTGGGAAATTACCTAATACAGTCACTGATTGCTTTGATATGTGTCGAGAAGTGTGTAGTGTGATGGTTTCATGTCAAACTAGAGGCAAAATGGTTGGCAATGAGGAAAACCTCATACAGATTGATGACACTCAATTTGCTGGTCGTCGTAAGTATAACTGTGGTCGATTGTTGGCTGGCAACCATCCCCCGAACTCTGAAAATTCTGATGCTGAACCTGTTAATAAGAAGAACCATGGCGCTCGCATCGATGGACCTTGGGCTTTTGGATTGAAAAATGGACGTGATTGCAGGTAGTTTTACGTTGAAAGAAGAGATAAGGAAACGTTGATCCCTATCATACAACGTGAGTGCCAATTTGGATCTGTAATCCATTCCGATGAATGGCCAGCATACATGTGCTTAAGTAATCTCGGGTATGAGCACAAAACCGTGAACCATCAACAGAATTATGTGGACCCAAATTCAGGAGCACATACTCAGTCTATTGAGCGATCATGGCTGGATGCCAAGATTGACATACTGAAAAAGAAGAGAAGATTACCTCATCAGCATTTACAATCCCATTTAGATCCTTACTGTTGGAAAGTTCTGAGAAAAGACGACGATGTATTTCCTGCTTTCTTGAATGATGTAAGATATGTTTACAAGCGGTAGTTGAATAAATTTTTGATTGAATTTTTCTCAAATTATTTTCTTTCAGTTTTGTAATATTTGATTTTTCATTTGAATAACTTGTAACATTGTTGTATGATGAGCTTTGAATAATTTGTAATAAAAGCTTCCCTACAAACTGCTTATAATTATGCACCCATGTTGTCCTGCCAATAAATATTATCAAACTATCATTAAGTCCATTGAGGATAACATACAGGTGGTAAGTAATCTGTTTGATAATCCTTATCAAACTGGAGAGATTAACATTAACGGTATATAACATACTTTGTGGTAGATACCATACTATAGTAGAAATTCAACGATAGATAGCATACTATAGTAGAAATTCAACGGTAGATAGCATACTATAATAGCACCGACAATGTTCTAGCTAGCAGGACAATGCCCTAGAGACTGGCCTTATACAGCATCCATTCGATCAGCGCTCAAGCCCCATTTGAAAATACATATATATATATATATATATATATATATATATATATATATATATATATATATATATATATGTGTATGTATATATATATTTATATATACATATATATATAAACATAATTATATATCAATTCATTTCAAAAACTCTCGAAAAAAATGTTAAGTGTCTTGCTGGCCTCATATCTTTAAGACTGATAAGGGAAAAGGACAAAAAGAAATGCTCGGAGCATCTAACGGATTATCTCCACTTAAGTACTAAAATATGACTCCTCCTTAGCGGACAATAAGTCTGAGATGTACGATGCGTTAAGCCTTTTCCAGATGGAAGATGTTTGGGGCACAACAAAAGACACCAAACCCTTTTGAGGCTTTTCCCAACGAAACACAAAGAAAAGGGATAAAAGGGAAATAAGCATAGAAACTTGTTGGAGAAATAAGATGAAAAATAACCCTTAAAATTTAAGCTGCGTTCAATTAAATAAATTTCGTAAGTTTTTTAACGAGGCATTTTATTCAGGAATTCTAATTAAGTCTCAGACTCAGACGATTAAAAATCAGTGCGTAATAATGTTTCAATTACTGTAATATATGACATACGATAAATGAGAGAGAGAGAGAGAGAGAGAGAGAGAGAGAGAGAGAGAGAGAGAGAGAGAGAGAGAGAGAGAGAGAGAGAGAGAGAGAGAGAGAGAGAGAATTTAAGTATATTTAAGGGAAGAAAATGGCATTGTAAAATAAGTAAGATAAATGAAATAATTGGAGGATAAATGGTGACCTTTTTCTCAAATCATTCTAAAATTTTCGATAAGAACTATTCTACTAAGAAAGAATAATTTCAAGTAATAATATATCGTACATATAAAATGGTGGTGGGATATGTCCTCACTCATCCAACCCTCTCCCCCCACCCGCAGATGACGACCACACTCCCTTGCATTTCCCGCCAAATAGATCGAATTCCCACCCAGCTTTTATTGAAAAATGGAAATGTAGGGTTGCTTATAGTTATTATATTGAGCATGAACTCGCTACAAACAGCATAGGTACACGAAGGATATTTTCTTAATACTTTAACGAGATACCAGACACAGCTTCTTTGCTACTAGATCTCGAAAGCGTTCATCCGGTTTCTGTCCTTGGCTTTGACAGCATCAAGTATGGAAAATCCAGGTTCGCAAAGATATCTGGATCACACCATTGTTACAATGGAGTAAAGTTTTGGGACCGTTGTGTATCAACCAATGTCTACTTTTTTCCCTTACTCGCTATCCGGCCCCTTCTCCCAAAAGAAGGTCGAGAACCACTGCTAGCGAAAATTTTACAATTCAGAAGTTGTAATAGGTAGGAGGAGATGAAGACAGGAAATGGTTCGACAGATAGATGGCATGAAAAAATCGTTGGAAAGAAAGGGTTTACGATATACACACACACATTTGTTTATATATATATATATATATATATATATATATATAATATATATATATATATATATATATATATATATATATATGTATATATATATATATATATATATATATATATATATATATATATATCACAAGCACACGTGATTTCCATCAATGTAAATATCACCCACGAACGGCATTTAATACCGAATTCTATCCTGGGAATATAATTTATATCCACTTGGAATTCATTTTATGGTAACAGCTTCTGGCCGGGTGGAGATTCGAACCCCCACCTGTGCGGCTGGAAACTATGCCTACAGTGACTCTACGTTTGATAGCTCACTCGGTAGAGTCACTGTAGGCATGGTTTTCAGCCGCACAGGTGGGGATTCGAATCTCCACCCGGCCAGAAGCTGTTACCATAAAATGAATTCCAAGTGGATATAAATTATATTCCCAGGATAGAATTCGGTATTAAATGCCGTTCGTGGGTGATATTTACACACACACACACACACACACACACACACACACACACATATATATATATATATATATATATATATAGGAGAAGGACACTCCAAACACAAATAATTGTTCTCTGGTATTGGGTAGTACCATAGCCTCTGTAACATGGCCTTTCACTGTCTTGGCTTAAAGTCCCTTGTTTGGGGGTACACTCGAGCACGCTGTTTAAAAGTTTAAAGGCCGCTCATGAATGGCAGGAGCAAGGGACAGTGACATTGCCCTATTGAGTAGGACTAAGCCCTAGAGATTGACAATATATGCATAAGATCAGCGCCCAAGCCCCCTCTCCACCCAAGCTAGGACCAAGGAGGGCCAGGCACTGACTGCCGATGACTCGGCAGATAGATCTATTGGTTCCCCCAAACACCCCATCCTTAGCTCACAAGGATGATGAGATTGCAGTCTCGCGTTCACCTGTCAGGGACGTTACCACACTGGCCACCACAACCTTATTTCTCTCTCTCTTGTTTTATTTGAAGTTTTTAAAGTTTGTGTGTGAAGGAGCTCATTTAATGTTGTTACAGGTCTTGAAATATTTCATTCTGAATGTTTATTCTTCTCTTGTAGTTTATTCATTTCCCTGCTTCCCTCCTCTCACTGTGCTTTTTTTTTCCTGTTGGAGCCCTGGGGCTGATAGTATCTTGCTTTTCCAACTAGGGTTATAGCATAGCTTGTAATAATAATAATAATAATAATAATAATAATAATAATAATAATAACTAGCAGGTGCAACTCGAAACGGATATTGTTTATGAGATCGGTATTGTCCCTCGTTGATGACGCTCAGTATCACGCAGTTCACTGTAATGCTGCTACATTTGATAGCATATTTAAGAAAGCTACATGATAGCTGTGCCTTTTCAATTGTAGATATTACCATGAAATTTGGTAGAACTGTGAAACTATGTTTCACATCAATTCCTGAAATTTTCAGTTGGATACGTGAATCATTCTAGGAACAATTTACTCCACCGCCCTAAATAACCATTAGATCCATACAGAAAAACACTTTTGCTGTGGCTTTTCTCCGGCAGATATAGCCATGAAAATTGTTATGGACAAAGTAAATTACCATCCCATAAATCCCTGAAAATTTCATTTAGATATGTTAAGTATTCCACGAGTAATTTACGGCGCCGCCGAAAATCGGCCTCCTGCGGATATCGAAAAATGGCACTGTAAACTTTTCTATGGCAGGCAAGTACCAATACGAAAATTGGTATAAATATAATTTATATAACACCCATAAAACCCTGTGAATATCATTTGGATATCTTTATAGTTTACTGCCCGACTCTAATTTTTCTTATATAAAAATCGCAACTTACAAACAAGTGACAGCCAGGACATGCCTATAGCAAATATGAAGATGAAAATTGGCAAAAACAAAGCTGAAATATATATATATATATATATATATATATATATATATATATATATATATATATATATATACAGTATATATATATATACATATATATATACACACATAATCCCTTAAAATTTTATTTGAATATATTTATTGGAATAGGAGTTATTTAACGCCCCCCCCCCCCCATCCAGCGATAATAATAAAAGGAAATGATGGGTTGGTTGAGATTTGTTGGCGAAAATTTTGGCATTTCATATTAAGTCACTCACTTTGTTCGGAGCCTTTGTAGGGTGACGGCCAGATCCCGTAGAAAACGGGAATATTCTGAACTGTGGCCGTCGTTCTAAAAACAATTTTGGCGGGAGAAGCTAACTTAAAAAACCCACCTAACCTATGCTAAAAGCCGTATCCTTACCAAGGGGGGCCGCCCCCCCCCCCCTTACACAACAGTTTCCTTACCTACGAGTACGACGGGAGAAGCTAACTTAAAAACCCCACCTAACCTATGTTATAAGCCGTGTCCTTACACAGGGGGGCTGCGCCCCCCCCGACCCCCCCTTACACAACATATTTAAGATCCGTAGACCATTTCCAAACGTTTTAATTCTATATAAGATAAGACGGAGCCATAATAAACAAATTACGACGCTTGGCCGTAGCGCTACAAACTACCCTTTTGTTCGCGACAATAATAATAATAATAATAATAATAATAATAATAATAAGGAAGATGCATGTATTAGTTACTCCGCACTCCATTCACAACCAAAGTTCCAATCTAACAACTTCTAGATTCTTCTAATATGCTTTCCTAAACTCTTCAAATCAGTCAGTTCATAAAGATATCAAATAGTCACAGATACTTAATGCAGCACTTCGACTGTGTAACAATCTGCACATTAATCTTATACACACAGATATACACATACATAAATATAATTTATATACATATGGAGAGAGAGAGAGAGAGAGAGAGAGAGAGAGAGAGAGAGAGAGAGAGAGAGAGAGAGAGAGAGAGAGAGCCGTAAGCGTATAGAACTGAAAATATTGGGGAAACCTATAGGCCCTCCCTGGTGATAGCTTGGATATGGAGGGGGCTTAGGCAAGGATCATATGCATATATGGTCAATCTCTTAGAAATTGTCCTGCGATGGCATTCATGACGACCTTTAAACCTCTTAAACCTGCCGTTTTAACTAAGAAACTCAATAAACCTAAGCTGCTGGTCCATTCATTTTTAAGCAAAAGGTTCGTAAATGAGAAAAATTATTTTATTATCCACAGTGCAGTCGGACTTATTATTATTCAAAATAACGTAACATCAGAAATTCTAATTATCAAAATGAATAAATAATCTTACTTTACTAACACAACTCTTATTTCTGTATATTACGGAATATTAAATCACTACGATCTTAAAAACTAGCGATAAGCTTGTTCAATTGATAAACCTACAAATCTAATTCATTTCGCCCCGATCTAGAGTATGATATTTCACGTACGGCAAAACCCAGACTTCAAAGATGAGATAATTCTTAAAAGGTTTCTTGTTTCATATCAATACCCTTAATAAGAACGACAAGGACAAATCACGGTCAAGTGAACAATTAGTTATTTGATATTGAGTTTTCATAATTACAGATAATTTCCATGCTTTTGGTTTATGACCCAAAAAAAAAAAAAAAAAAAAAAAATCCAGCTGGTAGCAGATGTCAAAGTGTTTCAAATATTTCTTTTATAATTGTAATTGCAATTAAAAAGCACATCTCACAACACCTTATGCTTTTAATTGACATATGCTTTACTCTAATCTATTCCTCATCTTTTTCAAACATTCTTACTCATCATTCACTTGAAACGCAATTCAATTCTAATTTCCTTCTTACATGAGTAAACATAAATGATGCATAAAACAGACACGGCCATACATACCATGATTTTTTCACCATATTCTACTTTAGAAAGATAAACAAAACTCAATATCTGTCAATGTATGGAAAGAATAATGATGTGAATAACACTAAGAGACAGAAAAAGAGCAACATGAGTACGAGAGCAAACTAAAGGATAGGATATTCTAACGACATGTAAGAAAAAGAAATAGACATGGACATGTCTGAGGCCTTTGTCCTGCAATGGACTAGTAACGGATAATGATGATATTTCCACGAGCTCTATGAATCACCTTCATCTAATTTACTTCCCGTTTCCAAAGTACTGTTGACCCTTCCTACCTTCCATTGATGAAACAGATATTCAGAATATCACAAAGCATCACTAAACGACCATAAAACTACGGCAATTTGGAAAGGGAATTTTTAGAAAGATTTGCTAAAAAGATTTACAGCGTTAAAATGGACCGAAAATTATCCCCATCCCAAAATATTCAAAGAATAGATTATCTAACAAAGCCATAAGTGATATTATGCATTATTGTATATTATTCAAAATACTTCATATAATACCTTACCAAGAGACACTTTCAAAACTAGTTATCTATTCTAATTAACACTATTTGGTATATGTACCAAATAAAAAAAATAATAAATAAAACATTACACCATATTAGTAAAGACTTATTGCATATCTCTAGTTTTGTTTTTAGATCATCTTTCCCTATTTACTTAAATAAATGTTTCTCTCATAAACGAATGAAACTAAAATGTAAACAGGTTTATTTACAGAATACAAGGAAATGTCCTGTATCTGAAACAAGAGAAATTAGAACTAAATGCCGCAAGTTCCTTAGAGATAGCAGATATGAATGACCGAGGACAGACAGTTGTCTAAAGCTAAAATCAAGAGAAAAACTATTTTCTTTCCTAAAGCGTAAAAAAAATGTCTGATGAATGTTGAAGCAATATAACAATTTTTCCTTTCTAGTGTTTGCTGGAGTGTTTACTATTTCGAGCTCCGAGACGAGAACTTCATTTCAAAGTGAAAAACAAGAAAGAGAGAAAACTTCATTTCAAAGTTAAAAAGAGAGAGAGAGAGAGAGAGAGAGAGAGAGAGAGAGAGAGAGAGAGAGAGAGAGAGAGAGAGAGAAACATCCAAAGTGTCCCATCCTCTTGCTAACGAAGAGAGCGAGCAATAAAAATCCGCATCAAACAGGTAACATGAATAAAAGCGACACTCAGCTGATGCTTTTACCTTTCCCCTTCAATCGAAGTACCACCGCTGATTCAAACTCCCAATCACATACCTGCAACAGAAGATTGGATTGTGTAAGTAAGATTGTTATTTGATCAACAGTTTCCAATAGTTAGCAACAACATGCAAAGAGAAATTAGGAATGGAGCTTCAAAAGCATATTTAGAAAATTACCCCCAAAAATACGTTTTGAACATTTTAGAAACTCCAGGACCATAAATGCATATTTTTTAAATTTTAGTTCAGTAATTTAAAAAATGCTAAATAAAAAATAACTCACAAAATTTTAGCGATTTACAAATTTTGGAGTAATCACAATCTAACCATAATAGAATCCTAATAAATGTCTTTACGTTAAAAGTAAGTTTGTACAAATCCCTAATTTTCTAGACCCACACAAGAATTTCGTTCTACCTTTCCGTGACCTTAAACCTTGTAAATGGCCTTGAATCGGTATCATTACCTTTTCTGGCTCTAAAAAAAACCCTGCACATGAATAAAGAAGAACCTGATGACTTTCCGATGAAGACTTAGGACTATTACTAGGCGTTCATTAAAGGCAAAGGAGCCAATATTGTATATCAAATCCTGTCGTGAAACATTGACAGGAAAAGTTTAAATGTAAAAAATTAAAATCTGCATTTGGTATTTATTGGCATAGAAAAATATTTCTAACAGAATCGATAAGGAGACAAAATGAACCATCTTATGATGCGAGCAATACAGACAGGAGAGCGACGTGCATAAAAGGGGACTGAGTAAAGGATGTGTCAAGTCTTCAGAGTCCCTAATATACTTACTGATGGAATGATACGTAAAGCTAAAGAATGGATAGTATATGTATGATGCAAAATCGAGGTGAGCAAACAATAAATCAATGTTCCAGAATTAGAGATAATCATCTTCATTACAAGGTTAAATACTACACAGGATTGTAGAAGTTTCATTCTAGCTGTGAACAAGTTGTAGAAGGATCTTTTTAATCGGGTAGTTGAATCGGTAAAAATTCAAAAGCTCAAACTTGCAAGATCTGTTTTAAGGTTGTTACAGTTCTTTAACTATGTAATCTTGATGTGTAAAAAAAAAAAAAAAAAAAAAAAAAAAAAAAAAAAAAAATCACTATCTCATAAAAGTCTCATAATTTTACGTAATGATCTGTAAAGATAATGCAGACTCCATCGTTATATATGCCTGGGATAGTGTAAAGGAAGCCATAAACGTTTACCGATATCTAAGTTCATTAACTTCGAAGAACATGAAAACGTTCTATTGACTTCATCATCTCGTTCGATGGGTAACGGAAAATTGGCGGATGCTATTCAAGCAAAATTCAAAAACTTAATAATGTTTTGTATTTCATTGATGGCTACTTGAACATTCTTTTTTATCTTACAACTTTACTAAAGATTTACGGTACGGTTTTAATATGTACTTTATAACGAACAATGTTCCTATATTTACATATTATTCACTGAATTTTCAGGAAAATTTGAAGGAAAGGAAAGAGACTTGAATATAAGGGAGAGAGAGAGAGAGAGAGAGAGAGAGAGAGAGAGAGAGAGAGAGAGAGAGAGAGAGAGAGAGAGAGAGAGGGGGGGGGGTTACAGTAGTTTACGACATTCCTGATACCCAAGAGCCATTTTTTTTCGCTACAACTGACGGCTTAGTTTTATTTCGTCTTCCCCAATGTTATAAAAAACATTATAAAATACTTGAATGTCAACCACATGCAGCCTAATGTAATTTATGGACAAAGTTACGTTGTTACATAGAAAGGAGAAAAAGCAAACTTTCATACTCTGTTTGGACTCCCGTCCTCATTAGAAAAAAAAAAAAAAAGTTCTTTTGACTCGAACCTACAATACATGGACACAAAAATTACATATCCGCTTCGGTTGGATATTTCTTATTTTTGTATTTCGTGTAAGTTTCTAAAGAGGATACAGTGGACAAACGACAGTTACACTGAAATAAATGTTAGAAGAGGTTGGACAGGAATTGGGAAGCTGGAAATAAAAAGAAAGTTGTAAAGCAAAAGCAGCAAGAGACCAATAGAAAGCAGCAAAGACCTCCAAGTGATGCCTACAATGCACCACCTGAAGTGTACTAACAGCACTACTCCTCTACAGGGCACGACATGTGTAGGCATTATGAAATGTCAGTTCTCTCTCTCTCTCTCTCTCTCTCTCTCTCTCTCTCTCTCTCTCTCTCTCTCTCTCTCTCTCTCTCTCTCTCTCTCTCTCTCTCTACTATAAGCATACAAAATTTTTGCAAATTGTTTACTCTTGAGTGCAGCAAAGATGGAATTCGTTTTCATTTAGTATGTGCGATGACATCTCATTGGCCTACTGTATATATGAATGAAAATAACAAACATTTCAAAGCTCATACCGAGAGAGCGACATACTGTAGGTAATGTTTGTTTGCTGGCTCACATCCATAGCATTAAATAAAAACAAGAATTACATTTAACTCAGAGAATTCTTTCAAACGTTGATTAACTTATATTACCAAACGTAGCATCACACACACACAGAGAGAGAGAGAGAGAGAGAGAGAGAGAGAGAGAGAGAGAGAGAGAGAGAGAGAGAGAATATATTATTCTGTCCCATATTTGTATAAACATGGGATCTGTCACAACTATTACGTCGTGTGAAAGAAATATTTCTTTAACTAAAGTATTCATTTTCTTTCAAGCAAGTCCACATTCCTAGGAACGATTCCTTCATTAGTCCTTGCAAAGAGAGGAGGCTGAAGTGACATACCCCCCCCCCCCCCCCAACCATGAACTCTAGACCTTAAAGAGCCAGAATAATTGTCTTAATAGACAATGAACATATGAGAGTAAGAGTGCGAATCTGGAGATGAGTTCCTTAATTAAGAAGCGAAACGTTAACATTAAAGAATCTTCTTACGCGTGCAATTAACTTCTTAATGGTGTGCCCATGTTGCCTAACCATCAAAGAACGGATACAAATGTCAAAATCAATTGCTCATTGATACCTGAAAGATAATGAATAGACTCATCTCAGTTTTATAAAGAGCAAGTTTAAAGGTTTAAGGGCCAATCATGAATGTCAAGAGGCAAGGGACAGTGACATTGCCCTAGAAAGTAGTATATACATATGGTCAATGCCCAACCCATTTCTCCCTCCATCTAGGACCAGGGAGGGCCAGGCAATGGCTGCTGAGGACTCAGCAAGTAGATCTATAGGCTTCCTCAAACCCCTCATCATTAGCTCACAAGGATGGTGAGGTTGCAGACACTACAAGAGACTATCGAGGACAAGGGAATGTCAAGCAATAAGTGCTGATGACTTAGCAGGTAGACCTATAGGCTCCCCCAAAAACTCCATCCCTAGTTCACAAGGATGGTGAGGTTGCAGATACTACAAAAAGCTATCGAGCTAGAGGGGGCCTGTGCAAAGAAAGTAATACAGAGAATTTTGGAACGTGGAGAGAACGAGTTACAAAAGTGGATATGATGTACAAGTTCAGAAGACGGCCATGAAACAAGGAAATGGTTGGAAAAACAAATTATGTTACCATAACTTATTTCATCTCAACCGAATTTGGGGTAAAATGGAATCATAGAATTATTCTTAAACTTTCATCAAGAGAGACAGTTGTTTATAGTCAAAGAAAACTATTATTTCTTGGTAAAGGTCTAAGACCACTATAAATGTTTTAGGCTAAGCATAAAACGTAGCTTTTATTGATTATGATAATGGTTGATACCAAAAATAAATGAGAATAATAATAATAATGTTGAGAAATAATAATAGTAAGAATAGGGAAGTGGGGAATATGGGGAAAGGAAGAGTACCCCTGGATACAATCCAGTTTATAGCTCAAAGGCAGGTACTCGGGAAGGGAAAGATTAAGGAAATAGGGAGAAAGAGAAGTACAGGAGAAGAATAAAAGAGAGGGGCGGACCCTCTTGCGATATTGGGGAATTGGTATTATTATTCTAAAAGAAAAACTGCACGCACAATACCCATCAAAATAATTTCATAATATATCGTCATTCTAAATATTTATGTGATTTTTTAATTATAAAACCTTTAAAATCTTAATTATATTCCGAAATTAATGTGAATTATACTTTTATAGAAATAATATATATTTATTAGGAGATTTAATTATTCATATAAGGAATAACTAATTATATATGCTATTTTGTCACTGAAATCGAGGAGATAATTTGCTTGTGTGCAAGTTGCTCGGAGTGAGAGGAGCAGCAACGAGAAAGGGGTAGAGGTTATCCCAAGTGTTTCAAGTATCTATAGACAATTTAAATACGTTAATCAAAGAATAAAATCAGTTAGATCAAAGCCACAGATAAGGGGAAAAGGAAGAGCGCCACAAATAGAAAAAAAAAATAATAAAAAAATGGCTTAATAAGCAAGTTTGAATAACATTCAGTTAACCGTCAGCTGCCCAACGTATTCGTAAGACTGAGTCTTTTCTTGCCACTTCTTTCGGTTGAAGAAGATTCTTCAAATGATACTACATCAAAACATAAAAACCTCGCCATGTTTTCCTCTTAAATTTTTTCAACTCTTTTGGGCCAAGGATTAGGCTACGTCAACGAGATTTCAAATTTGATTTTTCACTTTTCCTGTCATTACTATTATCATTTTTCCCAACAGGGGTTGCAGCAGATTAAGTGAGGATACAAAAGCAAAAGCACCACCTCTAGAGCCTCCTCAACCATCATGGCACCGATGATCCTCCAGTATCATACATAAAATTTTTACTTAACCAAGATCTGTAGACCTTACTAAAGACCTTGGCTTCCTCAATGAGTTACGAAAAAAAAAAAAAAAAAAAAAAAAAAAAAAAAAAAAAAAAAAAAAAAAAGAAAGAAAGAAAGTCACTATGAAGAGATAGCGTTTCCTTCGTGGTGTCAAAGTCCCAGACGGATGAGATGCCATTTTTCTTTTTGTCTGTCACAATAATCATATCTCCTAAAGGCAGATTATCTTAATTTACATTTGCTGCATAGTAAGTTTTCATTTAGGTGAAGGCATACTCATTTTTAAAAGAAATACCATTAGAACATCCGAGGAAAGAGAGAAAACGGAGTCATGGCTTCTACAATACATCAATATGTTTTAAACGTTGCATTGTAGGCCTATCTGACATTACAGCTCTGCATCTACATGTTTTAAGCGTTGCATTGTAAGCATATCTGACATTATAGCTTCTGCATTTACATGTTTTAAGCGTTGCATAGTAGGCCTATATGACATCACAGCTTCTGCAGCTATAGAGCGTTGCATTGAAGGCCTACCTGACATTACCGGCACATCGTTCCTTTTGTGCAGTATTCTAAAATCAAGCATTTATATTCCTCTTGTGTTCCTTCAGTAGCAGCAAATATGATCTATTTCAGTGTACAAACGATTACGCAATTTCCCAGAAATTTAGACAACTTCAGATTCCAAAGGAAAAAAAATAATTAAGAAAAAACTATTTTGATGAGTTACCTTTCATGAATTAAACCGACCAGTTTTAATATTTTAATATTTTAAAGAGTTTGAATTAAAATTCATTATATATATATGGTCATCATCTTTTCCTAGGCCTATTGACCCTAACGGCCCCGGTTACATTTCGCCAGCCGTCTCTATCTTGAGCTTTTAAATCAATACTTCTCTATTCATCATCTACTTCATACATCACATGCTGTGAAATTAAAGTTTCCAAAGAATTTCATCAAACATGGTCTACTGATATTGTTTGGACCTTAGACAGTCATAATTACGAACAAACAATAGTTATAGTGAAATCTTGGAAACTATTTGTGACTGTTCGATGGAAATTCTAGGCTGGATATTCAGGTTAAGGAATGGAAATGTTTATAGGCCTAATAAATACGGAGTATTGAATTTGAGGGTGAAAAGTCTTTTATCTTTAAAGCACATCTCAGTGACACAGTGTTCAGACTAAACTTCCGACCCCTGAAAGGTCGACTTGATATTGTTCTTGTAAATAGTATGTTTTAATCGTTTAAGACTTCTTGCAACACACCAGAGAACCCGCTGCTTCCTAATAAGCTATTGCTGAGCCATAATTGAAAACAAGGTTCCTAACAGCTATACTCTCATTGCAAAGCATCGACTCTAGAAGAGTTTAGCAATTCAAGTAACTGTCTGCTTCTTTCGACCTCATTATCCCCATTGTATAACAGGGTCGGCCTCTCGATTCTACTCTTCGAATCTATTTATTTGATTTTCCTCTTTTGTACAGTACATTAAAACAAAATTTTAATCAATGATTTTAGAAGTAAACTATTTTTTTGAAATCATATTTAAATAGGAATAGTGTTATCCAGTTTTGTCTTTTAAAAGTTAATAAAGAGATTCATATTGTGTTGACTCGAAAATTAAGTAAAGGGAAAATGTGCTTTATCCAGCGAGGGATCTGACAGTACCCAATAACTTTCGCAATAGTATCAGCGGGTGCCTCCCACTGGCCATCAAAATAATGATCTATTTGCTAAAAGAATATTCAAAATTCATAAATAGCTATAATGATGATTATTATGAAAGGCAACTAAATTCTTAATTATCAAACTTTATACACAAATTATGAATTTATCAACAAATCTATAAACTTAGCATAAAATGTTTGAGTCTTCTTAAATGGAGAATATTTTCCGGCAAGTAATGGCAGTGATGTCTGTATCTTCCTGGATAACCTGAAGTGAAGAGACTCGGGTTTTCCGAGAGTCCTGAGTCAGGTCAAGCCCTAAGAAATCGACTCCGTTGAGGATCCTTCCTCTTAGGTGTCTTCCGATTCAGGACTACCTCTCGGTTTGGGGTTCCGAGACAGGCAGGATAGAAAAAGAGTATCCTGCCACTGACGTCCCCCGGTTATCCAGCAAAACAGCAACAGGCTTTCTTTGGTCTGGTGTTGATTCTCCTCTCTCTCTCTCTCTCTCTCTCTCTCTCTCTCTCTCATTAGTAACCCTTTCTTATCCTTTTCCTTCTTCTCTTCCTCTACTAATAAAGGGCACAAGGGGGGGGGGATTCCCGTCTACAGTATGCAGCCAGACTGTTGCTATTTATTTATTATTGCATTGGACAGCGTTGAACATAACTTGTCACTTAGTAATAAATCTTATATTTCACTTTGTAAACATGTGTATGCATGCACAAAGTTGCTCAACTGTTATGAAAAATTTTATTATTGAAAAAGTATTAAACAGTTAAAACAATTGTGCTACAATAATATTTCAGAAAAAAAAGGTAATACATTAATGAAACACGAATCCCTCTGAACACCTTGATTCCGTGAGACTATTCCTGGAACTGTGTCTGTAGATAGTCGGAGTGGGAAAGAGGGCTTCAAGAGGGAAAATAATCTAAGCTTAGTCCTGTTGTCTAATAATAATAACCATCTATGCATTTGGGTTATCAATTCAAAGTTATTACTTGATTTTGCTTATGTCGTTTTGTGTATGAAGCAAAAGGTAGTTAGGGTCGTGGTTTCGAAACTTGCAATAAATTATTTCAAGCCAAAGCTTAGGTAACTGTCAACGCTGCCTATATAGGTCTAATCTCTTGAGGAGTTTATCAAGGGAGAAGTAATAATGATAAATGAATAAGTAAATAAGCGAAGTGGTGTGTTATCTTCGGTACCAGAAACACAATTAAATCTACCTATATTATCCAACTTTAATTTACGAACGGAAAGCTACAATCAGGTCAGACATATTCCCCAACACCTTTAATGGGCAGATTCTACAATAGCAACGTATCTCGAATAACAACAACAACAACAACAACAACATTAATAATAATAATAATAATAATAATGATAATAATAATAACAATAATAATAATATGGCTCCGTAGTCTTGTCTTTAACACATACTAGGGTATGGCTATATGTCAGGTAGCAACAATAAATATTTGCATCAAATCTTGTCATTTATGAAAGGTGTCTATCTGGGCATAAAGTTACGATTTGTGAAATTTCTCCACAGTCTCTTCTTCATTTTAATTCTAGGCCTATAGGCTTCATAAGAATTATAAAATCAGAAGTGTCAACTTCAAGTCCCATATAAGAATAAGGCAAGGGGGGGGGGGGGGGGCAAACAGCATTTAAACCTTCACAAGTTGGGTTTAACTAAATCCTCAGTAAATCTCAAAAGACGGAACTGCCTAAAGATATTAAAGAACCAGGTAATAAATAATTTCATTTTTCAAATGACGCCATTATTTTCTATGTATAATATACTTAGGCAAACTATATATATATATATATATATATATATATATATATATATATATATATATATATATATATAGGTAGTAGGTTGGCCAGGGCACCAGCCGCCCGTTGAGATACTACCGCTAGAGAGTTATGGAGTCCTTTGACTGGCTAGACAGTACTATATTGGATCCTTCTCTCTGGTTACGGCTCACTTTCCCTTTGCCCACACAGACACCGAATAGTCTGGCCTATTCTTTACAGATTCTCCCCTGACTTCATACACCTGACAACAATGAGATTACCAAACAATTCTTCTTCAGCCAAGGGGTTAAATACTGCAATGTAATTGTTCAGTGGCTACTTTCCTCTTGGTAGGGGTAGAAGAGACTCTTTAGCTATGGTAAGCAGCTCTTCTAGGAGAAGGACACTCCAAAATCAAACCATTGTTCTCTATTCTTGGGTAGTGCCATAGCCTCTGTACCATGGTCTTCAACTGTCTTGGGTTAGAGTTCTCTTGCTTGAGGGTACACTCGGGCACACTGTTCTATCTAGTTCCTCTTCCTCTTGTTTTGTTAAAGTTTTTATAGCTTATATAGGAAATATTTATTTCAATGTTGTTACTATTCTTACTTTTCATGTTTCCTTTCCTCACTGGGGTATTTTCCATGTTGGGGCCCCTGGGCTTATAGCATCCTGCTTTTCCAACTAGGGCTGTAGCTTAGCATTTAATAATACTAATAATAATAATAATAATAATAATAATAATAAAAGTAATATATATATATAAATATTTATATATATACATATATATGCTAATTTATATTTATATATGTATATATATATAATATATATGCATATATATATGCATATATATATATATATATATATATATATATATTAGTATGTGTGACATTATCCTGGTAATAATGTCAGGCAATCTATCGCTTGACATTATATATATATATATATATATATATATATATATATATATATATATATATATATACACATATTTATATAAGTGCACACACACACACACACATATATATATATATATTTATATATATACACACATTTATATAAGTGCATATACACATAAATATATATATATATATATATATATATATATATATATATATATATATATATATACATATTTATATAAGTGCACACACACACCTATATATATACATATGTGTATATATATATATATATATATATATATATATATATATATAAATATATATATATATATATATTTATATATATATATATATATATATATATATATATAATCATAAAGAGTCGACTCTGTCGAGAATTAGAAAAGATTAGAACCATTAGATTACATGCTCTCATTTCATGTAGGCTTCCATCCCAATGCGCACATACTGACAAATAGCCCAACAAAAGTTTCTTTCCAATATAGGTATTTTCAAATTTATCTCTAATTATGAGAGCAAAGGTAAAGTTGCTCAAAATAAACTTGCAGGGATGATGTTTGTGACCTGTGCAAAGAAAGTAATACAGAACATTTTGGAACATGAAGAGAACTTCAGAGGACGGCCAGGAATCAAGGATATGGTTGGAAAAGCAAAACAGGTTGTCATAACTCATTTCATCACAACCAAATTCAGGGTTAATGGGAATAATAAAATTACTCTGAAACTTACATCATGAAAGGCAGTTGTTTATGGTCAAAGAACAGAACGAAGTCTTGGAAAGAGGTCTAAGACCACTATCATTGTTTTAGGCTATGCATAAAATGTAGCTGTTATTAAAAATGATGATGGTTGATACCAAAAATAACAGGCATGGACATTTTTAGAGTAAAACCTATGCATTGAAAACTACACGCAAAATACCCATCAAAATAATTTCATAATATATCGATATTAGAAAATTCTATGTGATTTTTTTTTTAATTATAAAACCATCAAAATTTTATTTATTTTCAGAAATTAATGTGAATAATCGACGTTTGTAGAAATAACACATAATAATTATTAGGTGATTTTATTATGATCAAGAACAGTTCTCTTTATCTCTCTTTCACAAAATAAGAAAAAAGTCAATAATCAAAAGAGTAATTTTTAAAAGAAATACCATTCGAACATCCGAGTAAAGAAAGAAAACGGAGTCATGGCTTCTGCAATACATCAATATGTTTTAAACGTTGCATTGTAGGCCTATATGACATTACAGCTTCTGCATCTACACGTTTTAAACATTGCATTGTAGGGATATCTGACATTACAGTCAGCAGGAACATCGTTGCTTTTGTGCATTATTCTAAAATCCAGCATTTGTATTCCTCCTGTTTCTTCAGTAGCAGCAAATATGATCTATTTCAGTGTACAAACGATTATGCAATTTCCCAGAAATTTAGATAACTTCAGATTCCAAAGGAAAAAAATTAATTAAAAGAAACTATTTTGGTGAAGTTACTTTTCATGAATTAAACGGACCAGTTTTAATATTTTCATATTTTATAGAGTTTGAATTAAATTTCACTATATATATGGTCATCATCTCTTCCTAGGCCTATTGACCCTAAGCCACGCTTACATTTCGCCAGTCGTCTCTATCTCGAGTTTTTAAATCAATACTTCTCTTTTCATCATCATTCGTCATCTCCTACTTCACACTTCACATTTTGTAAAATGGAAGTGTCCAAAGAATTGTATCAAACATGGTCTATAAATATTTTTTGGACTTTACACAGTTATAATTACGAACAAATAACAGTTATAGTGAAATCTTTGAAATTATTTGTGACTGTTCGATGGATATTCTAGGTTGGATATTCAAGTTAGGGAATGGAAATATTCATAGGACTAACAAATATGGAGTACTGAAGTTGGGGGTGAAAAGTCTTTTATCTTTAAAGCACATCTCAGTGACACAGTGTTCAGAATAAATTTCCAACCCCTGAAAGATGTACTTCATATTGTATTTGTAGATATGTTTCAATCGTTTTATACTAATTGCAACACCAGAGAACCCGCTGCTTCCTAATAAGCTATTGCTGAGCCGTAATTGAAAACAAGGTTCCTAACAGCTATGCTCTCATTACAAAGGATCGACTATAGATGGGTTTAGCTATTCAAGTAACTGTCTGCATCTTTCAGCCTCATTATTCCCATTGTATAGCAGGGTCGGCCGCTCGAGTTAACTCTCTCCATTTATTTATTTGATTTTCCTCTTTTGTACAGGACCTAAACACAAAATTTTGATAAATGATTTTATAAATAAACTATTCATTTGAAATCTTATCAAAATAGAAGAAGTATTATTCAATTTTGTCCTTTAAAAGTTAATAGAGAGATTCATATTATGTTGACTCGAAAATTAAGCAAAGGAACTATCTATTTTGCGGTTGTCACAGTACCCAATAACTCTCGCAATAGCATCAGCGGGTGCCTACCCTCGGCCATAAAACTACTGATTTATTTGCTAAAAAAGAATATAAAAAATTCATAAATAACTATAATGATGATTATTGTTAAAGGCAACTAGATTCCTAATTATTAACCTTTATAAGAAACTATGAATTTATCAACAAATCTATAAACTTTGCATAAAATGTTTGTGTCTTCTTAAATAGAGAATATTTTCCGGCAAGTAATGGCAGTGATGTCTGTATCGTCCTGGATAACCTGAAGTCAAGAGACTCGGGTTTTCCGAGAGTCCTGGGTCGGGTCAAGCCCTAAGAAATCGACTCCGTTGAGGATCCTTCCTCTTAGGTGTCTTCCGATTCAGGACTACCTCTCGGTTTGGGGTTCCGAGACAGGCAGGGTAGAAAGAGTATCCTGCCACTGACGTCCCCCGGTTATCCAGCAAAACAGCAACAGGCTTTCTTTGGTATGGTGTTGATTCTCTCTCTCTCTCTCTCTCTCTCTCTCTCTCTCTCTCTCTCTCTCTCTCTCTCTCTCTCTCTCTCTCTCTCTCTTATAATTATTTATTTTTGCATTGGGCAAGCGTTGTTCGTAAATTGCCACTTAGTAATAAACCATATATTTCACTTAGGAGATATGTGTATGTATGAAACAATGGTGGTCAACTGCTATGAAAAATTCAATCATTGAAAAATATTGGATAGTTAAAAAAATCGTGCTAGAATATTTCAGAACAAAAAATACATACGGTAATGTAGCCCGAATCCCTCTAAATACCGTGATTCCTGGAACTGAGTGGGAAAGAGGGCGTCAAGAGGGAAAATAATTCAAGCTTAGTCCTGTTGTCTAATAATAACAATTTATGCATTTGGGTTATGAATTAAAAGTTATTTAATTTTGCTTGTGTCGTTTTGTGTATAAAGCAAAAGTTAGTTGGGGTCGTGGTTTCGAAACTTGCAATAAATCATTATAAGCCAAATTTCAGGTTATAGTCAAAGCTGCCTATATACTGTAGGTCCAATCTCTCGTGGGGTTTATTCAGGGAGAAGAAATAATGATAAATAAATAAGCGAGGTAGTGTGTTATATTTGCTATTAAAACTATAATTAATTCTACCTCTATTATCTAATTTTACTTCACGAATGGAAGTCTATAATAGGGTCAGACATATTAACCCAAAGCTGTAATGTGCAGATTCTACAATAGAAACGTATCTCGAATAATAATAATAATAATAATAATAATAATAATAATAATATGCCTCTGTAGTCTTGGCTTTATAGCATACTGGGGCATGGCTATATGTCAGATGGCAACAATAAATATTTGCATCAAATCTTATAACTTAATAAAGGTGTCTATCTGGGCATAAAGTTACGATTTGTGAAATTTTTCCACAGTCTCTTCTTCTTTTCATTTTTAGGCCTATAAGCTTAATAAGAATTATAAAATCAGAAGTGCAAACGTCAAGTCACATGTTATTTATAACAGTAAGGCGAGGAGGGGCAAACTGAGCATTCAAACCTTCACAATTCGGGGCTAACTAAATAATAAGTAAATCTCAAAAGACGAAACTTTCTAAAGACATTAATGAACCAGGTAATAGACAATGATTAAGACTGAAAATACAAATATTATAGTTTAAGTAAATAGTAGACAGCAACATTTCATTAAAACATATGTATAATTCTTTGTAATACATAGGCCTACGTGAATAATAAAACACGCAAATTCCAGTAAAACCATTAGAATAAAAACAATTTCATCTTTTAAAAGACGTCATTATTTTCTTGGTATAATATACTTAGGCAAACTATATATATATATATATATATATATATATATATATATATATATATATATATATATATATATATATATATATATATATATATATATACATATATATATATATATAGAGAGAGAGAGAGAGAGAGAGAGAGAGAGAGAGAGAGAGAGAGAGAGAGAGAGAGAGAGAGAGAGAGAGAGAGAGAGAGAGAGTTGTTTATCCTCCTGGGAATAATGTGAAGCAATCTATTACAAATATTTTCCTCACGCACAGACTCCCAAGATGATAAGCATTCGCTAATGATTGCTTGTCTACTATTGCAAACGGGAAACGATTATGAAAATGAACGCTTGGTTATAAAAATGAGTTAACTCTTTGTTTCCTTCTTCGGTTGTGTAGCTGTATACTGTACACATAGGCAGTAAGACTATATTTGATTGCCTCATATTATTCATCTTGCTGCCTGAAATAGTACACTCTAAACCTCGTATCTGTAGCCGCACAGTGCTGTGTAGGTCAGACCAAAACAGTAGCATTCTCGTCGACTGCAGCATTCCGACTTGCACCTACAATTAGTCTGCTACCGGCAACTCTCTGCAATGGGTGGAAGCTTTGTCCAAATTATCTTTTCTTAGTCTAGCACAAGTTTACGGGAATTTTTCCTTTCCTTGTCACCCCGAGTCTCACCCCACATCCTCGCTTTGATCTAGTTTCAGCTTTCATACTAAATGGCCAGTAGAAATAAAAAACAATTCTGCTCTCTTGTATTTGGTAAAGTGTGCTTGTATTGTAAGAAGTACACCGAGCATTGCTTACTCTTCAAAAGTTTTTGAACTTCATGAGGGCCAATCACCCACTAATGCTACACCAGGGTTGTAACTTGGCTCTCAAGAACAGTAATAAGGTGGGATTTTTGACATGTGTGGAGCTTTCTGCAATCATTGGAGGGAAGAAGTCTGTGATTGGTTCTCATGACGGAAGAACTCCTTCAGGTCATACTCTCTGCCCTGGCATGATATGAACAGCTTGGAGAACAGACGATTGCTAGCTTTGAAAAGTCAACAGATACTGATACCTGTAGTAAATAGTCAACCCTGTTCCTTTTGATTTGTTCATAGATGGTGGATTCTTCTTTTCTTCCCCGTCTCTTAATAAACTCCTGGAAATTGACATTTCCTTTCTCAAAGTGTGCGCTAACCAGCTCTGAAAAACTTCAGTGAGCAATGTTCTTTGCATCAAGTGAAAGCAGGTCTCAACTCTCAGCCTGGAGAAGATTGCTCACATCTTGCATGCCTTGTGAGAGCTTTTATATTTTCTCAAGGAACACTGTGCTCGTACTGTTTTGTCTTGCTGGATGGTGTGTTTAGAACCCCCTTGATCCCACTTCTTGCCTCATACTGTGTACCCAAGTGGCTGACTTCAGGACCAGCTACCATCCACCATCTTAGTACTGATAGGTCTTCAGTCATACCCATTGCACTCCGGCCTGCCTTAATGACAGTAATAGACCCAGAACAAATATCATCTCATTTATTGCATGGAAGAAGGAAATATTAGTCACATAGTGTAGCCATTATGTTTTTGTGGTTGTTATGCACATGGTGATTTGAGCTCTTCACTCTTCATCTTCTGGCAAGGACAACAATTGTTTCAGTCAGTCTGGAATTTACAGCCCTGGGTCTGTTACTTGCCATCTTGGTGAATGGCATTCAAGGTATCATACTATGGTAATTATCTTTATTCCGTGAATCGAAGCCGAGGATTTATCCTTTTACCACCTTGATCTCAATCATTTAGAATAAGGTATGAGATACGACTAGGTTCGAGAATAAATATAAATGACTTACACCTAGCTTGATCGTTCATACAGTATCGTTCAAGTCCTTTGCAGTCTGTACCAGCTCTCCTGCGCTGGTACAACCGGTAATATATGGTTGCTAATTGATCCAGGGCTCATTAGACAGCATCTGGGACGCTAAAATAATGATTTAGGCACACTAAATAATACTTCGGCTGATACTGAGCCCCATACTGAGGTTCACAACAGTGGTGCCATCCAGCGTGTCCTGATTGAGTGTTGACAATACTCTACTGCTATGAGGAAGTCAATGGGTAAGTACATATTTCTGAATTCGGATTCTACGCAGTAAAAAAAAATGTATGATTTGACATCAAGAGCATTCAGGTCTACGCATTGGCTACTGTCGGTTTCCTGTGAGCGGTCAGACTAAAATCCAATACAATCTCCAATCCATAATGGTGATAAAAATGACCAAACCCTAGACATGAATAAGGACATGTCTGAGGCCTTTGTCCTACAGGGGACTAAAAGGGGCTGGATTTGTTAATGTTTATGTGTATGTATATGTATGTATATATATATATATATATATATATATATATATATATATATATATATATATATATATATATATATACGCACACAAATTTGTGTAACACACACCTATAAGATATTATATATATATATATATATATATATATATATATATATATATATATATATACACACACATCCACTTTCCTTAGGCACGGTCTTTGACGCATGTGACTCGATATCAACGGATGAATTAAAGATGAATATGTGGTTTCTCTCATCTCAAAACAACACATAATTTTCAGAAGGCAAAACTGAAAATCCCTTCAATGTTGTGGTTTACATTAATTCTGTGTTGCATTTGTATGTAACACAAGGCAGAAGAGATTTTGCAAGCACTGAATGAACTTGGTTTGAAAGTTTGGGTAAATTGATACTTCACAAGATCAAATACCAACCAATATACAGATCAAACTATTACCGATTCTGTGAAAAGTCATATGACTTAAAAGTAAATTATATTAAATAATTTGAATAATAGATAGTTTTTAAAAGCCTCAGACTAATTGCTAAACTACCCGAAATAAACCAAAATTTAGTTAATACAATTTTTTTATTCAATCGTTTTGAAAAGGTAAAGCGAATATTCAACTGTTAAGCTAATAATTCTGTCCTTCCAATGAAATAATTTCCAAACACACACTTTGTATATAAAAGTCAAATCAACGTCCCAATAGAAAAAGTAAAATTACATTTAAGGAATTTCTTGTTTTTCGAAGAAGCCTTCCCTCTAAGCAAGTCGTCTAATCAAGCATCCATTTAAAGGTTTAAAGGTTACTCGTGAATGGCAGAAGCCAGGGAAAGTGACAGTACCCTAGCAGGACAATGCCCTAAAGACTGACCATATATTCATATGACTAGCTCTCAAGTCACCTTCTCCACCAAAGATAGGACCAGCGACTGCCAAGCAATGGCCGCTGATGACTCAGAATTTTAACCTATAGGCTCCCCCCCCCCTCCATCCTTAGCTCAAATGGATGATGAGGTTGCAGACTACAAGAAACTATCGAGCCTCAGCGAGGCTCAAACCCCGGACTGGCAGATAGCCAGGCAGGGATATTTCCAATAGTCTACCACAACCACACATTATACAGCTCATAATATAATCAATTTCTTTTAGCAATGCAGATTTGCACCGACTCGCAGCAGTGCCCTTTTAGCTCGGAAAAGTTTCCTGATCGCTGATTGGTTGGACGAGATAATTCTAACCAATCAGCGATCAGGAAAATTTTCCAAGCTAAAAGGGCACCCGCTGCGAGTCGGTGCAAATCTGCCTCGATAAAAGAAATGGACTATAGTTCTGTAAAGTCAACAGGGAATTTCTTGTTCTTAGATCATAATAATTAAACATTTACATAAAACACACATTATTTTATGCATAAATAATATACATATTACTATGGACATACTAAACCGGACCCGTTTTCTGTCCACTTAACCATCTAATCAGTTCAATTCAAGATAATGGAGCCAAATAAAACGCATGAATTTTCCAGTAACACTAACATACAAATATCACAATAAGTAATTAATGTTTTTATCGTAAACCGCTGCCATTAATACATGCACACTTTAACCAGAAATGAAAATGGTATATGCATTTATTATCTTGTAAACTATATATATATATATATATATATATATATATATATATATATATATATATATATATGTATGTATGTATGTATGTGCTAGCGCATCTATGTATGACGGCTAATGCCACTATTCACCGAAAAATTTTCTTCATCATTCAAACGGGAAGAATGTTTAAGAGGCAAAAGTACCCACACAACCTCCATTCGCATCCTCCTCACGTCCAAAAGTCATTTACCTCCATTTCAGGTACACAAGAACACAGAAAACCCCCCCCCCCCCCCCCGCAAGAGTTGCCCTCTAACTTCGACAACGCAAAAGTTTAGTTGGGAAATGAACCTGCCTCCAATTCAGAATCGTAATACGAATGAAAATAACTCAAAAGATCCTTTAACTTGAAACTCACTAGAGATTTACTTTACGATAAGAAGAAAAAAAAGGACTTTGTTCAATGAATACCACCAAGGATACTTCTATAACACTACTAGTTTTATGCTCCAGTACAGAATGTTCACTAGCAATGCATCCGATCCACGTACTTACAACACGCACCATTCGTCATTATCTCATGTGTATATATATACATATATATATATATATATATATATATATACACATATATATATATATATTATATGAGAGAGAGAGAGAGAGAGAGAGAGAGAGAGAGAGAGAGAGAGAGAGAGAGAGAGAGAGACCAAAATATTCTAAATTCTCAGGCTAATGTGAGTCGGCTTTCTGAAGTGCAACGAAGCTGAAAAGATATGTGACAGAAATGTTCAACCTAATGTCTGGTACAAAGAAATGATTACCATCTTTGTCCATTTTCTTAATGAAGCCAGTCACTAACGTAAAGAATATGCTAAATCCACCAGATTATCGTTCTTTCAATGACAACAATGAATGTACGGGAGTCCTTGGCACACCTCGCTCTTAAGAAGTGCACCTTGTCACACCCTTACCTCATGAAGAATAAACGAGAGCGGACCGAGGTGGTGGGCTGGGAAAAACAGAAGATCTAACCGTGCAATAAGGGTGTGGCTGGGCGTACTTCCTCAAAGCAAGGTGTAACAGAAATTCATGTATCCAACTGTACACTAGAAAATAGGTGAACAGCTCTAATCTGCCAGTTCAATCGTTGTCTCTTAAGTACAATATGTGAAGAACCTAGCATCGCAAGAGAGAAGATTAGTGAATCTGTTGCATAAATATGAGTTCTGTTGCTAATGACTCAGAGCAGCTTTCCGTTGTTAAATAGACAGAACACCAAGTTTTCTACAAAGGAACAGTTCTCCTTAAGATGATTCTTTAATAGAATGAAGACATTGAGAGTTGCATTACAAAGGCTGGTGTATGAACGAGTGGTCGTATCAGGCTTCCGTAGTTTTCCAAACATTAAGCCAGAACAAAAGAGTCCCAAAGACCATTGTCAACCAGCAGACTTAACCCTAATCTATTTTGTTGCTGAGAGAGAGAGAGAGAGAGAGAGAGAGAGAGAGAGAGAGAGAGAGAGAGAGAGAGAGAGAGAGAGAGAGAGAGAGAGAGAGAGACTATTCTTCACCCCTAGAGATAAGAGACAAAAATATATAAATAAAGGAGTTTCTGGTGTACTTGAAATAAAGAAATTCATACTGACTACATAATCTGAAACATTTTCTAAATATATAGTTCTGGGTATGATTTCATAACGGTTAATTATATATAACAGGGAAATGGGACAAGTGCAAACGTTACTTGTGAGGGTGTAATATAACAAGTTGCTCTGATGCTTGTTGGTGGGTTATGAGGCAAGTTCCTCTTTTACTTATAATCGATTCGTTTACATATAAAGTTAACACACCAAATACTCGAGTTCGTAAAGATAAAGTACTTATTTTGAGGGTCTAAGACCACACTCAGTTTATCATCACCACCGTACCTATGAGAGAAAGCATATTAGAATAATCAATTGTAATAATCTAGAACTTCTAGATAAATGTGGATTGACATTGGAATCACCAGTCAAGAGAGAATACAATGACTCAGAAAGTCATTGTAAGAATAGGGAGTTGACAGACAAGTCTGGAAGATGGTGTCACAACTATGATTATCTAACTAACAAGCCTTTGAAGACCTTATAATATTTACAAAAACAAAATCAAACAGAAACATAAAAGACTTAAATTAAATGAGAAACTAAAAGACTTTACTCATCAACAGTTTTTTACAATGAAAAAAGTCAGCTACAGTTGAACTCAGAGAAAAGATGGCAGTTCCACATCTGACTACTTAAATTCCTTTATTCCAACAGAATGCGTGTGAAATTATGAATGCTATGTATGGGAGGCTATGCGATAATGTAATAATATATGTATAGCGTGACCCCCCCCCCCTCTCTCTCTCTCTCTCTCTCTCTCTCTCTCTCTCTCTCTCTCTCTCTCTCTCTCTCTCTCTCTCTCTCTCTCTCTCTCTTATTTACTAGTGTATGTGACTCGTCGAAAATGACGGCTAAATTTGTATATAGATATACACATACGCAGCCAAATTTAACCATCTCCCACCCTTTTCTAACTACAACACAGTTCTTCGGGCAATTTGTGGGAAATTGTAGTTCCCGAGGGAATATCTCTGGGTAACACCCCTTACTAGGGTATGGCTATTCTCTTTCCCCGCTACCCAAGGGACGGGGAGAGCCCAAGTGGTCATACCACTCAGCGTGACAGGAAAGAAATATAAATACACATGCTATGTCGGTTTGCTGTAAGCGATAACGCAAAAATATCTCACTATCACCAATCCGCAGTTAGCCATCGTGGTGATGAAAACTGGCCAACCTCCAGACATGAATTGGTATATCGGAGGCCTCTATCCTGCAGGGGCCTCGGAACAACTGCATTTGTCGTATTAAATATATATATATATATATATATATATATATATATATATATATATATATATATA
>NC_090727.1:90265324-90283358 GCF_036898095.1 Palaemon carinicauda | reverse complement strand
AGCCGGAGGGCGAAAATATGCGATGACCACATTTATACCCATAAAACGACTCTATGCTGTAGTCTAACACAAAATCTGACAACGAAAAATTTCGGGCATTATCCTCTGACCCCCGGCCCTTACTCGTTTTCGGACCCCAAAAATAGGGTCCTTTTTCAATAAAAACTCATATATCTTCTATAATTTTAGCCGGAGGGCGAAAATATGCGATGACCACATTTATACCCATAAAACGACTATGCTGTAGTCTAACACAAAATCTGACAACGAAAAATTTCGGGCATTATCTCTGACCCCGGCCCTTACTCGTTTCGGACCCCAAAAATAGGGTCCTTTTTCAATAAAAACTCATATATCTCCTATAATTTTAGCCCGAGGGCGAAAATATGCGATGACCACATTTATACCCATAAAACAACTCTATGCTGTAGTCTAACACAAAATCTGACAACGAAAAATTTCGGGGCATTATCTCTGACCCCGGCCCTTATTCGTTTCGGACCCCAAAAATAGGGTCCTTTTTCAATAAAAACTCATATATCTCCTATAATTTTAGCCCGAGGGGCGAAATATGCGATGACCACATTTATACCCATAAAACGACTCTATGCTGTAGTCTAACACAAAATCTGACAATGAAAAATTTGGGGCATTATCTCTGACCCCGGCCCTTACTCGTTTCGGACCCCAAAAAAATAGGGTCCTTTTTCAATAAAAACTCATATATCTCCTATAATTTTAGCCCGAGGGCGAAATATGCGATGACCACATTTATACCCATAAAACGACTCTATGCTGTAGTCTAACACAAAATCTGACAACGAAAAATTTCGGGCATTATCTCTGACCCCGGCCCTTACTCGTTTCGGACCCCAAAAATAGGGTCCTTTTTCAATAAAAACTCATATATCTCCTATAATTTTAGCCGGAGGGCGAAATTATGCGATGACCACATTTATACCCATAAAACGACTCTATGCTGTAGTCTAACACAAAATCTGACAACGAAAAATTTCGGGCATTATCTCTGACCCCGGCCCTTACTCGTTTCGGACCCCAAAAATAGGGTCCTTTTTCAATAAAAACTCATATATCTCCTATAATTTTAGCCGGAGGGCGAAAAATATGCGATGACCACATTTATACCCATAAAACGACTCTATGCTGTAGTCTAACACAAAATCTGACAACGAAAAATTTCGGGCATTATCTCTGACCCCGGCCCTTACTCGTTTCGGACCCCAAAAAATAGGGTCCTTTTTCAATAAAAACTCATATATCTCCTATAATTTTAGCCGGAGGGCGAAAATATTCGATGACCACATTTATACCCATAAAACGACTCTATGCTGTAGTCTAACACAAAATCTGACAACGAAAAATTTCGGGCATTATCTCTGACCCCGGCCCTTACTCGTTTCGGACCCCAAAAATAGGGTCCTTTTTCAATAAAAACTCATATATCTCCTATAATTTTAGCCGGAGGGCGAAAATATGCGATGACCACATTTATACCCATAAAACGACTCTATGCTGTAGTCTAACACAAAATCTGACAACGAAAAATTTCGGGCATTATCTCTGACCCCGGCCCTTACTCGTTTCGGACCCCAAAAATAGGGTCCTTTTTTCAATAAAAACTCATATATCTCCTATAATTTTAGCCCGAGGGGCGAAAATATGCGATGACCACATTTATACCCATAAAACGACCCTATGCTGTAGTCTAACACAAAATCTGACAACGAAAAATTTCGGGCATTATCTCTGACCCCGGCCCTTACTCGTTTCGGACCCCAAAAATAGGGTCCTTTTTCAATAAAAACTCATATATCTCCTATAATTTTAGCCCGAGGGCGAAAATATGCGATGACCACATTTATACCCATAAAACGACTCTATGCTGTAGTCTAACACAAAATCTGACAACGAAAAATTTCGGGCATTATCTCTGACCCCGGCCCTTACTCGTTTCGGACCCCAAAAATAGGGTCCTTTTTCAATAAAAACTCATATATCTCCTATAATTTTAGCCGGAGGGCGAAAATATGCGATGACCACATTTATACCCATAAAACGACTCTATGCTGTAGTCTAACACAAAATCTGACAACGAAAAATTTCGGGCATTATCTCTGACCCCGGCCCTTACTCGTTTCGGACCCCAAAAATAGGGTCCTTTTTCAATAAAAACTCATATATCTCCTATAATTTTAGCCGGAGGGCGAAAATATGTGATGACCACATTTATACCCATAAAACGACTCTATGCTGTAGTCTAACACAAAATCTGACAACGAAAAATTTCGGGCATTATCTCTGACCCCGGCCCTTACTCGTTTCGGACCCCAAAAATAGGGTCCTTTTTCAATAAAAACTCATATATCTCCTATAATTTTAGCCGGAGGGCGAAAATATGCTATGACCACATTTATACCCATAAAACGACTCTATGCTGTAGTCTAACACAAAATCTGACAACGAAAAATTTCGGGCATTATCTCTGACCCCGGCCCTTACTCGTTTCGGACCCCAAAAATAGGGTCCTTTTTCAATAAAAACTCATATATCTCCTATAATTTTAGCCGGAGGGCGAAAATATGCGATGACCACATTTATACCCATAAAACGACTCTATGGTGTAGTCTAACACAAAATCTGACAACGAAAAATTTCGGGCATTATCTCTGACCCCGGGCCTTACTCGTTTCGGACCCCAAAAATAGGGTCCTTTTTCAATAAAAACTCATATATATCCTATAATTTTAGCCGGAGGGCGAAAATATGCGATGACCACATTTATACCCATAAAACGACTCTATGCTGTATTCTAACACAAAATCTGACAACGAAAAATTTCGGGCATTATCTCTGACCCCGGCCCTTACTCGTTTCGGACCCCAAAAATAGGGTCCTTTTTCAATAAAAACTCATATATCTCCTATAATTTTAGCCCGAGGGCGAAAATATGCGATGACCACATTTATACCCATAAAACGACTCTATGCTGTAGTCTAACACAAAATCTGACAACGAAAAATTTCGGGCATTATCTCTGACCCCGGCCCTTACTCGTTTCGGACCCCAAAAATAGGGTCCTTTTTCAATAAAAACTCATATATCTCCTATAATTTTAGCCCGAGGGCGAAAATATGCGATGACCACATTTATACCCATAAAACGACTCTATGCTGTAGTCTAACCAAAAATCTGACAACGAAAAATTTCGGGCATTATCTCTGACCCCGGCCCTTACTCGTTTCGGACCCCAAAAATAGGGTCCTTTTTCAATAAAAACTCATATATCTCCTATAATTTTAGCCCGAGGGCGAAAATATGCGATGACCACATTTATACCCATAAAACGACTCTATGCTGTAGTCTAACACAAAATCTGACAACGAAAAATTTCGGGCATTATCTCTGACCCCGGCCCTTACTCGTTTCGGACCCCAAAAATAGGGTCCTTTTTCAATAAAAACTCATATATCTCCTATAATTTTAGCCGGAGGGCGAAAATATGCGATGACCACATTTATACCCATAAAACGACTCTATGCTGTAGTCTAACACAAAATCTGACAACGAAAAATTTCGGGCATTATCTCTGACCCCGGCCCTTACTCGTTTCGGACCCCAAAAATAGGGTCCTTTTTCAATAAAAACTCATATATCTCCTATAATTTTAGCCGGAGGGCGAAAATATGTGATGACCACATTTATACCCATAAAACGACTCTATGCTGTAGTCTAACACAAAATCTGACAACGAAAAATTTCGGGCATTATCTCTGACCCCGGCCCTTACTCGTTTCGGACCCCAAAAATAGGGTCCTTTTTCAATAAAAACTCATATATCTCCTATAATTTTAGCCGGAGGGCGAAAATATGCGATGACCACATTTATACCCATAAAACGACTCTATGCTGTAGTCTAACACAAAATCTGACAACGAAAAATTTCGGGCATTATCTCTGACCCCGGCCCTTACTCGTTTCGGACCCCAAAAATAGGGTCCTTTTTCAATAAAAACTCATATATCTCCTATAATTTTAGCCGGAGGGCGAAAATATGCGATGACCACATTTATACCCATAAAACGACTCTATGCTGTAGTCTAACACAAAATCTGACAACGAAAAATTTCGGGCATTATCTCTGACCCCGGCCCTTACTCGTTTCGGACCCCAAAAATAGGGTCCTTTTTCAATAAAAACTCATATATCTCCTATAATTTTAGCCGGAGGGCGAAAATATGCGATGACCACATTTATACCCATAAAACGACTCTATGCTGTAGTCCAACACAAAATCTGACAACGAAAAATTTTGGGCATTATCTCTGACCCCGGCCCTTACTCGTTTCGGACGCCAAAAATAGAGTCCTTTTTCAATAAAAACTCATATATCTCCTATAATTTTAGCCCGAGGGCGAAAATATGCGATGACCACATTTATACCCATAAAACGACTATGCTGTAGTCTAACACAAAATCTGACAACGAAAAATTTCGGGCATTATCTCTGACCCCGGCCCTTACTCGTTTCGGACCCCAAAAATAGGGTCCTTTTTCAATAAAAACTCATATATCTCCTATAATTTTAGCCGGAGGGCGAAAATATGTGATGACCACATTTATACCCATAAAACGACTATGCTGTAGTCTAACACAAAATCTGACAACGAAAAATTTCGGGCATTATCTCTGACCCCGGCCCTTACTAGTTTCGGACCCCAAAAATAGGGTCCTTTTTCAATAAAAACTCATATATCTCCTATAATTTTAGCCCGAGGGCGAAAATATGCGATGACCACATTTATACCCATAAAACGACTCTATGCTGTAGTCTAACACAAAATCTGACAACGAAAAATTTCGGGCATTATCTCTGACCCCGGCCCTTACTCGTTTCGGACCCCAAAAATAGGGTCCTTTTTCAATAAAAACTCATATATCTCCTATAATTTTAGCCGGAGGGCGAAAATATGCGATGACCACATTTATACCCATAAAACGACTCTATGCTGTAGTCTAACACAAAATCTGACAACGAAAAATTTCGGGCATTATCTCTGACCCCGGCCCTTACTCGTTTCGGACCCCAAAAATAGGGTCCTTTTTCAATAAAAACTCATATATCTCCTATAATTTTAGCCCAAGGGCGAAAATATGCGATGACCACATTTATACCCATAAAACGACTATGCTGTAGTCTAACACAAAATCTGACAACGAAAAATTTCGGGCATTATCTCTGACCCCGGCCCTTACTCGTTTCGGACCCCAAAAATAGGGTCCTTTTTCAATAAAAACTCATATCTCCTATAATTTTAGCCAGAGGGCGAAAATATGCGATGACCACATTTATACCCATAAAACGACTCTATGCTGTAGTCTAACACAAAATCTGACAACGAAAAATTTCGGGCATTATCTCTGACCCCGGCCCTTACTCGTTTCGGACCCCAAAAATAGGGTCCATTTTCAATAAAAACTCATATATCTCCTATAATTTTAGCCGGAGGGCAAAAATATGCGATGACCACATTTATACCCATAAAACGACTCTATGCTGTAGTCTAACACAAAATCTGACAACGAAAAATTTCGGGCATTATCTCTGACCCCGGCCCTTACTCGTTTCGGACCCCAAAAATAGGGTCCTTTTTCAATAAAAACTCATATATCTCCTATAATTTTAGCCGGAGGGCGAAAATATGCGATGACCACATTTATACCCATAAAACGACTCTATGCTGTAGTCTAACACAAAATCTGACAACGAAAAATTTCGGGCATTATCTCTGACCCCGGCCCTTACTCGTTTCGGACCCCAAAAATAGGGTCCTTTTTCAATAAAAACTCATATCTCCTATAATTTTAGCCGGAGGGCGAAAATATGCGATGACCACATTTATACCCATAAAACGACTCTATGCTGTAGTCTAACACAAAATCTGACAACGAAAAATTTCGGGCATTATCTCTGACCCCGACCCTTACTCGTTTCGGACCCCAAAAATAGGGTCCTTTTTCAATAAAAACTCATATATCTCCTATAATTTTAGCCCGAGGGCGAAAATATGCGATGACCACATTTATACCCATAAAACGACTCTATGCTGTAGTCTAACACAAAATCTGACAACGAAAAATTTCGGGCATTATCTCTGACCCCGGCCCTTACTCGTTTCGGACCCCAAAAATAGGGTCCTTTTTCAATAAAAACTCATATATCTCCTATAATTTTAGCCGGAGGGCGAAAATATGCGATGACCACATTTATACCCATAAAACGACTCTATGCTGTAGTCTAACACAAAATCTGACAACGAAAAATTTCGGGCATTATCTCTGACCCCGGCCCTTACTCGTTTCGGACCCCAAAAATAGGGTCCTTTTTCAATAAAAACTCATATATCTCCTATAATTTTAGCCGGAGGGCGAAAATATGCGATGACCACATTTATACCCATAAAACGACTCTATGCTGTAGTCTAACACAAAATCTGACAACAAAAAATTTCGGGCATTATCTCTGACCCCGGCCCTTACTCGTTTCGGACCCCAAAAATAGGGTCCTTTTTCAATAAAAACTCATATATCTCCTATAATTTTAGCCGGAGGGCGAAAATATGCGATGACCACATTTATACCCATAAAACGACTCTATGCTGTAGTCTAACACAAAATCTGACAACGAAAAATTTCGGGCATTATCTCTGACCCCGGCCCTTACTCGTTTCGGACCCCAAAAATAGGGTCCTTTTTCAATAAAAACTCATATATCTCCTATAATTTTAGCCGGAGGGCGAAAATATGCGATAACCACATTTATACCCATAAAACGACTCTATGCTGTAGTCTAACACAAAATCTGACAACGAAAAATTTCGGGCATTATCTCTGACCCCGGCCCTTACTCGTTTCGGACCCCAAAAATAGGGTCCTTTTTCAATAAAAACTCATATATCTCCTATAATTTTAGCCCGAGGGCGAAAATATGCGATGACCACATTTATACCCATAAAACGACTCTATGCTGTAGTCTAACACAAAATCTGACAACGAAAAATTTCGGGCATTATCTCTGACCCCGGCCCTTACTCGTTTCGGACCCCAAAAATAGGGTCCTTTTTCAATAAAAACTCATATATCTCCTATAATTTTAGCCGGAGGGCGAAAATATGCGATGACCACATTTATACCCATAAAACGACTCTATGCTGTAGGTTAACACAAAATCTGACAACGAAAAATTTCGGGCATTATCTCTGACCCCGGCCCTTACTCGTTTCGGACCCCAAAAATAGGGTCCTTTTTCAATAAAAACTCATATATCTCCTATAATTTTAGCCCGAGGGCGAAAATATGCGATGACCACATTTATACCCATAAAACGACTCTATGCTGTAGGTTAACACAAAATCTGACAACGAAAAATTTCGGGCATTATCTCTGACCCCGGCCCTTACTCGTTTCGGACCCCAAAAATAGGGTCTTTTTTCAATAAAAACTCATATATCTCCTATAAATTTAGCCGGAGGGCGAAAATATGCGATGACCACATTTATACCCATAAAACGACTCTATGCTGTAGTCTAACACAAAATCTGACAACGAAAAATTTCGGGCATTATCTCTGACCCCGGCCCTTACTCGTTTCGGACCCCAAAAATAGGGTCCTTTTTCAATAAAAACTCATATATCTCCTATAATTTTAGCCCGAGGGCGAAAATATGCGATGACCACATTTATACCCATAAAACGACTCTATGCTGTATTCTAACACAAAATCTGACAACGAAAAATTTCGGGCATTATCTCTGACCCCGGCCCTTACTCGTTTCGGACCCCAAAAATAGGGTCCTTTTTCAATAAAAACTCATATCTCCTATAATTTTAGCCGGAGGGCGAAAATGTGCGATGACCACATTTATACCCATAAAACGACTCTATGCTGTAGTCTAACACAAAATCTGACAACGAAAAATTTCGGGCATTATCTCTGACCCCGGCCCTTACTCGTTTCGGACCCCAAAAATAGGGTCCTTTTTCAATAAAAACTCATATATCTCCTATAATTTTAGCCGGAGGGCGAAAATATGCGATGACCACATTTATACCCATAAAACGACTCTATGCTGTAGTCTAACACAAAATCTGACAACGAAAAATTTCGGGCATTATCTCTGACCCCGGCCCTTACTCGTTTCGGACCCCAAAAATAGGGTCCTTTTTCAATAAAAACTCATATATCTCCTATAATTTTAGCCGGAGGGCAAAAATATGCGATGACCACATTTATACCCATAAAACGACTCTATGCTGTAGTCTAACACAAAATCTGACAACGAAAAATTTCGGGCATTATCTCTGACCCCGACCCTTACTCGTTTTGGACCCCAAAAATAGGGTCCTTTTTCAATAAAAACTCATATATCTCCTATAATTTTAGCCGGAGGGCGAAAATATGCGATGACCACATTTATACCCATAAAACGACTCTATGCTGTAGTCTAACACAAAATCTGACAACGAAAAATTTCGGGCATTATCTCTGACCCCGGCCCTTACTCGTTTCGGACCCCAAAAATAGGGTCCTTTTTCAATAAAAACTCATATATCTCCTATAATTTTAGCCGGAGGGCGAAAATATGCGATGACCACATTTATACCCATAAAACGACTATGCTGTAGTCTAACACAAAATCTGACAACGAAAAATTTCGGGCATTATCTCTGACCCCGGCCCTTACTCGTTTCGGACCCCAAAAATAGGGTCCTTTTTCAATAAAAACTCATATATCTCCTATAATTTTAGCCGGAGGGCAAAAATATGCGATGACCACATTTATACCCATAAAACGACTCTATGCTGTAGTCTAACACAAAATCTGACAACGAAAAATTTCGGGCATCATCTCTGGCCCCGGCCCTTACTCGTTTCGGACCCCAAAAATAGGGTCCTTTTTCAATAAAAACTCATATATCTCCTAGAATTTTAGCCGGAGGGCGAAAATATGCGATGACCACATTTATACCCATAAAACGACTCTATGCTGTAGTCTAACACAAAATCTGACAACGAAAAAATTCGGGCATTATCTCTGACCCCGGCCCTTACTCGTTTCGAACCCCAAAAATAGGGTCCTTTTTCAATAAAAACTCATATATCTCCTATAATTTTAGCCGGAGGGCGAAAATATGCGATGACCACAATTATACCCATAAAACGACTCTATGCTGTAGTCTAACACAAAATCTGACAACGAAAAATTTCGGGCATTATCTCTGACCCCGGCCCTTACTCGTTTCGGACCCCAAAAATAGGGTCCTTTTTCAATAAAAACTCATATATCTCCTATAATTTTAGCCCGAGGGCGAAAATATGCGATGACCACATTTATACCCATAAAACGACTATGCTGTAGTCTAACACAAAATCTGACAACGAAAAATTTCGGGCATTATCTCTGACCCCGGCCCTTACTCGTTTCGGACCCCAAAAATAGGGTCCTTTTTCAATAAAAACTCATATCTCCTATAATTTTAGCCGGAGGGCGAAAATATGCGATGACCACATTTATACCCATAAAACGACTCTATGCTGTAGTCTAACACAAAATCTGACAACGAAAAATTTCGGGCATTATCTCTGATCCCAGCCCTTACTCGTTTCGGACCCCAAAAATAGGGTCCTTTTTCAATAAAAAACTCATATATCCTCTAACTAGAGTTAAATACCGCCAAATCCTCCAAGTTTCGAGACCATAACTTTTTACTACTCGAGCGTTAATTACGTTTCATTTTAGTATAACAGGGTATCTAATCCTGGTTTAAATCTAAATTTCGATAGTTTTAAAATAAATTTCAAAAATAACACATCACTAATAAGTATATAGATTTCACCCCTTAAGCCCATGATCTTGAATTTTTAAAATTTCTATTTTTAACTAATATCTTTTTATCTTTATTTTCACTTTTTAGTCTAACCGCGGCTGCTGGCACAAATTTAGCCTGAAATTAAAGAATTCCTGGATCAAGTCTTAACTTAGCACCAAAATTATGTACTGAGAACCAATTAAAAAACTTTATTTATAGCCACTCTCGCATTACCTTCCATGTAACGTTATTCTTATAATAAAGAGAAAAGCAAGGATCAAACTTTTATAAAAAAAGATATCTTTATAACTGTTTATATCAAAATAATTCAATAAAGAACAAAGTTAGAATTTTAAATAAATTGTTTTTCTACAAAAATAATAGTTTTAAAAATGACCCCAAAAAGGAACAACTTCCTTTCGAAAAAAAACCCCACTCATTATAAAATTAGATGCAGTCTGACTTTGTCATATTTGAATGGTGTAAGGCTGCTGATGGCAACTACTACAAATGTAATGGATGTGCATCTTTTCCATGAATCTTTTGTATGTATACGTACGTAGTACTGCATCCAATAATATTCTTTGTTGCAACAATCATATTTCGAATAAGCGTACATATCCTTCAACAAAACAAGCGTAAAATAGCGTACGTAAAGCATACTGTATATAGTACCTTGTATTTGAATTTGTAACTGCTACGTAGCATGTAAGACTGACTGTGATTGGTTTCAATGCTGATAGGTGACGAATCAGCTTCCGTTTCGTTTCGTTTCGTTTCGTTCATTAGCGGCAGTTTGTTATTGTTGATTAAACGCCCCCCCCCCCCCCCCCACCCCCCACAAAAAAAAAAAAATAGTTTTCCTGCTTTGCTACGTATGTAGGATTTTATATCGATATGGTAAATAATATTTGTAATAACTTATTTACTAAAAGCTTTTAATATCATTGTTTATCACTTTCATCATGCGCGTTTAATGCCTTTGTTTGTTTATTACGATCGAAGATGGAGCGTACAGTAAACAAATGGAAGGTTTCTGTTTCAGGCGGCGTCATAAAGAAAAACATTACATAAATGGCATTCATTTCATTTATTTGGAAGTCCTAAGAAAAATTAGGTAAAACATTGGTAATAACAAAATCAACATATAATCAATATAATCGATGCAAAAACTAACCTAGTTAAATAACCATGTTACATAAATATGTAAATATGGTGTCCCTACTTCGCGGATTTTCAGCTATCGCGGTCGGGTTTGGAACCTATCTCCCGGGATAAACGAGGGTTCACTGTACTACAGTGGCTAACGGCTTTGAAGAATTAATACCATTCACCACCAAAGAATAATTCGGACAAACAACTTCAAACTGCATACTCTTAGCCCAGTCTTCCTCAACGAAAGTTACTTGACTTCCTGAATCTTTTATACCTCGATCCCCAGAGTCATTCAGTGAAAAAGAAGGCATAGCAGTCACCGGGATACAAGAGATTCTTAAAACTCCTAAATCAGACCAAGTTAGATTACAAACAACAGAATTAGAGCTTAATTTCTCTTTACAATTCACCTTTGCTGTCACTTCTTCGTTATCCGAACCATTCTTAAGGTTATTAGCAGTACTTTTTGGGTCTCTACGAAATTTACAAAGATGGCTGAAATGCCCCTTGTTACTATGTTTACATTTTCGGTTAAATTTAAACCTGCAATCTGAAGCTTTATGAGAATCGTAAGCACAGTTTGTACAAAAATTCAATTGCTTTAGTTTTTCAATTTTACTCTGTGGAGTTACATGAAATGAACACTTAAAAATTGGGTGATCAATGTCTCCTTTATTGTCTGCCAAACAGAGAACATTTTTTAACTTACCCTTCTCAACATAAACAGCAGCAGAAGCTAAAAAATTTGAGTTGGGCAAACCCTTCTTCTGAAGATTACTTTGTTTCACATTAAATTTCTTGGATATGTTTTTATCTCTTTCCAAAGCAGTAAAGATATGTTCATCTATTTGCTGCAACGAGGGCTTATTTGAGCCAGTAATATGCATTAACCGATTCTTGAAACAGTCATTAAACCCATTCCATATTTAATACTGTAAAACTATTGCTTAGATATATGCTTAAAGCCTCAAATTGATTACAAATTCTTCTCATATTACTGATAAAGTCATACGGATCACTGATATGTTAGCTTCAACTCCGATAACTACTTAATAACCCTGTATTGTCGAGACAAAGTATCTGCAAATGCTTTCTGTAATAATTTCTTAGCTTCTTCATACGAACGGTTGCTACAATCTAATGAGTTTACCAGTTTAAGCGAGTCACCTGAAAGCTGTCTCGTAAAAAGAACATATTTAACGCGAGTACTAAGATCATACTTATTAATAGTTGCTTCGAACTCACTCAAAAACTTCGAAATATCCTCACCTTTTCGATTACCAAATGTCAGTAAAGGTAGTTCAGGTGATTTAAGTTGTGAAATTTCAGGAACGCGAACGATCGGAAAGGGTTCCGGGCGAAAGTGACACCGTGGTCTTAAGGAGAGAGAGACACTTACTCAAACAATGGTCGATGGTCATAAACAAACCAAGTAACCCTATCCTCACTCACCAATTCATCGCCGTTGTTGTCTTTACCTGCAATATTCCAAATTTCCTTCAAAACCTCGTTATTCCCTTTGTCAAGTTTTTCTTTAAGGTCAAACAATACGTTCATATGCTCCTTAGCATCGCTTACAGATATCGAAGAATCAAACCTTTATATGAAATTACACTTCTTGGTAACTTGCTGCCTAAGGGCTTCACGAAAACTGCGCGAAATGCTCTAAGGCGGCATTTTTCTAAGAATTTAATGAACAAATTTAAAACTTAAAGCAATATAGTGAAATATTAAGAGATACGGTATTCTGAAACATAACCAGCTCAAAGAAATTCATCAAGAAAAAACATACTCAAAGCAATGAACCTCGCAACTAATCCCATCCTCGTCACCATTTCCGAAAAGCAATTTCTGAGAGGGCAATGTAACTTAAATCAAGGAGAAGCAAAATTATAAGTAAAAAAAAATTATTCTAATTTACAATTAAACTGGAAATTTATGAAAACTTACAATCCGAAGAATGACTGGCAAATACGATGATCCTGATCAGCTCAAATCTCAGAAAAACTTAGCGTGGACTTCCTCTTTCTCCGCCAGAGAACCTGCATTTGGTCCGCACTATTACCCCTTAATTTTCGAAACATCCGAAGGATCTGTAACCCATAACACGAAACATTATAAATTGGAAACACCAGGAGTTACAAACAATGTGTGCATATATGCGAAGTCTTCTAAACAAAATGAACGTTTAATATTACTCTATGGAAAATACAAAACCTAGATCAATAAACGGTTTGAAAATCCTAATTTAAATGTTAATATCAAATTTAAAACTTAATAGGAGACCCTTCAGACTTTATTATATATATATATATGAGTTTGGTTGCTACACAAAAGGTTATAAAACCGTAACTATAGTTGAAAGTTTACTAACCAAAGGCATCATACTTAAAGCAAACCTTACCTCAACTAATAGCCAGTCAATTAGAGTTGACAAGTATGCAACTCCTACTGATTGGTATTCAGGCACCTGCTCTACAGGGAAAATCTATGGGGGAACAGCAGCAGAAGACTTCTGGCCTCAACCAGATGTAAGCTCCAAAAGTTTTTCCACCCAACGACAACCAGCAATCTCGTGTTAAGGCCAGAACCTAGAAAGATCCAAATTCTCACCACTTTCATGAAGAGTAATTAAAGCAGGGGGAAATTAATACAAGAAAGGCATGAATTCCCTCCACTTAGGGAGGACCATATTACCGCTTTCTCGGAACCACTCCCAGAGGCTTAAGACCAGTCTCCCTCCAGATGGGTTCCCCAAGGGGATACACCAGACTGTTCATGAAGGGAGATCCCTCCCTGATGAGTTTCCTCGAGGACTAAGCCTCAATAGAAACCGCAGATAAAACGACAGGTTTTGTTTCTGAAGAAAGGAGGAAGGAGCTAAAGAGCTGCTTTGGTATGCCCTATTAGACCCCCATCATCTTTATATATTTCCAAAGCAGTCAAGGTCTATATATACCAGGTCAGCCAACGCGCAGCTTAAGCTGTGAATCACCCATACTGTGACGTCACGCTTCCCCGTCTCACACACGTGGGTAAACAAAACAAAGGACCTTTGCCTTAGTTAGCTACCTATAGAGGTAACTTAAACAATAGTAGACGCTCTGTCCATAATCATTTTATTCATTCATTCATTCCGTCACTAATAATGCCAAGTAACTGCGTAGTATTTGGCTGTTATAATAGACATGAATAAACTAAAAGCTCAAACATAAAATACCATCGCTTTCCAAAAGAAAAACCATACATAGACCAGTGGATACATGCATGTTGCCGTGCAGACAGAATTAACGTTGTGAATGCTAATGTTTGCTCGATTCATTTTAAACCAGGCGATTAAAAAGATGACATGAAGTCTAGGTTACCAGGTATTGAAAGTCCTAGAAATCATCGGCTGCTTAAAGAGGATGCTGTACATAGTCTTTATATACCAAGTGGTAAGTACACTATTCAACTGTTTAATGGGTAAAGCACACATACACGCACACACACTACACACACATATATATATATATATATATATAGATATATATATATATATATATATATATTTAGATATATCTCTATCTCTCTATCTCTCTATCTCTCTATCTCTCTATCTCTCTCTCTCTCTCTATATATATATATATATATATATATATCTATATCTATATCTATATCTATATCTATATCTATATATATATATATATATATATATATATCTATATCTATATCTATATCTATATCTATATATATATATATATATATGTATGTGTGTGTGTGTGAGGGGTTGATATAAATGATTAATATTGCTAGATTAGTTTTTGCAGTGTTGTTTTATGTACAACAGTGAATACATTCAAGCTAACAGTTTCTACAGTGGTAACCAAAGGTTAATTCAAATGAATTAGTCAAATATAATCATGTAGCAGCACAGTGTTTATATTTAGGATATTGTTTCAGGTACAATGCACTCCGATGTCAGTTCAAGAAGTGAACGAGTTGAAAATAGGAATCGTCAACAAATCGTCAAGGAGCTATTAAGCAGTGCTAACCGTTCTTCGGAAATTGATACTCAGATGGTAACTGCTGATGATATAAATTGGCAAGAAAGTGATGAAGTTATGCCAGGGACAAGTTTCTTTTCATCTGGTAGCACAGAAAGAGTTTGAACATTTAAAGGGGAAAATGAAGCAGCTTGAAGAAGAAAATTATTACTTGAAGGAAAGAAATACTTATCTAAATGAAAATGCATTTATTTTGATTGAACGTGAGGTTAGTGTTAGTCGAAAAAATATTGGGTTCTTTTTTCAGTAAAACTCAGATAAAAGTCCATGATTAACAAGAAAAAGGTTTGTGAGTGGAGTAGTGATGACATTGCAAACGCTTTTACTCTTAGAAGTTTAAGTCCTAAGTGTTATAGATATCCGAGGCTCAAAAAGGGTTATCCATTGCCTTGTGAGAGCACTCTCAAAGAGTGTGTGAAAGAGTTTTATTGCAAACCGGGGATTCTCGTATCAGTGTTAACACTGCTGAAAGCAAAAGCAGAAACGTTTACCCCTTCAGAAAAAATGTGTGTTTTGTCATTTGATGAGATGAGTATTAAAAAAGAATTGGAGATACGACAAAGGGGCAGATGTTTTATACAAACCGCATGGAAATGTACAGGTGGCCATGTTGCGAGGTCTTATAGGCAAATGGAAACAGCCCATTTACTATCAGTTCGATCAAGGTGACATGCATAAAGTACTTTTAGAAATAATATCAAAGGTAGAGGATGCAGGTTATGCCGTGGTAGCAGTTGTGCATGACATGGGTTCTACAAATCTCCGTATGTGGAAACACCTTAACATTGACCCTCTTGAAAATAGGATATCTTTCAAAAATCCTAAGGCAGAAAGAGAAGTTTTTGTTTTCTCAGATGTTCCACATTTAATTAAATTAGTTAGAAATAATTTTATTGACTCGGGTTTTTTCCTCAAGACTGGAGAGTGTATTTCAGATGATGGCATACGGGAAATGCTTAATAAAACTAAAACAGAATAAGGGCTTGCATATAAGATTAATGAAATGCATTTAACTGTAACAGGTCAACAAAGACAGCACGTTAAATTAGCAGTTCAATTACTGTCTAGATCATGTGCCAACTCATTAAAGTATTTAGGGGAAAAGGGACTGTTGGAATGTCAAAATTGGAATCAAACATCTGATTTTATTCTTTTAATAAATGATTGGTTCGACATGATGAATTCTTCCTCCATGTATGGAGAGTTTGGTAAAATCAATGCTTTTGGTATTGATGTAGAAAAACAAACAGGTACACTGCTCAAGATAATCGAGGTAATGAATACAATGAGAGTTAAAAATCCTAATACAAAAAGTCTCTTCAAGTTTCAGAAAGGAATAATTTTGTCATGTAAATCTACCATTGCTTTGTTTGATATGTTAAAAGGCTCCTATAGTACTGACTACCTTCTTACAAAAAGACTAAATCAAGATTGCCTTGAACATTTCTTTGGGTGTATAAGGCAAATGGAGGGGAACTATGATCATCCTCATGCTGTGAACTTTAAATTTTGGCTAAAAAAAAATGTTACTAGGAAAGGAAATTAAATGAAGTGGAAAAGTGTAATATCACCACTTGAAAAATCTCATGAATCAGCCAAAGACTATGAATCTATCACGAAAGAAAGGGACTTAACATTAGAAATATGCCTAACAACGCAAATATTCAGAAATTTAGATTTTGATTTAGAGAAAGATGCTTTAGACGAGGAAGAAGACCTTTTGAGAGCAAATAAAGAAATAAAGAAAGATATTGGGGGAGTAATCGAGGAAGAAGCTCTTAAACACATTGGTGGATATATTGTAAAGAAATTTTGGGTAAAATATCCTGAGTTAGGAAATAAGACTGAAGAAGTGCTAAGGAATGATACTTGGATAGCATGTGTTAATCGAGGGAAATTACATGCACCTTTAGTCAGTTTTTTTCACAGTTGTTAATAATGCGGGAGATTTTTAATGCTGTACACGGGGAAGCTCTCGTGGAGGGAAAAAATTGTTTTAAAAAGCTTTATTTAGAATTAAAACAGTCTGGTTTTGAAGTTCCTGATGATGTTATTGCTTTTTTTGGCAAGATATCGGTATATTTTCGAATGCGATACCTTAATAATTTGATAAAGTATAGAAAACCTCAAGGACAACCATGCAGGGAGGCCCTAAGAAAAAAAATGAAAGTTGAAACTTAATAAAATATTTTCCAAAGGCAAAATGTTGTTTTATTTACATTGACTGCGTGACAGATCTACGTTCTTAATGGGTCTCGCCAACACTAAGCCCCCTCAGATGACGTAGGTGCGCAGAAGAGGCTTAAATTCGGTACGCTGTCTGGCTGACCTGGTATATCTGGACCGTGAAAGCAGTAAAGATATGTTCATCTATTTGCTGCAACGAGGGCTTATTTGAGCCAGTAATAAGCATTAGCTGATTCTTGTAACAGTCATTAAACCCATTCCATATGAAATACTGTAAAACTATTGCTTAGATCTATGCTTAAAGCCTCAAATTTATTACAAATTATTCTCATATTACTGATAAAGTCATATGGATCACTGATACATTAGTTTCAACTCCGATAACTACTTAATAACCCTGTATTGTTGAGACAAGTATCTGCAAACGCTTTCTGTAATAATTTCTTAGCTTCTTCATACGAACTGTTGCTACAATCTAATGAGTTTACCAGTTTAAGCGAGTCATCTCAAACAAATGAAACAAAATAGGGGACCTCTCCTGTCTAAGTTCCTCCCAGCCTGACAAGGGACTCAACCGAGTTCGGCTGGTGCTGCATGTAATAAATACTTGTACCATTTAATTTTCCTAACCAAAGACCAAAAATTTCTGTAAAATATAAAAAGTCTAAATTTCACACGTAAATTAGAGAATCGGGAAAAAACTTACTGTTAACCTTCCCGTCCTTTGCTGCCTTACAACTCTGAAAAAAAATACCCTC
>NC_090727.1:90256818-90264824 GCF_036898095.1 Palaemon carinicauda | reverse complement strand
GTTTATAATGCTTTCTCCAACTTCTTCTGCCTCGGATAAGTTGAGTATTATTTCTTTTATGTATAAATGTAGGCTCTTGGTTAAAATTAAAGTTATTAAAAGAGTTATCTTTGATACAAGAGCTGTTGCCTGCTGGAGGCATCATGGATGCTGTCGCTCGCTAGAATAGGATTTATTTGTTAGCAAGAGCGACGTTCCCAGCCCCCTTTGCGCTTAAATATTAGCTACTTAGCTTATTTAGGAATTCTGTTATGATGCGATAGTAATGTGCCTGGCGAAATTACCAAGGCTACCAACACTAGTCTTCGTAGGCTAGTTGTTGGCCTATGTACTTCCTGCATGATAATTAGTCTTCCAAATGTGAATTTATTGCTTTAAGCGTTAGGCAACGTTATACATATTAGTCCTTTTCGAGTACCTTCCAAGATAGTATTGATATGAGTTTCGGTGAATTAGGTAATCGATTCTCTTAGTGCCTAGGCTAGGTTGTCTTAGGTCATTATAATATTATCTGTTCCCCGTTTGCTCCCTTCTCTTAGGGGAAGGGGCAAACCCTTTCCCTCTGTTTAAGCCTTAGGCTTAACTCTAGTGGTTTATTTGAATTAATCTTCAAATATATCTATGCTGGGGTAGTACTGTACCTTCCCGTTCCAACAGTATTGGTTCAGAGGGTGACAGTACAACAGTGTTTAGTCTGAGCCCGGTTTGTCTGGCATGGGGCAGAGTCTCCCTTGCCGATTGACTCGGGCACTAAGGGTTCCCCCCTTAGTCCACCTTGTTGGGTTCCAGTAGTGACCCCTTTACTCGGTGACTCATCAGACTGTCCTTGCCGTTCCGGTCTCGGGATTTATTCCCTTTTCTGGAAAGGCAATTCCTTCCTTGCCGTGGTTCGTGGGAGGCAGCCAGTAGTGCCGGCCTCCCTCTCGGGTCTTTCTCTACTGAGATGAACTGTCTTAGTTTGGAATGACCCTTAACCAAGGTAAGGTTGGATAGGACCCTCTGTCCTTCCCTTCTCTTTTCCGTTCATTGTGTCAGTCGTCTTCATCCTTGCCTAGCCTAGGTTGGGATGAGGAACTGACGTGGTCTCCTGTCGGCCGGCAAAGTGTGCCGACCGGCAGAGACCATTACTGTGAGTGCTGCCCGGTCCTTTCTTGGTCCCTCTATCGCTGCCGTCTGAAAATTCAGTAAGCAGCGGTTAGGAAGCTTGACATAGTGTCTTCCCCTTCCTTTCGGCACTCTTTCGGGTGCCGGGCTCAGAGACTTATAGTCTCTTAACCCGGCACTCACTCTTTTGTCTTAGTATGTGTTGTCCTTGCCGGCTGCCGGCCTACAGGCCGGCTGTCGGTGGGGAGGGGTGTTCTCCAGTTCTCTTGCTGTCGGTCGGCGTTGGGTGTATACCTTTGCCGGCCGGTCTATTGCTCATCTGCCGGCCACTACAAGTGGGGCCGGCAGCCGAGTGCTGCCTAGTGTGTGGGGGCTAGCCGGCAGGGTTTGTTTACTGCTGCCGGCCGGCCCGCGACACTGCCCAGTCAGCCGGCCACTAAGTATGATGGCCGGCAACTCTGTGCAAACCGGGTGGCTACGGTCTGGCAACCACTGCCGGCCGGTTCAGGCATGGGTTCTGGAGTTCTCCCCAATAAAGGTGATCTGAGGTTGTGTACTTGAGATCTGCCTTTCCAAAACAAAGGGGGGGGGGGTGCTGAGCGGCAGTAGCCGGCTGGCATACCACCCTCAGGTACTGTATCAGTCCTCTCTTGGTGGTATATTCAACCAAAGGAGTTCATGATGTAGTAGGTTACAACACTGTCTTTTCTATCTTACTTGTGTTACTGGTATAATCACCTGGTGTCGCCTTACAAGGATAAAAGATAATTCTTTTATTCCTGGCCGAATGGTATTATTTTACCTTAGGTGTGAGCTGCACCTAATTTCCTTCGGAAATACGTTCTCTGGTTATTCTAGTAAAGACTAACTATGTGACTTGGCCGGTGGGCTTCCACAGGTGTTTGTGTGGGTTTCACAAGTAGGTGTCTTTCCCTTATTCTTTTGTTGAATACTCATTTGTTACATGTGAATTAAAATTCACTTGATATTCATGGAAATTTTTCTTCTTTTACAGGAGGAGCATCCGAAGTGTGATAGTGTCTTCTGCAATGTCCGCAGTAAGAACTTTTGCGGACATACCTCGTGTAGGAGGCACGCAGCTTGTGCAGCCTCCAATGATGAACATCGTTACTGGGATCCGCAGGTATGTGCTGTATGTACTAACCTGCTATCAGAGGCTTTTGAATCCCCTAGGTCGGCGGAGTCAAGAGATGCAGCGAGGGAGAGGCTTCGTGTTTGGGTAAGGGGTTTTCAGAAAAACACCACTGGACCTTATCTTCCTAACGAGAAGATGAGGGCATACCTTTTCCCCAAGGCTTCCCCTGATGCTGTTGTTCCCCAGCCTCGGCCGGAGATCCCTCTGATCCAGATTCCAGTGGAGGAGGATGTCGCTGACGCCTTGCAGGACATCCAGTTGGACGACAAGATGTCCGACTTGTCTGATCGTGCGGAGCAGGATCTCCTCGCAGAGGGCGAGGAGCAAGATCGAGATCCTATTGCTGTGGAGGAAGAGGTTCCCGTTTCATCAGACGTGCCGGTTCAGGTCCCTGAACCTATCCCCTCTACCTCGTCCGCTCTTCCAGCAGAGCTTGGACAGGCTCTCTCTTCCATCGTTGGTATGATCCAACAGATGCAGAAGGAGAATAATCAGAAGGCCGCTACTTTGGAGCTCCAGATGCAGAAGATCACAGCATCACGTGGACCTCCAAAGAAGCTCAACGTTAAGGACCTTCCTCTGTGCTCGGATGCCAACCCGTGGAGATATGCCGAGCACATGCCGATGACGATTGGGAAGATCGTCATGTCGGAGAAACTGGGTTCAGTTCCCCTTGAGGAGGTGGAATTCTGGCCCAGTAGAGGGGCCTACCCGGACTGCTATGTCCGTTTGAAGAAGGAGCCGGTTTCGAAGGAGGAGACGGAACCTAAGGAAGTGATTATCCTAGATCACTCCAAGGCTCAAGCCACCTTGACAGCTGCTTTAAAGGAGAGGGGGTTCTCAAACTCGAAGGTTGCCGCCTTGAGCAAGAAACACCCCTCCTTTGTATCCTCCCCAGCTAGGGCCTTCCCCTTTATGCAAAAGGGGTTTGCGGCCGTCATCAAGGCAGTTGAAGCTGGCAAGCCGTGCCCGTCCTTGGAGGAATGTAAACCTCTATCGCTGGCATTGCCAATGGATAACAAGGACTGGAAGGAGGTGCACCTTACTTTCTCGGTTGGGAAGTTAGACGCCGACATTGCAGGTCAGCAGTTCGGCGAAAACCTTCCCAAGTTGTCGGAATTCCTTCTTCGGAGGGAATTGGACACAAAGGAGCGCCTGGCAGCCTCGATGTCTCTCCAGACCAACATGGAGACGATGGCTAGCGACCCCAAGATGCCAGAGATGTTCATGGTTATGGCCAAAATCCATCTGGCCACAGTAACCAAGGACCTCTATTGCTTTGTGAAAGCAAGGAGAGCCTGTAGGGAGTTTGTGTTTGCCTCGGCCACAGTGAGGCACGAACCCAAGAGGCTAATTTCATCTAACATCTGGGGTAAGGATCTCTTTCCCAAGGACGTGGTCAAAGAGATCGTGGACAAGGCCGCCACTGAGAACCGCAATCTTCTCCTGAAGTGGGGCCTGTCCCTTAAGAGGAAGTCTTCTCCGGATGAGGGCCCTCAGCCGAAAGGAAAGGCGAAGAAGTCAAGGTTTTCCTCTCGTCCAGCCAAGTCCTTCAAACAGCAAAGACCACAGCAGCAACAGCCAGCTTTGCCTCCGGTTCCACAACTGGTAGCCCAGACCCCGACCACCTTCCAATGGGTTCCCCAAGCAATGTCATCAGCTTCCCCTGCATTCAATCCCGTGTTCGAGGGACAGTCGACCACGTTTCGTGCAAGACCCAGAGGAGCAGCTAGAGGGTCATCAAGACGCCCCTCTAGGGGACGAGGATTCAGAGGTGGTCGCGGCCAGGGAGGCAAGACTGCAGGACAGTCAAAGTGAAGTGTCGCCGGTAGGTGGGAGACTTCAGTATTTCCGGGATCGCTGGACCTTCGATCCCTGGGCCCACAGCCTTCTCAAAAATGGACTGGGTTGGAGTTGGTACAGTACTCCGCCCCTGTGCCCTCAATTTTTCCAACACTCCACCCCCGTTTTGGAGGAGTACATCCAAGATCTGTTGGAGAAAAAGGTGATCAGGAGGGTGAAGTCCATCAAGTTCCAAGGGAGGCTGTTTTGTGTTCCCAAGAAAGACTCGGGGAAACTCAGAGTCATTCTGGACTTGTCACCACTCAACAAGTTCATAGTGAACCACAAGTTCAAAATGCTAACGTTACAACACATAAGGGCCTTACTGCCCAAGAGGGCATATACCGTCTCCATCGACTTGTCAGACGCATATTGGCACGTTCCAATAAGTCGTCGTCTCTCCCCCTACCTAGGATTCAAGCTACAACAAAAACTTTACGCTTTCAGGGCGATGCCCTTCGGACTAAACATAGCCCCAAGGATCTTTACGAAGCTTGCGAGCGCAGCTCTCAAACAGTTACGCCTAAAAGGGTTCCAGGTAGTAGCCTACCTGGACGATTGGTTGGTGTGGGCAGCATCCAGAGCAGAATGCTTGCAAGCTTCCCTACAAGTGATTCAGTTCCTGGAATATCTAGGCTTCATGATCAACAGAAAGAAGTCTCGTCTTTCTCCAGCTCAGAGGTTCCAGTGGTTGGGAATTCACTGGGATCTAGTGTCACACCGTCTTTCCATCCCGATGTCAAAGAGGAAGGAAATAGCAGGGTCTGTCAGGAGACTTCTAGGTTCCGAGAGGATATCAAGACGCGAACAAGAGAGGGTTTTGGGCTCTCTTCAGTTTGCATCAGTAACAGACCCTGTGCTAAGAGCACAGCTAAAAGATGCAGCGGGAGTATGGAGAACCTTTGCATCGAAAGAGCGAAGGGATGTAAAGAGACCGGTCCCACTTCGGCTACGTTCTCTTCTCAGACCGTGGTCTCAAGCCAGTCGTCTAAAGAGGTCTCTACCTCTTCAGCCACCCCCCCCGTCAGTGACAATCCACACAGACGCCTCAAAGGTAGGGTGGGGGGGTCACTCCCATCGGAAAAAAGTGCAAGGAATCTGGTCCAAGCTATTTGGGACCTTTCACATAAACTTTCTAGAAGCTATGGCAGTACTTCTGACCCTGAAGAAAGTATCCCCACGTCACTCGATCCACGTAAGGTTGGTACTGGACAGCGAGGTGGTTGTGAAATGTCTGAATCGGCGGGGATCGAGATCCCCACCTCTCAACCAGGTGATGTTAGCCATATTCCGACTGGCGGAGAAGAAGAAGTGGCACCTGTCAGCAGTTCACCTTCAAGGAGTCCGGAATGTGACCGCGGACGCTCTATCCAGGATAACACCGATAGAGACAGAATGGTCCCTAGACGCAGGATCATTCTCTTTCATCTTGAGTCAAGTCCCAGAACTGCAGATAGACCTCTTCGCGACGAAGGACAACAAGAAGCTGCCGAAATATGTGTCCCCATATGTGGACCCCGCGGCAGAAGCAATAGATGCGATGTCCCTCGATTGGAACAGATGGTCCAGGATCTACCTGTTTCCCCCTCACAATCTGATGTTGAGGGTCCTCAACAAACTGAGATCCTTCAAGGGAGTAGCAGCAATAGTGGCCCACAAGTGGCCGAACAGTGTATGGTTCCCTCTGGCTCTGGAACTACGACTGAAGTTCCTACCGCTCCCGGACCCAGTTCTGTCCCAGCAAGTCCAGAAGTCGACTGTCTTCGCTTCATTACAGAAGACCCGAACCCTGCAGCTCATGATTTTCTCTCCCTAGCGGTGAAGAAACGGTTCGGAATCTCGAAAGATAGTATCGACTTCCTGGAAGAATACAAGTGTAAGTCTACTAGGAGGCAGTACGAATCTGCATGGAAGAAATGGGTAGCCTTTGTCAAAGATAAGAACCCGCACGAGATCTCTACGGAGTTCTGCCTATCCTTCTTCATTCACCTCCACGAACAGGGGCTGGCGGCGAACACAATTTCTACATGTAAGTCAGCTCTAACAAGACCCATTCTATATGCCTTCCAGGTAGACCTCGCTAACGAAATGTTTAATAAGATCCCAAAGGCCTGTGCTAGGCTTAGACCATCAGCTCCTCCAAAGCCTATTTCATGGTCATTAGACAAAGTCCTTCATTTTGCCTCATTACTAGATAATGAGGAATGTGCATTGAAGGACCTGACTCAAAAAGTGATCTTCCTTTTTGCCCTTGCTTCTGGGGCCAGAGTTAGTGAGATTGTGGCCCTCTCGAGAGAGGAGGGCCGAGTTCAGTTCCTGGATGGGGGAGAACTGAACCTGTTTCCGGACCCTACGTTTCTCGCTAAGAACGAGTTGCCCACCAACAGGTGGGGTCCCTGGAGAATCTGCCCTCTGAAAGAAGATGCATCTCTATGTCCCGTAGAATGCCTTAAGGTCTATCTTCGTAGAACTTCAGACTTCCATGGGGGCCAATTATTCAGAGGAGAAACTTCGGGCTCGAATTTATCTTTAAATCAACTTAGGGCGAAAATTACATATTTTATTCGCAGAGCGGATCCTGACAGTTCACCCGCAGGTCATGATCCGAGGAAAGTTGCTTCATCTTTAAACTTCTTTAATTTTATGGATTTTGAACACCTTCGTTCATACACTGGCTGGAAGTCTTCCAGGGTATTCTTTCGCCACTATGCTAAGCAAGTGGAGCAGCTAAAGAGGTCTGTGGTAGCAGTTGGTTGCGTCGTTAACCCTGCTGTTTAACTCTGCGAGGAACAGCGGAATCATTTGGGACTTGGATTCTTGGGTGAATAGTTAGTTATATATGCTGATATAACTGGTAGTGTAGGCTCTCAGAGCCCACAATGACTGTTCCAACGTGATGGTGATGGTAACATAAGTACAGACAGGGTGCCAAGCGTTTGCCAACGCTATTGTCAGCAAAGTAGTAACATGGACGTTAAGTTGGATACCGGGGTATGTGTAAGTGACACATATGTTTTCTTTCAGATAATCATTCATCCATGCACTACAGTACTTGTGAAAATTGTTGGTCATCCACCTAACATATGTACATATTTATGGTGACCATACCTATTTATTGTTTCTCAATAAACTTGTTCTCGGGAACCTTGCGTCTCCTTCACCTATATTTTTGATTTCATATTGTTTTTTGAGCATTTAGCCTATGTATATTAATCGGGGATATCTATAATAGCCTATTCCTTAATGCAAAGCCTGGATTATACTGGCTTATACTTTCCTTAGCAATAAGGACTCCACCCCTTTCTGAGGACGGTGGTAGTAGCAAGTTTAATCCTACGCAGATATAACCTTTTGTCTATTTTTCTTCGACCAGGGTGCTGGTCGGGACTTTTTCTTTTGGATACGGTAGTCCCGTAAGACTTCGCTTCATATAGAGTGAGACCACTATATGGTACTGGCTAGCGAGTGATTCATACATAGGTATATGTACTCTTCGTTCGTTTCTAGAGTCTAGTAGGACTCCTCCCTGTAGGGGGCAGGAAGCACTCTCATGGCTTATGATTAGTGAAAAGATGTATAACGGTAACATCTTAGGTCTGTCAGTCAAGTTGACTAAGAAACACTCTTGAGGAGTACGGCACGTATTGAGAATCCACAGATACAGTAATGCTCTGGTATACTTCCATCAGGACGACATGGCTTGAGCCCAAAAAACGGATTTTGAGCGAAGCGAAAAATCTATTTTTGGGTAAGATAGCCATGTCGTCCTGATGGACCCGCCCTGCTCCTTTTCAAAATAAATATGAGTGAAAAGGATAGTAGGACCCCTCCCTACATACAGTATCTGTAGCACCTCGTGTATCGCTACAAGGAATACAGATGGCGCCGTGAGCGGCGCAGGGCA
>NC_090727.1:90241818-90251818 GCF_036898095.1 Palaemon carinicauda | reverse complement strand
GTCCTCCTCTTCTTACAGCAATTGTTCTTCCCAACACAAACGTATCTTCAAAATATTTGTACACTATTTCAGCCTCGGATGGAGCGCAGCTTGATAAATATGAAAAGGCATTGCAAATGTCCGCTGGCGGTAAAAAGGCGAGGGCAGATAACTTTCGCATAATTAAAGCTACATCTTCATTATTTTTGTAGATATTTGCAATACCATTCTCTTGGATACTTCGATAGATGTTTTGGCAAAGAAGAAAAAAACACCCTGTTACTTTAGCGTCTAGAAATGTATGTTGAAGAGCATTTATGCTTGCAAGTTCAAAATCAACTATCATAAATTTAGGCTTCAACTCAATTTCTTTTGTTTCTGAAACAGAAATTAATAATTCAAGCATGGATGTATATACCTCCTGTGATTTTCCCGGCAGTAGGGCATAAACAGCTGGAAATGTTTGCCCATGAAACATATAGTGAATCGTATATATTTGATGGAAAAGCTTAGGGCAAGTTTTGAAAGTTCCATCAAGAAACCAAACCTGGGAGCTCGCTAATTTCCTAAGATCGTCGTCTGTTCCAAAACCAATAATTCTCATGTCTTCTTGTTGCATCTCGTTTTCACTAGCCGGGTCTTCATATTTTGTATCAAATAATAAAAAGTTCTTTTCTCCATTCCTGGTATAGTAGTCTTTAAACTATGTGGGATCACTAAATCTGCATTACATTCTGGTTCTGATGGAAGTTCTCTTTTACGGATACGACGAACAACTTGTTTGAAGGCACTTGTTGAAGGCATTTCTATTGAGTCGCTAATGTTTACGGTGTGTCTGACATCTTGGACAATTGCGGCAGGTAATGCATTTGACAATGTAGGTCATGCTCTCAAATCTGTTAATTAATGCCTCTATATATAACTTCTTTTCTTCCTTCTATCGGCGGGTGATTATGTGCTTTTCCTTCTGATACTGAGCCACCAATGACATTGAAAAAGGAAACTCCTCGAAGAGTAGCAGAACCATTACAGTTTTTATCTTCACATCGGAAATTATGGTTATGGTTTCTGGATCGCTGATGTCGGTATGTATATCCATTGAAAGTATATGAACAAAAAATATTAAGAAACTTACTTATATCTAAATTCGAACCATAAAAATGCAATTTGAAAGTTTTCATAAGATTTCATTGGAATACTTCACTTGAGCATTACTGACAATCCTACTAAAGTCGGATGATACAAGACACCGGGACAAAACGAGGACCTGACCTAAATCTTAATTTTGACGTTGAAAGCAACATCGCATTTTCAATGGCTACGAAATAGTAAATTCATTAGCATGCATGAAATCAAAAATGATTATTGAAAGAGAACGTCAATCATGTTTCTAACCTTCAGATTATAATGTTGACTACACTCCCTTTTAGGGAAATATGAGATCTTATGAACCTAATTCTTAACCACATACGCAAATAAAATTATTTCATAACAACAAATGTCGGAATTATAGGGGAAATCATTATTTCATAAATTGTACAAATTCGATAACATAAAATAACTTAAAATATAAACATTATGAATAAATTAAAGAGTTTTATATATACAGTATATATTTATATATATACATACAAATATATACAGTATATATTAATTATATATACATACATACATACATACATACATATACATATACATATATATATATACGTATATATACATATATATACGTATGTATACATATATATATACATATACATATATATACATATACATATATATACATATACATATATATATATATATATACATATATATATACATATATATACACGAATATTATATACATATATATATATATATATATATATATATATATATATATATATATATATATATACATACGGTATTTGCAGTATGGTGTCCAGACAGTTCGTAATTCGATCGTTCGTACCCAGACATTTCGTTACTGGACAATTCGTTACTCTAACCCTTTGCTATTAGGCCAATACGCTACCTACATAATCACCCAAGTACCGAACACCTCGTTAATGTAATTATACCATCAATCTTATTATAATTCCCAAAACGACGTTGTTGAAGAGTTTGAAGATTTAATTGATGATGACGATATCCCAGAAATAATAATTTCTGCCTTAGCTAAAATCTTGTATTGGCAGTGAACGAGGCCAGAGGTAAAGGAGGAGATGACTAGATCCACTGTTGCTTATACATTTAAGGAATGCGCACGAAAGGACAATCAATGAAAATGACAAGAACTAATAATTACTTAAGGGTGTTTCATAGCTCCCTTAAAATATCTGTCACAAGCTCACACCTTAACATATGGAAATTTATTGATGTCTTTAAAAAAGAGGAAGCACTAGCGAGAAAGAAAATAAAACAAATAATCTGTGGTAATCCAACTTCAAAGATAAAAGTCTACGGACTGTATTACATACAATGTAAAGAGAATAAGAGTACTCACATATCAACGTAGCAGACTTAACAGGAGCAGACCTACCTGAAATTGCAACAAAACATTATTAACAGGATGTCAAGACTCATAAAATTATGTAAGGTGAATATGAAAAAATAATCAAATCTAAGTTTCACGTGCAATATATTATACTACGACTTAGGAAAATAATGTGAAGGTCTAGTTGCAAGCATTTTTTTTTCTTCTTGATGACTAAAGATCTTATCATTTCTTCTGGCTTTTCTTTTTATCACTGTCGTGGCAAAAAAAAATGTAATAATATCAAAATTTATTACCAACCAATAAAAATTTTATAAAACTTAAATAATATTTTTCGCTGCCGGTTTGTTTCCTAGGTCAAATAATTTGGCATATTTCTTAAAAGATAAAAGAAATTATATTATATAATGTAGCAAGATGCGAAAAAGCCAACCAAACACATTTTCTCATTTATGGGAAATTACTGGAACATACACCAAGTCACAAATCACAACAACAACAGCCCGCCCCTCTCAAAAAGATAACCGTTCTTGCGTGAATCAAAAGAACCATCATGCATCACGATGGAAAGATTCATAGAGAGAGAGAGAGAGAGAGAGAGAGAGAGAGAGAGAGAGAGAGAGAGAGAGAGAGAGAGAGAGAGAGACTATTCCAACTGGAAAAACTATTAACAGCTTAATTGTATAAAGAAAATCTCCTTGGTAAGATGATGCACCGAAATGATAATCTCATAAATAGTTAACGTCTTATGAAACATTTAGTAAGGATACATATTTATTGAATCATAAGATCGGTCTACCCCAAAAGCCATAGCAAAGTCCTTCAAAAAGAAGGCAACGGGGCTTACCACATACAAACGGGGAAAAAAAAAAACACGTGAGAAAATCTTATAGTTGAATATAACGTTTGATTCAAGGATTTGAATCACAACTGCCCGGAGATGGGACCTGCGAGGATTTTCAGCGCCCAAGTGAAAGATGAAGTTGGACAGCAAAGATGCAAGAAAGGAAGCAGGGACGGAAGGAAGATGGTTAAAGTGGTTATAACTACAAGCCAAAGGGACGCTGCAAAGACTATACAGTAATACCCCTGACTGTGTTAAATCCCCTTTGCCCCGCATACGGAGTCGAGTAACTGACAACATTTAATGACACATTACACGAACATAAAAGCAAATGGCAAGTAACGGCTCTCAAACCGTTTCATGCTTCACTCTTAACAAAAGCTCCTAGACAACCATATCACGGTCAAAAAAAGTAAGACTCGTAACACGGTTCACAAAATGTAGAGGACAAAGCTAAAACTTCAGAGGTCGACTAAAGGAAATGGATATATTAACAACCAAACTTGAATCAGTTAAAGATCTACTGACAAAAAGAGCATCTGAGATCGTCCAAAACCAACTCCTGGTTTGGGATGAAATTGTCGGCGAGCAGACGCTGTCACAAGGCTCGGGGTTTATCAACTGGAAAACCATCAGCAATTAAAACAAAACGGAACTACAAAAAGAAGGCAGTTGTTGTCTGTCAATTAAGAGTACGGTACCAGTATTACTTTGGTGAAGGGATCCAATCAATGGAAAAACTTTATCGAACAACTGCTAATGCAATAGGTCTCTCTGCACGATGCATTTCATCCTGCTTACTTGCCAGTTGTAAGTACGGTGCCAGAATCAGTTTAGGCAGAGGGAGTCTAGTTTCAACAAGTTTTACTAGGCTTAGAATGACCCTTTCGAGCAGAATCCTTAAAAGGTTACATTTGTGTACCATTCTGTTTGAAATGCAAATAAATTAAGACGTCCTATGTCACAGCCTTTACCCGGGAGTTTTTCCCCTCAGGCTAAGGGCAATGTCCGCGAAAACTGTTCAAACACTGACGGAAGCCCCACTACTTCAAAACGGCGTTGTACCTATTGTTCATAATTGGGAAAATTTAATGAATAATTTTTATTTTTAAATATTTATGATAAGGTATATTTATTCATTACATTAAATCCCGTTTGATAAAAAGAAAGAAGTAGGAGATGAATGGAGAAGTATTGAATGAAAAGCTCAAGATAGAGACGACTGACGAAATCTAACAGAGGCCCTTTGCGTCAATAGGCGTAGGAGGACATGATGATAATTCAAAAAATCAATAGTATGAAGTTGCAAGAAAAATGATTTACTTCTGATCCGAGAAAGACACCTCTTGACTTCCTAAGTGATTTCGGTTACCAAAAAAAGGCAATTTTTCTGCCAGCTGCGACTTTTAAAAGCGATCATCAGTGCTGAGAAAATAGAATGTTAATTTCCATCTTTTCCTTAAATCAGCTGTCATAACATGAGGCTATAACTAGTAATTTTTCTCTAGTATGGCCATCATGAATAATACAATTTACCTTCAGATGTAGCTATATGAATAAGAAGAGATTTGCTGCGAGAACATCTCTAAGTAAGACTAATTAATATTGATGGAAGGGAATTGCCTGGAAAGTGGTTGTGCCTCACATCAGCAAGGAAACAACTTAATTCTATGGAACAAATCAAAGTCAGCAGGAATAAGTTATGTGGAGGCCGATGTGGTAACGTCCCTGACTGGTAAACGCCAGACTGGGGTTAGAGTCCCGCTCAAACTTGTTAGTTTCTTTGGTTGCTGCAACCTTACCATCCTTGTGAGCTAAGGATGGCGGGTTTTGGGGAGCCTATAGGTCTATCTGCTGAGTCATCAGCAGCCATTGCTCCTTGGTCCTAGCTTGGGTGGAGAGGTGGCTTGGGCGCTGATTATATGAATATATGGTCAGTCTCTAGGGCATTGTCCTGCTTGATAGGGTAATGTCACTGTCCCTTGCCTCTGCCATTCATGAACGGCCTTTAAACCCTTAAAACCGTTATTCCCACCGCAAATGCTGACGGTATAACGTAAGAAATGCTGATTGTGAAAGAAAAATATTTTTTTTTTCTACAGAAAAGTTCAACAATAAGTATATTTAAAGATAACCACCAATTAGTTTCTTGATAATGCTAAAGTTGCAACGAGAAATTGTCAATTGAAATCATACTGGCTGCGTAGTCTCACTATTAATGAGGAACTTAGATTTAGTCAGTAGTGATAAGTTTGCTACAATGCTTATCTGTTCATGCCCGACGCCTTGAGGAGAGCAATAGCATGGCATTGGGTCTAGATGATTCCCGTTTTGTTTAAGAAAGAGCCTAAAATACCGGACGCCTTCAGTGGTAACACACACATACACAATATTCTTTAGGGCTGTCTAAGACGTTGTTTCTCGCAGGTAGTCTTTATTACACGAGGCAACTGCCAGATGGTCCAACATATTTTCATTGAATGACGTCCACAGAGTCGCAACACGTGTTGGATTTGAATGGTTAAATAACAGGAAGATTCTTCTCTAGATCCTTTACACAGTAGTACTATTTAAAAGTATTGCCATTTAACGAAGATAATACTCATTTTTATTGAAAATCCTCTTAACCGTAAGGCGATCGGCAATCAATTATGAATTCCCAAAACTACAAAGAATATTAATAACATCTACACTAATTCTAGTTCCTTTTTAACTGACAACTGAAAATATTTCGTTTCCATGTGCAGTATTTGCTGCTACTCTTATTTCCACGTTCAAAGCATTACAAAGTTTTGAATAATCAATGTACTCAATATCTTCTTCTTTTTTCCGTAATAAACAGGTGATCATTTCAGACGAAATCCAATGGAAAGAATAATGATGGGAATTAGACCGAGATAGAAAAGGAAATAAATTCAGGGCTACTTCGGGCCGAAGGATATCCCTAAGGACTTTTACTGACTTTTCCCCCTCGCCACATTATATTCGGTTAAACATTTTAGTTTCACCTGTTTAAAAATCTTTTAACATTTCATTGTTTCCAAGATTTCTAGTTTTATTCCATCAATTTTACTTACTCTATGACCATTATTTAATTATTTCTCAGGTTAACATCGTGTATCATATCAACAAGTATTTGAAGTATCCCATCAAGCGAGCTTTGTAAATACAGTTTTCTACATAACTGCATTGTCTGGTTATTGTAGCTTTGCCGGGTTTTTAGGAAGTCTTTCTCTATATAAACATTTCCTTCCCTTTGCAAACCTTTTCCATCAATACAGAATCCATGAAAAAGGTTAAAAGCTTTTGCAACATAGCACCCAACTATTTACTGACATGTGAAATTGATAGACTCAATCAAAATTAATTTTGCAATATATAAATGTATATATATATATATATATATATATATATATATATATATATATATATATATGTGTGTGTGTGTGTGTGTATATATGCATATATGATGTACATATATACCTCCACATGTACATACAAATTATATATATATACATACATATACATATATATATATATATATATATATATAATTTATATACATACATACAAATACATATATATATACATATATATATACATATATACACATACATATATACATACATATATATATATAATATATATATATATATATATATATATATATATATATATATATATATGTGTGTGTGTGTGTGTGTGTGTGTGTGTGTGTAAGGAATAATGATAGGCTGACATGCTGACATGAGTTTTTAAAGTTTATATGTGACATATCTGTTTTGACGTAATTAATGTTTTTAGAATGATTTATTGTTAATTCATTGTCATCATTTATTTATTTTCTTATTTTCTTACCTCACTGGCCTATTTTTCCCTGTTAGAGCCCTTGGGCTTGTAGCATCTTGCTTTTCCAACCAGGGTTGTAGCTTGGCTAATAATAATAATAATAATAATAATAATAATAATAATAATAATAATTAGAAAAAGACAGAAAAAGAACACCAGGGTTAAGACAGCAAACTACAGTAGAGGTTATTCTAAAGACTTGCAAAAAAAAAAAAAAAAAAAAAAAAAAAAAAAAAAGAAATGGAGATGAGCAGGGCATATAATAATAATGTCGGACAACAGGTGAATCAGAATGGATCCGTAGAGGTTGTAAAAGAAGAAGCAGAGAATGGAATAGAAGACTTTGGATCGACGAACTAAGGAAATTTGCGGGCTTGCATTGACACACAAAGCCCATAAACGCAAGTGGAAGGACATGTCTGAGGCCTTTGTTCTGCAGTGGACTAGTAACGGCTAATGATGATTATGACAGAGAGAGAGAGAGAGAGAGAGAGAGAGAGAGAGAGAGAGAGAGAGAGAGAGAGAGAGAGAGAGAGAGCTGTCTTCATCTTTCATTCAAAAGAAAAACTTATTGAATAACATTTAGTTTGTTCACGCACACAGGATGTTTTGATTCTAAAATGGCGAAATAAATAAGATGGTATATCAGTTAAAGCAAGATAATAAATATTCTGTCAAGAATAATATCAACGTCAAAACATTTTGCTCGCAACCCGCGAACGCTATTTTATCTTATTTATATTCCTCTGGTTTTATTGAAGTTTTTATGGTTTATTTTACTTTTCCTAGTTTCCCTTTCTCACTGGGCTATTTTCCCTGTTGGAGCCCCTGGGCTCATAGTATCAAGGTTTTCCAAATAGGGCTCTAGCTTAGTAAGTAATAATAATAATATCTTTATCCAAATTGATTTCTTACAATTTTATTTTCTTTGCGATGTTGGCAGCTGTTTGGTCACCATAAAGGAGAAACTAAAATAGTCTTTATCCATTTTGGTATTCACTAACAATAAAATCAAATGATATAAGACGTTTGTAACTAACATTATGCCTTTACCTAAAAAGCTCATCAAACCCAATCCGACCAAAACGCCCTTGTCATTAACTAAGGCTCAGTCAGGGGACCATAATCAATTATAGCAAAGTAATTATCATTAATTGACTACAGCAAAATAAATATAATCAGAAACCGTTAATATTGCAACAAAAAAAAAAAAAAAAAAAAAAAAAAAAAAAAAAAAAAAAAAAACACCAATTGATAAGATACAAAAATGAAACAATGGAAATTCCATTCAGATGCGGATAAGTTGAAGCACGACTACAAAATAAAAGGATGTTTTCAATACGCACATTCGACTACTACTACTACTACTACTATCATTATTATTATTACTAGCCAAGCTACAACACTAGTTGGAAAAGTAAGACGCTATAAGCCCCAAGAACTACAACAGGGAAAATAGCCCTGTGAGGAAATGGAAAAAGGAAATAAATGAGCGATATGAGGAATAATGAACAATTATAAAACATATTGAAAACAGTAACACCATCAAAAGAGATATTGCACGCTTAACTATAATAATGCAATGAAGGGAAGTTTGCCATAAATGTTAAAGGGATAAACTTAATTCCTTCCTCTATGTCTTCTCGCAGCATTTTTTTACTTGCTCATGCAATCTACAAACGGAAATCTTAGTTAAATCCAAACAATATACCAATATACAAAACTACACGCAGGTTAAAGTCAGGCAATCTTTTCCTCACATTAATAGCTATTTCACACGACGGATCACTTCAAAACGATCAATATACTGAAATGTAAATATCTCAATCTACGTGTTCATTAAAATAAAAAGTATGGGAATATTTCTCGTAATAAATATCTACACATGAAATAAATTGAGCAACATATATACACACAGCCAAGACTTCCACGACCTTCAAAACTTGTAATTTGTGAGCCAACGTGGAAGACTATATTATTCCATGTTGCTTAGCCGTAAGCAGCTTGGCGAGACGGGTAACGATATCGAATCGCAAATTTTACATTGTTTCGGCGTCTTTCCACTTGTCTCTCATACTATTAAGTAACGCTTTATGCAACCATTCTTAACCATATTTTTATGAATGAAATTTATGAAATCTAGTGGATATGTTGTTAATACTAAAATTACTGTTGTGTGTGTGTGTGTGTGTAAACCTTAAACCTAAGTCATCAATCAGTATGCTTATGCAGTATGTAGAGTGCATGCGAATAAAACGAAATTTTCCATTTTGGTCTATTGCTAATTCCCAATTTCATTTTTATACAAATTTTATATTGCGTAATATAAGGGAAAAATGTGCACTGGCTTATACCTATGCCAATGTAGCCAAGGGAAAAATTGTGTAGACTTTTACAACCAGAAAATCTTCTCTTAGAGTAAAGTAAGCAATGTGTGATTAAATCTCGTTTGCTCTCTCGTTGCTGCATAGGACTATCAATCCATTTTTTTACCATTTCCTTCTTCCTCCTCTTCAGCAGGATTGTCTTTGATATAATGATTACGGCTGCATTTTCAAATTTTCACCTACAGAAAGACTATGGTGTTCAATTTCTGATATCTAGACCTCACGCTAACCCTTCGAACGCAATGACAATATCAAGTACCAACACGTAGTTGTGATGCAAAGGTAAGCGTGCATGGTTGCAGGATTGTGTCATTATTTAAATGAAAAACGCATTAAAAATGATGAAAAGACTCATGTAAATTGTGTATACATATAATTAACTGCATCATTGGTGTTTATATATATATATATATATATATATATATATATATATATATATATATATATATATATATATATATA
>NC_090727.1:90226818-90239318 GCF_036898095.1 Palaemon carinicauda | reverse complement strand
TAAGAACTCTGTATTATTGCTGCTTTGTCATTGGCCCCTTGCTCAGCCTGTAGCAACACATGAGTGCTCTTTTATTTTCTGTTTTTTGTTTTAAGTGAATACATTACTTTTTAAGATTGATCATGATATAGTACAGGCAAGTGTATAACCCGATTGATGCCGCTTTATTGCACACAGTAGTCAATAGACCTAGGAGAAAATTGAATGGGGATTCTTTAGACCAAAATAGGTTTGTTTTCAGATACTGTGTTTCTGCTTATGCTTTTTTAATGGTAAGAGTCAAACGCTTTTTATATCCTTGAGCAAAGTTATGAGAAAGATTTTGATTCTGTCAAAAATTCGGCAGTTTGAAAGCCCTTCAAATAAAAGGAATGGGTGAATCTTATGTAAGAACACTTTAAAATATTTACAGTACATGTAAGTACAACAGTTCCAAAACTACTTGAATACCATGAGAAAAATCCGATTGAGAATGAATGAGCAAGCCTCCCCCTTTCCCCACACACAAAACTCCCACCGAAATAAGAAAGACTTCTCTTGTTTGATTTGCATATTATCCCAGATATACAGAACAGGTGATGGGAGCAGCAACCTTTCTCAAGGGAAATCAGATCGAAAGCAAAATACACTAGACCCGCATTCTGTATCCGAGGTGAGACAGACACCAGAGATGGATCAGAATAGTCATGTGATAAACTCAGAAACTCAGTGCAGAAGAATTAGTCCTATTGAGTTGTTTTAGATAACGTATAAACATGATAAAACGGAAGATATTCTAAAGATGAAAAAGGATGACGTGAATAAAAGGTCTATAGAACTTGCGTGGATAATTTTTAAAAGGTAGTACAAGAATTCATTATATCGCCTCATTACAGGAATCTGTACACTGTATATATATATATATATATATATATATATATATATATATATATATATATATATATATATATATATATATATATTATGTGAACCGGTAAAATTCCTTTGATGGGAAAAAAAACTGACATATTGACGTTAAGGAGTGATATCACGGTCACCACCACGTAAAAGTTGACAAGAAGTAGTGTAGAAATAGCGGTCGCCTGTATTTTACTGAAATACGGCTGAGAACAGTATATTATTTTACGGAATATTTCCGATTAAAATTACGGAGTTGTTTAACAGTGTAGTACGCAGAACTTGATTACTCATTTCTTTAAGAGTAAACGTATCATCAATAGATAAGCCAGAGGGGTCACTTTAAGAATATTTCCTTTTTTATATAAAAGTGAACACTTTCACGTGCATTATTTAAAGAAATAATATATTCTTTAAAGAGAGAGAGAGAGATGTATCTCTCTTAACTGGGAAGAAGCCTAGAAGATCAAAATTAATAAGACTGGTGCTTCAGCAATCAGAATACCTTACGTTGTTATAGAAAGATTAATTTCTTCAAAAATCATTATAATAATTATAAATGAGGTATTCTCGATGGCATGGTAGCCAACCTCATTGTTGAAAGTAGATGTTATTGTAAGTATATTAGAAATATTATTTTCTTCAAAAATCATTATAATATACTCCTAATGCAAATGAGGTATTCTCGATAGTATGATCGTCAACTTCATAGCTAAAAGTATATGTAATATTTAGTATATTTGAAAGATTATTTTCTTCAAAAATCATTAAAATATACTTCTAATGCAAATGAGGTTTTATCGATAACAATGGTCGTCAACCTCACAGTTGAAAGTAGATGGAATTGTTATTATATTTCTGTGTGAGACTTTTTTTTTTCTTTTTTTTTTCTCCAGCTTACTTTCCGGTTCGTTAAGTACGACACGGACTGACTTTCATTTATTCGCTTAACTCATTTTCCTTTGAACTTTTCTCTCCAGCTTATTCAATTAAGACTTTTGTTTGTTTGCTTTTGTTGTTGCGGTTATTGAGTTAAACCAGTTCCTTCTTTCTTTCTTTACTTCTATGAGTATTTCATCGGAGATTTAATGCGCTCTTGGAAAAATAGATTCATTCTTCTTCTGCTGTGTTGATTCTTAGAATATCCATATCAGTTTTCTTTAGAAATATCTTATTAATGACTTCATGAGACCTTTCATTAAAATAATGAAATTACGTTGCTTCAAAATATATAAGAACTGATCACATTCTAAGTCATTCACAGACTAGTTTCTACAATGAATAAATTGCAATGGGAATGTACGCACTGTATACACTTTCCCCTTATCTCTGCTCGAGTTGCTTCTCGTATCACAAGGAGTCTAATTACACCTTCAATTAGCCTCAGCGATTTCCCCTTCGTCTAACTTCCACATACAGCCAAATGCTCCGTATTATTCCGTCCACTCTCCTGGAATAGAATCTATCCTTCAGCAGCTTACGTATCAACATCTAGTCTTCCATTCGACGCAACCTATAAAATCACAGGTCAGTTGGCTTGTAATTTGGTGTCTTCCCTTCAGCTTTTCGGTATCTTCCCATCAGCTTCTCGGTATCTTCCCTTCAGCTTCTCGATATCTTCCCTTCAGCTTCTCAGTATCTTCCCTTCAAACTCCCGGTATCTTCCCTTCAGCCTCTCAGTATCTTCCCTCCAGACTCTCGGTATCTTCCCTTCAGCCTTTTGGTATCTTCCCTTCATTCTCTAGGTATCTTCCTTTCAGCTTCTCGGTATCTTCTCTTCAGTCTCTAGGTATCCTCCCTTCATTATCTATGTCTCTTCCCTTCATCTCCTCGGTATCTTCCTATCAGCCTCTTGGTATCTTCCTTTCATTCTCTAGGTATCTTCCCATCAGCTTCTCGGTATCTTTCCTTCACACTTTCGTTATCTTCCCTTCAATCTCTAGGTATCTTCCCTTCAGTTTCACAGTATCTTTCTTTCAGCTTCTTGGTATCATACCATCAGCCTCTCGGTATCTTCCCTTCAGTCTCTAGATATCTTCCCTTCAGCTTCACGGTATCTTCCTTTCAGCTTCTCGGTATCTTCCCTTCAGTCCCTCGTGTCACGGACAAATATATTGTTTTAAACAAAGGCTAAGCAGTAAAGTAAATGCGCAGAAAGTAGGGCGGATATTGCCGAGCAATCACCCTGTCTCCCTGATCCATGGGTTTTTGGGAAGCAGTTCGAGCCGCTTTCCTTTTTGTTTGATTTTTTGATGACCCAAGCACACGTGTACTGAATCCGTTTCCATGTCAACAGGTACACCGGTGTAAAGGATTCAAGCTACCCCCTGTTTCAAGCTACCCCCCCCCCCCCCCCCCGGTAACGACAATCCAGATTCAGATTACCGGGGGAGGTAGTTTGAAACTGGTCTCAAACCACCCCCATGTTTTCAAGTTACCCCCTCATCGAAATAGAAAATAATCTATGTGACAGTGCACATATGCATCCTGCATTTATTGCCAACTTCGCAGCAGTAGAAAAAAAAGTTTATTTTCGTATTTAAGAAAAAGTATTGTTTTCTTATATCTCAAAAAGATGCCATTCATGTGCTTCAGGTGCATGAGCTTCACACGACAATGTGCGTGGAGAAATTGACACAAAAGTCCAAAACGAGATGTGTATTTTGTTGCCAAATTCCTTCAAATTTACGAAGAAGTTTGAGATGTACTTAAAGAAAAAAATACACATGCCATATTTCTTGAACTTTAATTCTATAAAAACTCAACTTCAACTTGTTATTGTTTTGTAACATTATTCAGTCGTACTATAAAGAAACGAGACACAAAATTGCCACTTATTGGATATAGTTTCTCAGGTCAGCGATGGACATTCATTAATCGGCTTTCGTCAGAAAGTTTCCCTTATTAACCCTCCTTGCCTTGCGGCCAGGTAATGGAAGGAACCACCTGCAACGAAAGTTACACCCAGATGTAGGGGGGAGAGAGAGAGAGAGAGAGAGAGAGAGAGAGAGAGAGAGAGAGAATTATAAACGCTGTAACAGAGATGCTTCAAAGATTGTAGCCAATCAAGGGAGCACCATAAGCCTTTCGTCAGTCAGAATGGAAGGTCATCCACCCCCATACAGAGCAACAGTAGCGATACGATACTTAATTATTATTATTATTATTATTATTATTATTATTATTATTATTATTATTATTATTATTATTATTATTATTATTATTATTATTAGCCAAGATGCAACCCTACGGGGAAGGGAAATAAATAAGGAGAAAGAAATAAAGGAAAGATATAAAGTTAGAACACAAAAATAACAAGAGGGCAAATGGGTATTGTATCATTAAAGAAATTCTTAAAGCAAACTGAAAACAAGAAAATATAGTGAGTATGTTGATATGCCAGCAAAAATAATAGAAATATACTGTAAGAGACGATATGACAAAAGAAAACGAAGAAACATTTCAGCTGTGGCCTACGGAGAAGATTTTTTTTTTTTTTTTTTTTGATAGGTGGTCGATTCCCAAAGGAAATTACTACAAAATTTAGTAAGGTGAGACGGTATATTACAAAGTCGAAAATATGGTACAGTGTGTTTTTGTCTTTCGACACACCTTGGCCTTCGTAAATTTAAGAGAGTATAGTCTTCCAAGATTGGCTTTTCGTTTTTCGAAGCCCCTTTTGGGTACTTGGTGTTCACTACGTAGTCATAGATGATATCGAGGTTGTCCGATTAACGTTCAGCAGCCATACTGACGACTTTTTGGACAAGTGATGCTGTGATCGGGTTAACCTGGGTTTATATACATCCCAACACACCAGAGATCAAAGGCTTACAAGATAATCGGATAAAAAAAGGGGTTTGATTTGCGTTACCTTTGCGGTCATCCCGATGAATTAAGAAACGCTAAACTTATGTGCACTAGTATTATACATCATGCAAATTTACTCACAGAATGTGTCTTAAGTTCGTTTTGGAAAAATAAAAATAACACATAAAGGATAGCCATGCTTTTATCACTTTACCAGTATAATAATAGCAAAGGAGAACTAAGACAATAAACTGATAAATACATGACATCAATAAATTCAACAAATAGAGGAAACCGTACATGTATAGACATGTAATCTAAAAATTGTGTTGACCCTGATCAAAAGCAATTGATTAATATTTATAAATGATGAGATACTACGGAAAAACAAGGGGGTTAGTTTGAAACCAGGGGGGTAGCTTGAAACCGGCTTCAAATTACCCCCGAGGATAGCCTGAAACCGGTTTCAAACTACCAGGGGGGGTAAGATTTAGAGGGGGTAATTTGAAACCGGTACACGGGGAAAGGGGATGCAGAGTGAGAACCGGTATGGTGTGGTTACGTCACCTGCTACCCATAGGCGAGACAAGACAGACACCCGTAGCGAACCAAAGACAGTAAAGCCTGCCTGACACTTGCGCGCATTTTTGCCACGCACTGGCCCGCATTGATGCGTGCCAGTCTGGGGTTTTTCCCGCACTGTTCACGACCAGTTCACTCCAGTTCTCGCATCGTTCACGACAAGTTCACGCGACGTTCACGCCATGGCACGAATTGGCACGCCTAGTTCACGAGAAGTTCACGACACGTTCACTCATCTTTCCGCATCATTCCGCATCGTTCACGCATCGTTCACGCCAGTTCACGAATTGGCCACTCCATATAAAAACGGGGCTTCTCCAACCCGAGGACATTCTTGGATTGGCTTCGGAAGAGACAAAAATGCTTTCTGTCAGAGACACCATTGCATTGAGGAGAAGAAACGTATCTTTTTCGTTTGTATTTTTTGTTGCCCTTTATTTTTGTTTCAATAAGAAAGAGAGAGAGGGAGAGAGAGAGAGAGAGAGAGAGAGAGAGAGAGAGAGAGAGAGAGAGAGAGAGAGATTGATATCTGGCCATAAAAACCTTTCAATTTCTTTAGGGGCCAATAACCAATAAATATGATTAAATTTTGATTTCATTTCATCGATCAGCAAACAGCAAAGAGCTAATCTTAAAGTAACATAAAACCCCAAGTAAAATTTGATATATTTCTTCCCCCCCAAGAGAGAGAGAGAGAGAGAGAGAGAGAGAGAGAGAGAGAGAGAGAGAGAGAGAGAGAGATCTGGCCATGAAAAGATTTGAAATTCCTAAGGGGCAAATACACATCTCAAGGCACCTTCATTTTTGGCATGGCCATTGCAGCTTTAGGATGAGCCTTCTTCTCTTCCACGTCTCTTCTCTTTCCCTTCTTCGCTCCGTCTTCATTCTGCAACCCATTCTTGTCCAGACTCTTCCTTTTCCCGCAAGCACTTTTCCTTCATGAAGCCGTACTCAATTTAGATCCAATATTCTCCTTCTTTCCCTTTGAAGGAAATTCTTCACCTTCCTTTCCCATCCCCTTCTTCATTAGTGGTTGTGTCCTATTTCCAGCTTTCAAAAACCTATAATTTCATCTACCCTCTGTTGGCCTTTTTTTCTTTCAGTTTAAAATCTACACAGTCCAGTTGAATGAGATATTATAGCTTTCGGGAATAATTACACTAATGTTTGCTTCACCCTACTTGCTGGAGTATTGTGATGATGCATAGAGAGAGAGAGAGAGAGAGAGAGAGAGAGAGAGAGAGAGAGAGAGAGAGAGAGAGAGAGAGAGAGAGCTAAAATATCATCCTTATATACTTGAAGCAAATTTTATGCGAAAAGCCAAGATGGATGAAAGACCTAGCAAAACACACCCAGGGTTATACTTATCAACAACATTTTCCTCAAGAAATCTCAGATTTGTTTCCTAATTGGAACGGATCAGAAATCCCTGGAAATACCGAGAGTAACAACACAACCCACAGCTGGGAGATGTAGGGAGGAACAGGGAATTTTTTTTATTTCTTCTTGTTCCTAGATCTCTATAATCAAATATTTACATAGAAGACATTATTTTATGCATAAATACTACACATATTACGATGGATAAAACCAATAAGAATTGTAGACTAAAAAAGCCAGACTAAGTTTCCGTTACTCTCCTCACGTGGTTCTGGAAATTCGTATTCGCTTCCATGACCCTAAAATCATATCAGCCTCCTCCATCTCCTTGGAAGGCCAGCCGTGAGTGACCTCATGCAACGGCCTTGGGAGGAAAAACTATGATAATTAAAAATAAGGTAAATTGCAGAGGGATGGTTAATCTCAGAGGACTAATGTTCAAGTTTTAAAAGAATCAATAAATTTTACATAAAACGTGTGAAAGATTACTTTACTTAACATTTAAGATATCTTTTGAAAAAAAAAAATGGATACTTTTATTAAATATAGAAATTTCCAAAGCGACTAAATGATCAATCTGTGAGGAGTCAAGAAAACATAAAGGGGAAATAGACATTTACTAAGCAATGAAAATATCCTTTAAAGAACGTGTTCTGCATTGCCATATATAACAATTTTGAAACCGACTAAAAAATCCGCTGTGTTGTGTGTCAAGAAAACATGTCAGGGGAAAGAAAAGTCAAAGAAGAAAAAGAAGTCTGACTTCGATCCACTGAAGACATTAATGTAATCATATCTTCAACCCAAAACCATTAAAAGTCCCTGGGCATTCTAATAAATCATTTCCAGAAGAAATGGTTGAGAAGTTTGAAGGAAGAACACATATTTTGATGTAGTAGAGAAACTTTGGTAAGTTGTGAACAAAGACCACCTTCTTTAAATAGCTGCTAAAATAAGAATATCCGTATAGGCATGACTAATGACTTTTTAAGCAACTCTCATTTCAATGGATACGATTCATTTCTTTTATAAATGCCAGTGTGTTAATTAAACCGGAACAAAAACTATGAAAAACAACGATAAAATAAACTTCAAACATAATACTATGAATTGAAGATGCATAGAGATAATGTCAAAATGGATACCTTGCTTCCCACCCCCTTTAGCTTTCTACTTCCTCCCTGTTCAGTTTCCTTTCTTCCATCTTCCTCTTGAACTTCTACAAACTTCAACTTCCTATGGCAACTGCAGTTACTGGTTTTACTTCAATAAACTTCAACTTCTTATAGCAACTGCGGGGATTCCCCCAGCTACACTTGGGGAAGAATGATTTCCCCAGTCCCAAGGCTGGACCATATGACCAAACTTCCCAGAATCATAGAGAATTTCATGAAGTGTTTTTCAGCGAATTATTTGTAATGGAATATTTTCATATAACGACCTCTACGTTTCTAAAACAGCAATAACTGTCTATTCCAAAAACCATGTACAGTTGGATACAGGAATTCTGAGGAAGTGTACCCTATCACACCCTACCTGCACAGCAAGTTCCAGTATGTAGCCCCACTAACCTGCCAACCATCTGTCTGGTTATTCGCCATACATGAAGGGTGTGACATGGTGCACTTCCTCAGAGCAATGTGTGTTTAAAATTCCTCTCTAATTTTGCATTTATATTTCCAACTCACTGTTGGTTCAATATTTGCATTTCAAAGCGGCATTAAGTTCCTTCTATTGTAAGAGTTCACCGAAGGATATAAAGACTTGGCATCTTACGCAAATATGAAAAGGATTAATGTTACTTCGCACAAAGGTTGACGGCAAGATGCTATTGGATGTCGGAAATCTAGGGCCGCCTTTAGGGTTCTTCCGTAGCCTTCCCTGACATTCCGAACAGCCTCGAAATCTCTCCATTATACGAGGTACACATTCTTACTCTACACAAGAGGACCCAAGATAGTCACAAACGGTGTAAAATTTATTCTTCAGGGAACTTAACTTTGCGAAATGAATTCTATCCTTTAAACCATGGGATCTAAATCAAATTATTATTATTATTATTATTTTATTATTATTATTATTATTATTATTATTATTATTATTATTAGCTAAGCAACAACCCTAGTTGGAAAAGCAGGGTGCTATAAGCCCAAGGGCTCTAACATGGAAAATAACCCAGCGAGAAAAGGAAATAAGAAAACAGGTAGAATAGTTTTCCTGAGTATACCCTCAAGTAAGAAAACTCTAACCTAATGCAGTGGAAGACCATGGCACAGAGGCTATGACACAACCCAAGACTAGAGAACAATGGTTTGATTTTGGAGTGTCCTTCTCCTAGGAGAGCTGCTTAACATAGCTGATTAGTCTCTTCACCCTTGCTAAGTAAAAAGTAGCCACTGAACGATTACAGTGCTTTAGTTAACCACGTAAGTGAAGAAGAATTTTTCGGTTACCTTTGTGTTATCAAGTTTATGAGGAAAGAGGAGAATGTGTAAAGAATAGGCCAGACTATTCGGTGTATATGTAGGCAAATGGAAAATGAGACGTAACACTAGAGAGAAATCCAATGTAGTACTATCTGACCAGTCAAAAGGACCCAATAACTCTAGCGGTAGTATCTCAACGGATGGCTGTTGCCTTGGCCAACCTACTCCCATAAATAATCCATCACGTCTCCTCCAGGGCAATTAACATAACGACTTAGTCCTGAAAATCAATCCTTGACATTTCCCGCAATCATCAATTAGACAATGACGTGTGCATAAATGTTCTACTCCATTAATTGAGCAATAAAAACTGAATCCCACTGATCGATTAAATTAGATTTTGCCTTGCATATCTATCTAAATATTTAACGGTCATATTTGGTGGGTCGCGTACACTATTAATGAATTTCAACCTTGAAATATGTATTCTTGTTCTCTCCAAGAAGGTTAAATGGCTCTCTCTCTCTCTCTCTCTCTCTCTCTCTCTCTCTCTCTCTCTCTCTCTCTCTCTCTCTCTCTAACCATGATATGCAAACTTTAAAATGGAACAGAAAATCAGAAAAGGAAAACCAAAAAGCCTCCCTTTCCAGCCATCCAGACGCGGCCCGATAGCAGTCTAAGGTTTTAGGATGCACGCTCCCCTTGAAGCCTTCAAGGTCCAGTGTCCAAGAGAGCGCAGGAGGGCTTCTGTAAAATCCAAGTGACTTATTTTGTATGCAAGGCAAAGAACAGAGACCAGAGTTTTACACCAGAAGTTCAGCGTAACATCCCTTCCAGAATAACTTAACCTCAGCTAATATCGAGCAAGTCTCTCTCTCTCTCTCTCTCTCTCTCTCTCTCTCTCTCTCTCTCTCTCTCTATATATATATATATATATATATATATATACACATAGATATATATATGTATATATATACATGTATATGTATATATACATATCTACAAGTATATATACATATATACATACATATATATATATATATATATATATATATATATATATATTTACTGTATTTGTATATATACGTATACATATACATATATTCATGTATATATACACACATATATATATGTATATATATATATATATATATATATATATATATACAAACAAGTATATATATACATATATATACACACAAGTATATATATATATATATATATATATATATATATATATATATATATATATATATATATATATATATATATATATATATATAATGTGTGTGTGTGAAACTTCCTGATTACTTTGTAATTTCAGTTGGCAGTCTAATTTACCACCGACAAGAGTTCCTAGAAGACACTGATGAAAAGCACGACCTTCTAACAAGTTGAAGCCCACACAACTCATTAATAAACTTCTCTTCACCTGGGCGGTGGACCAAGAGCTAATTGCGGGGAAAGAACACCCTTGGCAATGTAAACCATATTCTCTATTTACTTTTCCTATGGAATTAAAAGAAGGGGCTCTGTAATACGCACCAGGCAAGGTGAAAATCTGGCTAGAAATAAATTTAACAATTTTATCGATGCTAAACTCCAAAAGCTTCCTGATCTGAGTGCCCTACATGATAGGGAGGATGAATATGAAAGGCTGGTAATATAAATTATATACCGTTATGCATAATCATTATTATTATTATTACTATTATTATTATCATTACACACACACACATATATATATATATATATATATATATATATATATATTACATACACACAAACACACACACACACATATATATATATATATATATATATATATATATATATATATACATATAAATTTATATATATGTATATATACTGTATAAATATATATATATATATATATATATATATATATATATATATATATATATATATATATATATGTGTGTGTGTGTGTGTGTGTGTGTATGTAATATATATATATATATATATATATATATATATATATATATATATATATATATACAAACATTATGTATATGTTCTCAAACTCTAAACAGTAGGAATTCTCATTCACTTCTATTTTAAATCTCTTAACTAAACTTTAGTCGAAGGTCACATCCTAAGGAATCCTTTGAATATCCTTCCTCAGAATCTGTGTATTCATAAGCTTGATAATGAAAAATGTGAAACGTAAAAATAAATGCTTCCACAAACTGTCTATTCCGTTGGCCATTGGATGAATGTCCGGAGTTCAAGCCAAAGCACTACCTAATCTTTACCTACTTTATGATTGTATTGCTTCTAGTGCTGTCTTATTGCTCTCTATATTTCTTTTTTTGCCGGTGAAACTGTAATGTTCCAATGACAAATGCGAGTTAAATGTCTTTTTTTTTTTTTTTTTTTGTCAATTCCTAGGGTTATAGGCACTAATGAGTATGCCGATACATATAGTTTGAAATGTAACTTGAAAGTGGTTAACATAAACATTTCAACTAATCAACAGTAAGTATCCGGGCGCATGGAAATTTCCTTGCTAATATTGTCAATCTCTTCAACCTGAAGACATTAAAATAACAACTTTGTTCGGTATAAGTTTCAGTATATTTTCATTATTAGTTTTCAAACAATTTCTTCGTTAAGGTTTACAGGCTTTAAAGGGCCACTCATGAATGGCAGAGGGTTGAATCTCTGTGAGATTAACTATCTAAATAATTAGGCGTCATTTTTGACAGACTCCGAATACTAGTATTAAATATAACGTAAGACTTAACTGTGTTAGTTTTCCACGTTAGTATACATATGGCACCTCAGACAATTCAAACTTGTCAGATAAGCGAAAATACATTTTATAAGTGTTATATAAACAGCAGTGCTGTTGTATAAGAAAAAGATATAATAAAAAAAAGGCCACTTTACTTTCATCATTTCCATCTCCTATTGAAAGCAGTCCCAAGAGAGAATCTTTCGCCAACAATGAACGCGATGAGAATAAGAAAAAAATCTACTCCATATTATCTAAGACAATTCATACTTATGACTTTAAATAACAATAGTCCGTTGTTCTTCAGCTTTGTTGCTTTTATTGTTTAGGCGTTCTTGTTGAAGAGAGAGCTTACTTTAATTTCACTTCGTTGGTACATTGTAAAATAGAAATATTAAACACTCAAAACGTAAATCGATGATGGTTCTCTCCCGTGTTCCTCACCTATCAAACAATTATAAATGTAAAGTTGGGTCTACTAAAAAGTAAGTGAGCAACATTAAAGATAGAAATTTCATTTAAGTTTTCTTAAATCAATAAAACCGAAGCCCTAACAATTGTTTAGTAATAAATACTCCCAAAATTTCATTTTAAGAAATATTATGTTTAAATTGAAATAAGAGCCAAAATAGGGGGGTCAAAAGGAC
>NC_090727.1:90109318-90221818 GCF_036898095.1 Palaemon carinicauda | reverse complement strand
ACTGCCGCTCCTGCTGTTTGGGTTCCAGGATCTACTGTACCATCAGTATAGTAGATCTGTGCCCCTGTTGTTTCTACAGAGGTTATAGCTGTTTCTGCTGCGTTTCTGAGTTCTTCTATTGTGCAGTTTTCTTTTGCCCTTGGGAGTTTGGTGTAGTTGAATTTAGCAACTTGTTTTTTCCATGGTGGAATGTGTATTGTACTTTGTGCTGTGTCAGGTTTTAATTGTAGGATTGTTTCTGTAAGGCCAAGTCTTTTGATGTTATCGCTATGGTCTTTGCCATAAGAATTTGGGGTTTGTACTTCAGGATGTTTGGATAGTTCCTCTCTTACTCGTCTTTTGGTGTTTGAGTCTCTGTCTGACAGGAACATCTTTGCAACTATTATATATTAAGGAACACTCTTCTTTATATACAAAACCTCAAGGCAACAGGACATAACATGTTCGAGAGACAGACAATGTTCAGAGCAAAACAGCAGACATGAATTTTCATGTTCGTTTGAGTGCGAGGGAAGAGCGAAGATACAAGCATATTATATACAAAAGGAATTATGTACAACTGTGTGACACACGGTTGGTACATTTTATACATGCATTGCTGTGCTAACATCTACTATCGTTTCCTTCATCTTTTTGTGGTTCTGTTTCCAAGTAATCATTAAGACTTGTAATCAGATCTTATGTGACTCATTCTGCCTCTATTACGATTTTGGTCCAACTAGATAGATAATATAGAGTATTTGGATAATTTTCACCAACTACTTCGCTTTCAATCAAAACTATTGATTATCTGAATAGTCTACCTGACTGGATTTGAGCAATTAACATTTGTTTTTTACCAATATTTCTGTAAAGAAATAGTGCAATGGTATATACAAAGCTTTAGCGTCAATAAACATTTTCGAAAAATGTTATTTTTATTAATAAAATAAATTTTTGAATATACTTACCCGATAATCATGTAGCTGTCAACTCCGTTGCCCGACAGAATTCTATGGAGGGATACGCCAGCTATCACAATACTAGAAGGGGGTGTACTTACCAGCGCCACCTGTGGCCAGGTACTCAATCATTTGTTGTTTACACCTCCTCAATTATTCCTCGGTCCACTGGTTCTCTCTGGGGAGGAAAGGGAGGGTCGATTAAATCATGATTATCGGGTAAGTATATTCAAAAATTTATTTTATTAATAAAAATAACATTTTTCAATATTAAACTTACCCGATAATCATGTAGCTGATTCACACCCAGGGAGGTGGGTGAAAACCAGTGTACATGATTAAAGGATAGCTAAGTATCCCCAAATTTCATATAACAGTTATCTCAAATAACAATGAAATAATAAGTACCTGGTAAGGAAGTCGAATAGAACCGTTACTCTGCCTTTTATTTAAAGTTCGTCTTCCTTACTGAGCGCAGCGTTCCTCTTGGAGGCTGAATCAACCCAAAGGTGCCAAAGTACAAGGGGTTGCAACCCTACTAAAGGACCTCTACCAAACCTTTAACCCAGGCGCTTCTCAAGAATGAATAGACCACCCGCCAAATCCAAGGATGCGGAAGGCTTCTTAGCCTACCGTAACAACCATAAAAACAACAATAAAAGTATTCAAGAGAAAGGTTAAAAAGGTTATGGGATTATGGGAATGTAGTGGCTGAGCCCTCACCTACTACTGCACTCGCTGCTACGAATGGTCCCAGGGTGTAGCAGTTCTCGTAAAGAGACTGGACATCTTTCAGATAAAATGATGCAAACACTGACTTGCTCCTCCAATAGGTTGCATCCATAATGCTCTGCAGAGAACGGTTTTTATTAAAGGCCAACGAAGTAGCAACAGCTCTTACTTCGTGGGTCCTTACCTTCAGCAACGCAAGGTCTTCCTCCTTTAAGTGAGAATGTGCTTCTCTGATCAGAAGCCTTATATAGTACGAAAGCCCATTCTTGGACATGGGTCTCGAGGGTTTCTTGATGGCACACCATAAGGCTTCTGACTGTCCTCGAATAGGTTTAGACCTCTTCAGATAAAATTTGAGAGCTCTGACAGGGCAAAGAACTCTCTCTAGTTCGTTACCTACCATGTTGGAGAGGCTAGGTATTTCGAACGATCTAGGCCAAGGACGTGAAGGAAGTTCGTTCTTTGCTAGGAATCCAAGCTGAAAAGAACATGTAGCTGATTCGGTTGTGAAACCAATGTTCTTGCTGAAGGCATGAACCTCACTGACTCTCTTAGCTGTTGCAAGGCAAACGAGAAAAGCAGTCTTGAGGGTAAGATCCTTGAAGGAAGCTGACTGGAGAGGTTCGAACCTAGATGCCATAAGGAACCTTAGGACTACGTCCAGATTCCAGCCTGGAGTGGAAAGACGACGTTCTTTAGACGTCTCAAAAGACTTGAGAATGTCTTGAAGGTCCTTGTTGGAAGACAGGTCCAAACCCCTGTGGCGGAGGACTGAGGCCAACATGCTCCTATACCCTTTAATTGTAGAAGTAGAAAGGGATCTCTCATTCCTAAGATGAATAAGGAAGTCAGCTATTTGGATCACAGAGGTATTGGTAGAGGATATTGAATTGGCTCTACACCAGCTTCGGAAGACCTCCCACTTAGACTGGTAGACTCTACGAGTGGAAATTCTTCTAGCTCTGGCAATCGCACTGGCTGCCTCCTTCGAAAAGCCTCTAGCTCTAGCGAATCTTTCGACAGTCTGAAGGCAGTCAGTCGAAGAGCGTGGAGGTTTGGGTGCAACCTGTCTACGTGTGGTTGACGTAGAAGGTCCACTCTTAGAGGTAGAGTCCTGGGGAAGTCGACTAGCCATTGACGTACCTCTGTGTACCATTCTCTTGCAGGCCAAAGGGGAGCAACCAGCGTCAGCCGTGTCCCTTCGTGCGAGAAGAATTTCTGCAGAACTTTGTTTATAATCTTGAACGGAGGGAATGCGTACAGGTCGAGATGGGACCAGTTCAGAAGGAAAGCATCTACATGAACCGCTGCAGGGTCTGGAACAGGGGAACAATAAAGCGGAAGTCTCTTGGTGATGGAGGTGGCAAACAGGTCTATGGTAGGTTGACCCCACAACGTCCAAAGTCTGTTGCACACACTCTTGTGGAGGGTCCATTCCGTGGGAATGACCTGATTCCTTCTGCTGAGGCGATCCGCTGAAACATTCATATCGCCCTGGATGAACCTCGTGACCAGAGAGAGGTTTAGACCTCTTGACCAAATGAGGAGGTCCCTTGCGATCTCGTAAAGGCTCCTCGAATGGGTCCCTCCTTGCTTGGAGATGTAAGCCAAGGCTGTGGTGTTGTCTGAATTCACCTCCACCACTTTGCCTAGCAGGAGGGACTTGAAGTTCAACAGGGCAAGATGGACTGCTAACAGTTCCTTGCAATTGATGTGGAGTAATCCTTGTTCCTTGTTCCACACTCCTGAGCATTCCCGTCCGTCCAAGGTCGCACCCCAGCCCGAGTCCGATGCATCCGAGAAGAGAAGAAGATGGGGGGTCTGGATGGCCAATGATAGACCCTCCTTGAGAAGAAGATTGTGCTTCCACCACCGGAGAGTGGTCTTCATCTCTTGGTTGATAGGGATAGAGACTGCTTCTAGAGTCGAGCCCTTGTCCCAATGAGCTGCAAGATGGAATTGAAGAGGGCGGAGGTGGAGTCTCCCCAGCTCGACAAACATGGCCAGAGATGAGAGGGTCCCTGTGAGACTCATCCACTGTCTCACTGAGCAATTGCTCCTCTTCAGCATGCTCATGATGCACTGTAGGGCTTGGTTTATCCTGGGGGCCGATGGAAAAGCCCGAAAATCCCGACTCTGAATCTCCATTCCCAGGTACACAATGGATTGGGAGGGAATGAGTTGAGATTTCTCTAAATTGACTAATAGACCTAGGTCTCTGATTAGATCTAAAGTCCAAGAGAGGTTCTCCAGACAACGACGACTCGTGGAGGCTCTCAACAGCCAGTCGTCTAGGTAGAGGGAGGCTCTGATGTTCGATAAGTGCAGGAATTTCGCTACATTCCTCATCAGATGAGTAAAGACCATAGGAGCTGTGCTTAGGCCAAAACACAGGGCTTGGAACTGATAGACAACCTTTCCGAAAACGAATCTCAGGAAAGGTTGGGAGTCTGGATGAATGGGAACGTGAAAGTATGCATCTTTCAAGTCCAATGAGACCATCCAGTCCTCCTGTCTGACCGCTGCTAAGACCGACTTGGTCGTCTCCATTGTGAACGTCTGCTTGGTGACATACTCGTTGAGAGAGCTGACGTCCAGCACCGGTCTCCAACCTCCTGTCTTTTTGGCCACAAGAAAGAGACGGTTGTAGAAGCCCGGGGATTGATGGTCCCGGACTATAACCACTGCCTTCTTCTGCACAAGTAGCGACACCTCCTGTTGCAATGCTAGCCTCTTGTCCTCTTCTTTGTAGTTGGGAGAGAGGTTGATGGGCGATGTGGTCAGAGGCGGTTTGAGGCAGAATGGAATCCTGTAACCGAACCTCAGCCAACTGACAGACTGTGCGTCTGCACCTCTCTTCTCCCAGGCTTGCCAGAAGATCTTGAGCCTGGCACCTACTGTTGTCTGGAGAATCTGAGAGTCAGTGCTTTCCCTTGGATGTCCTGGGTCCTTTCTTAGACTTGCCCCTGTGAGAGTCTGGACGGGAGCTTCCTCGGCTGGGGGCTCTACCACGAAAGGGCGGTATGAACCTAGTGGCCGGGGTATCAGCCACTGGAGAGCGATAAGTCTTGGGGACAGAGGTGGTAACCTTAGACTTACGAGCCGATGAAGCTACAAGATCGTGCGTGTCCTTCTGTATCAGGGCAGCCGACAAGTCCTTAACTAGCTCCTCGGGAAAGAGGAACTTTGAGAGTGGAGCAAAAAGGAGCTGAGACCGCTGGCACGGTGTAATGCTGGCTGAGAGGAAGGAACACAGTTGTTCTCTTTTCTTCAACACCCCTGATACAAATAACGACGCTAGCTCACCCGATCCATCCCTGATAGCCTTATCCATGCAGGACATAATTAACATGGCAGAGTCTTTGTCCGCAGGAGATGTTTTCTTGCTGAGGGCTCCCAGGCACCAGTCGAGAAAATTGAACATCTCGAAAGCTCTGAACAACCCTTTCAGAAGATGATCCAGGTCTGAGAAGGTCCAACAAACCTTCGAGCGTCTCATCGCAGTCCTCCTAGGCGAGTCCACCAGACTTGAGAAGTCAGCCTGGGCAGAGGCAGGAACTCCCAAGCCTGGTGCTTCCCCTGTGGCATACCAAACGCAACCTTTCGATGCGAGCTTCGTTGGAGGGAACATGAAGGAAGTCTTGCCCAGGTGTTGTTTAGACTGAAGCCAATCCCCTAAGATCCTTAAGGCCCTCTTGGAGGATCTAGCTAGGACAAGCTTAGTATAGCACGACTTAGCTTGTTGCACGCCTAGCGAAAACTCAGATGGAGGAGAGCGGGGTACAGCAGAGACGAAGTGGTCAGGGTAAAGCTCCCTGAGTAGAGCCAAGACCTTTCTAAAATCAACAGACAATGGAGAAGGCTTAGACTCCTCCACGTCTGATGAGGGATCAAGATGTGCCTCCTCATCATCCGACACTTCATCAGCAGAAGGTAGCGAAGCAAAAGGACCAGAATGCTGAACCGCAGAGTCAGAATGGGTAGGAACAACAGCAGAGGTTTCCTCAACCTGAGGGAAAACCTGAGGTTCAGACTGCATAGGTTGAACAACAGTCGAAGCAGAAGGCAGGTGCAAGGGTGAAGGAGGTTGACTCCTAGCAAGAGTTGCACCCAAGGAATGCACCAGCTGAACGGAGGACGGAGGCGGAGTAGTCCGTTCCTGTTCCTGTGGTATGAGTGGAGCGTGAAGAGACCGAGGCTGTGCAGAACAAGGTAAAGTTCCCGCAAGCAGAGATGTCTGAGGAGCAGGATCAGGGTGCACGGGTAGAGCTCGGTGCAGCAGCTGAGGAGACTGACTCACAGGTGGAAGAGGTTGTTGTACCTCCACCGAGAGTTGCACCGCCGGTGGAGCAGCCAGGGGAGGAGGAGGAAGAGTGGAGTAATCCTCCTGATCCCAAACCGAAGGTTGCCTTAAAGAAGGCTGATGCTGAACAACACTGGGAACAGTGAACACAGAAAGTGGTTCAACATCGTACGCCTGGCAGATGGAGCTGCGACTGGGTGCAGCGAGTGCAGGCGGGTGCAGCACAGGCTGAACGGGTGCAGGAGGTTGGTGCACCACCGGTGCAGGCGGGTGCAGCACAGGCTGAACGGGTGCAGGAGGTAGGTGCACCACCGGTGCAGGAGGGTGCAGCACAGGCTGAACGGGTGCATGAGGTTGGTGCACCACAGGTGCAGGAGGAGCAACACTCTCAGCACGACACTCACGCATCAGGTCCGAAAGCTGAGCTTGCATGGACTGAAGCATAGACCACTTGGGATCAGCAGAGACAGTAGCAGACTGAGGTAAAGCCATAACAGTGGTTGCACCACCGGTGCAGCTCTGTTGTACCTTACTCCTCTTGGGCGGAGTACAATCGCTAGATGACTGAGGCGAGTCAGAGCTGAGCCAACGACTGCAACCTGGCTGAGCACTCGAGGGCTGGACTCTGCGTTTAAGCAGTCTAGAGACCTGAGACCAACGTTTCTTCCCCGAGAGAAGATCAGCGGACGAGCGGAAGACGGGCTCAATCGTCTGCAAGTGGGAGTGACGGTCTGTGGAAGACACGCCCGCAACCACTGAGGATAATTCTGTGCGCCTAACAAGGCCTGCCGAACCCTTATGCCCTTCGACATTGCTTCTCCCCTGGGCTTGGGAGCTTGCAAGAGGTCCCGGACTGGGAGAACGACTGGCTCGCACAGAAAAATCCCCACGCACCACACTGGCACTAACACTAGTACAAGGCACTGCACCGACACTAGCACTCGTCACAGCACTGGCACTAACTTCACCCACTGCACTCTTGGCCTTCAACTCTTTCACTTCGGCCATCAGAGACTTATGGTCACTTACCACTGACTCTACCTTATCGCCTAAAGCCTGAATAGCGCGTAAAACCACTGACATATCAGGCGGAGGGCACACAGTAGGATCGGGGGTAGCCACTACAGGGGTAGGATCAGGTTGGGGATCATGAGATGAGGAAAATAAAGAAGAGTGAGAAGAACTCCTCCTAGCTCTAATTCTCTCTAACTTAGAAGAATACTTTAAAAGTCGGACAAAATCCAATTCCGAAAGTCCGGCGCATTCCTCACATCGATTTTCTAACTGACAGGGTCTGTCCCTACAGTCAGAACAAGCGGTGTGAGGATCTACCGAGACCTTCGGAATACGTCTATTGCAAGACCTACATCGTCTATGGGAGGGGGCTTGCGAAATGTCAGACATTTTGTTTTCAAGAGAAGTCAAAGGGAGATCCAAAAAACAAGCAAAAATTCGTTAACCGTTAAACTGATTTAAATAAAAGCTATCTAGCTAATATCAGAAGGTTTCTAGTAATGCGACAGCCGTAAATCAAAGAGAATACATCACCAAATAAGCGAGAATAACTCGAAGACCATAAGCGTATCCCAGAACGTCTAGCCGGAGGCACGACAGAGGAATAATTGAGGAGGTGTAAACAACAAATGATTGAGTACCTGGCCACAGGTGGCGCTGGTAAGTACACCCCCTTCTAGTATTGTGATAGCTGGCGTATCCCTCCATAGAATTCTGTCGGGCAACGGAGTTGACAGCTACATGATTATCGGGTAAGTTTAATATTGAAAAAAAGAAAAACATGAAACGTTTATAAACGTTCAGTAATATTTGTTTTCTCTCATAAAAAGAAAAAAGGCGCTTGGGATAAAAGCTTAAAAGGTCCAATCTCTGCTTTTACACTTTAACGTGTGTATCATTGTAATTGAATAAGAGAAAATATATATTAATTTTGAATGAACAATTGCCTATGAAAATACATATAAAAAATATATCTTGAAGGGCTGTCAAATAAAATGTAATCAACGGGACCTCAACTGATAATACCTTTTAACACAATAAGTCCAACTTACATTTCAAATCCTTTACATAAATATGATTGGGAATACCTTAAAGTGGTGAAAGGGTTTGTGTATCGCCTAGACCAGCAAAGTTGTACTAGTCAGGGTAACCCATACTAGGTTGATTTGCTGTGAGCGATCAGACGAAAATATCCCACCATCAATAATACACAATGGCTAGCGTGGTGGTGGAAACTGCCCTAGTAGCCCCAGGTATGAATTAAAATGTCTGAGGCCATTGTCCTGCACTGAACTAGAAACGGTTGCAGTTGTTGTATGTGTATATACATGTAAACACATACACAGACACACACACACCCATATATATATACACACACACACACACACACATATATATATATATATATATATATATATATATATGTATATAGATATATGTATATATATATACATAGATATATATATACTGTATATATATATATATATATATATATATATATATATATATATATATATATATATATATATATAGCATAAATAGAAAGACTGAACTGAAAAAAACTATAAAGATTATAATTGAAAGAAAGAAACTTGATGAAATACTGAATTAATTTAATATTAGAAAATGTAATTAGGCGACACCAGATACAATTTACATAGAAAAAATTCAAACAATGAAATAATTGTTATTTTATTAAATACCATCCACTTTAGAAGTCAGCCACAAGAAAAGATAAAACAATATGTAAGCACATGCTTTGTACAAATGCATATAATATGTAAAAATTACAGGCCCAGAGGAAATTATAAAAAACTTGAAAATACGTCATATCCTTCACACTTTCTCTTTTGTATAGTTCTTGCAAGAACAACCACATGACTTAAGTGTTATGACACTGTAATATGAGAGACTTAATGTTGCAATCATGTTACACATTTAAGCGTAAAAAAAGTACCATTCATTTTTTACTAAAAATAACTTACAAAAATATATTTTCATTAAGGATAAGCCAATACTAAATCATGCAATTTCTTAATTCCTAAATATCCCTCTACAAAGAGAGAGAGAGAGAGAGAGAGAGAGAGAGAGAGAGAGAGAGAGAGAGAGACTTAAACATAATATAAACTACGGAAAAATATAAGCACTCAAAAGTGTACAGTACTTTCATAAATAAACTAAAAAACCAACACTTGATCAATCTTAAAGAGCAAGTGGAAAAAGAACTGATAAATAAAGAAGGCCTAAAACGATACAGAGCAACGGGGGCCAAAGTCATGACCAACTCGGCAGAGCAGAGACGTATTGAGATCGCAATGGACCTAATTAAACACTTGTCTGCAAAGTGTCATTTGTTGACTGTACCTAATGCGGCTTTTATTTACACCAAAAGAAACATGATTCTCCAAATAAAACAGTATTTCAAGTTGAATCACTAGACGCTAATTTCAAGTAAATTAGTGAAAAATCACCATTAGGTAAAATAAAAGGGAAAAAAATATGCCTCATATTAACGAACGTAACAACAGACACACAGCTCAGATATATTTTAGTTTCTTCATCATGCAAAACAATGTATAAACAAAAAGTAGGCTTCAGGAGAAAACTGAATCACTTTAAAAAATACAGAACACCACTTAAAATTTAATTACAACCTCAAAAGTTAGTAATATTACTAACACCATCATCACTTAGGTCCGATCGAGAAAATATCCCACCAAACCACGGTAATGAACTTACATTTTGGACGCCACAAAATGTGTTGACAGTGAAAAGACTTCGGATTGACAGCGGTGAAATGAAAACGCCAAAGAAGCTCTCAGAGGATTCTGACTGTCCTCCTGAGCTCAGAGAAAAGATGACAGTTTCGTATCTGACTACTTAAATTCCTTTATTCCAACAGAATGCGTGTGAAATTGTGAATGGAATGAATGGGAGGCTATGCGATAATGTGATACTATCTGTATAACCTCCTTCTCTCTCTTACTTACTAGTGTACGTGACCCGTCAAAACTTACGGCTAAATTTGTATAAAGATATACACAAACACGCACGCAGATTCAACCCTTCTCACCCCTTCCCACCTTTCCTAACTACAACACGGTTGTTTGGGCAATTTGTGGAAAATTGTAGTTGCCGAGTGTACCTCTCTGGGTAACCCCCTTCATCAGGGTATGACTACTCCCTTTCCTCTTACCAGAGGGACGGGAGAGACCGAGTGGACATACCACTCAGCGTGACAGGAAATATAATTTATCAATATCCAGAGACTTAACCTTTCTTATGATATAGGGGAGATGTCTGCTGATGCAACTGTCATAACCTTCAAGTTCTCTTACTTTTCCCTGCACAAAACCTCAACCGTTAAATTCTGTAGTGTCATTTTCAACACTTTAATAATTAATCAAGCAAGTAAATAAACAAAAACAAAACCAACCAATTAATTGTTTTTGCTTGTTTATGTTTTTGATTAGAACGCTCCCTCTAAATGTTGGTGATTCTTGAGAAAAGCAAAATATATCGAATACGAAGACAGTTATAGTTCAACACATGAATCAAGGATGAAAACCAGTGCATAAACTTCCCCAAAAGAGTCATCGGCAGTGATTGGAATTCAACGCAATCTCTCTCAAGATGGCTGAATGGATAACTCAACTGGCTCCTCTGTATCTAAATTCAAAAGGCAGATGTCCGAATCCCGTCTAAGGCAGATGTCCTAAATATATAGAATTGTACTATGGGTATAAAGCTATACCTTATTCCTAAATCAGAGTGAATTTGAATTTAGTCATTTGGTGGCAAAACTCTCATAAACGGTTACTTGTCACAAACTTAGCAGTTAGCTTTCGCGATGGATAAAAAAAAAAAAAAAAAAAAAAAAAAAAGATGAAGTACAACTGAATCAATATCAACCTGAATTTCACTTGAAAGTCAACGGACTCTTCTGAAATTAGATCCAAAAGGAGGGTCAAGTTCAAATGCAGATGACGGTAGTTGTCTTTTCATGTGCCCTTCTAGAGCAAATATTAAAATTGACCATTCATTCACACACATTTTATATATATATATATATATATATATATATATATATATACATATATATATAATATATATATATATAATATATATATATATATATATATATATATATATATATATATATATATATATATATATATATATATATATATATATATATATATACACTTGGGAACAAAAGCCACAAATACCTTGAAATCTATCGCGATTATCTCTAGATTCGAAGAAAATTGATGATTCCTAAAACACAGTTCAAGAACGACAACACGAAATGGAACCGTTTCTAGTCCACTGCATGACAAAGGCCTCAGACATGTCAATTAATGTGCAGGGTTAGGCCAGTTTCCATCACCACTATGGCTAAAGCCGTTTGATGATGGTTAGAGTTTTTCGCCTGATCACTCACCGTACAAACCAACCTGGTGTAAGTGGCGCTGACTAGTACAGCTTTGGTGACCATGGTAGACAGGCAAACCCATTCACCACGCTAAGGTATCCCCACACATAAAGTAAATTCTGATCTAGTAAATCATATCTCAATTCAACTAATACGTTTATGCACGAGCTGAACTAGGCTAGTAATTGTCTGGCATATTGAAGTTTTTAATGTCATGCGAGATTGACATCTCATTTCGAGATTCTTCCTGACACAAACAATGTTCATTGTTTGTTAAGACAGGTAATTTTGCATCTTTAATTACGGCTCTTCTCTTTAATATCAGAGTTCGTCTGGAAGGGAGGAATGCTGCCCTTTTTTTCCCTTCTCGGTGGTTGAAATATTAAGATATTTCCGGTTTCAGACGATTTTTTTTAAACTTTTCAATAACAAATTGTTTAACACGAAAGTTTCGTAAGTGAAGTACCAATATTATAGTAAACCGTGAGGGAAAGGAGTGTCAGATAGATATATGGACATGAAGGAGTCACGTCCTCAATCCTCAATACGATATTTATCATAATCTTTAGTCCTTGAATATCAAAACTTTTGAGAGTTGATTGTAAAAGAACAAAAAGTTAATCTTGCAGCATCTTATATGAGTTTTCTCCGTAAGTCCCATAATACATATTATCATTCCATCGTAGGGGACCGCAAGTTTAAGGTTTACGATTCGTTGGAACTTCTAAAGTTCAAACTTTAAGGAAATTATTCTTTTGATCAAATTGACATGCCTCGTTTTATAGTTTATATATGACTGATATACTTCAACGTTGTTACAAGTCTTAGAATAATTCATATCTTTTATTCATTACTCCAATAAAATTCATTTGCTATTCCCTTTCTTCACTGGGCTACTTTCCCTGAAGGAGCCTTTGAGATTATGCTTAGCATTCTTCTTTTCTTTAACCAGGATTGTAGCTTGACTAATAACAGTAATATTATTATCATTATTAATAATAATAATAATAATAATAATAATAACAACGAATTAAGCAAAGGAATATCACAATGGATACAAAGGACAACAGAACTGAAAATTTTCACTTTATAAACAAAAAAAGGAAACTTTCGACGGTTAATGAGAAAATGCGTACATTGAAGGACTGGGTAAACGAAGAGGGAAAGCAATGAATTAGTCAATACCGTATTTGAGGAAACCAAAAATCTGACCCAAATTAACAAAAATTATTCTTTATTTTTTGGTCTTGACCTTTGATCTCAGAATAAGCTGCCCTACGTCATACTTTCATTAAAAGAAACTGGGTTAATACATTGGAATTAGCCTACCATCATTGTGATACAAATGTTATGAGAGAGAGAGAGAGAGAGAGAGAGAGAGAGAGAGAGAGAGAGAGAGAGAGAGAGAGAGAGAGAGTAATATTACACATCATAGGATCATATAAATATATAAGCTTCAAATTTTCCTTCCATTTATCAGTGACACTGCAATATATAACATAAAACAAACGAATGGTTACTTCTGGAGAACGACAGTTCATTACTGATAATGAACTTAGGCCTACTATAGCACGCCAGTCTTCCTCACACCTCCTCCCATCTCTCCCAAATTGCTGCCCATTGCCCATCTGTCTTGAGGGACCTGAGCTCTTGCCCATCACTAATAAACATCACACTTGGCAGATTCGGAATCTCTACGAGGGGTCCTCCAACTTTGTCTTCAATTTTTTTATTTCCCAATACAATATTTTATCATGAATTTGGTCGCCATCCAACAGTTTTTATTTTCAACTGGAGTGAAGCAGACAATTTATGAAAGCTCTTCTTTTCGTTATAATTTACGGTGATAACACGAGTATGTAAACAATGTAAGATAAAATACTACCACCTTACATCCTGCATGTCGTAGAAAACGACGTAAAGGACAGCTGCTGCCTTGCAGTCTGGCTTTCTCAGCAAATCCCACGGTTAATGACTGTGGAAACTGCTGTCTTACAGTTGGACTGCTTAGTCAAAGGTTAGGCACACCGCCAATAACTGTCTTTGACGACTGCAAGAGCATGCAATCGTAAAAACACTCTGCCAACTTATGAACCATATCTGGATCAGACAACCGACCACAAAATGTAGGGATAACGGTGGGGAAGAGGTTAACACCAGTAATGTCAATATCTCTTAGTAGGTTTCAGAACTCATCTAAACTATTGCCATTTACTATCTAAATTTAGAATTCATTAGCCTATTGGTAACATTCCTGTCATTCAATCTGCTTGACTGGGATTCGAGATGGTTCAAGTTCGATAGTTCTTGTAAGGTGTGCAACCTCACCCTCCTTGTGAGCTAAGGATGAAGGTTTTGGGGGAGCCTATAGGTCTACCTGCGGATTCATCAGAAGCCATTACTTGTCCCTCCCGGGTCCTAGCTTGGGTGGAGAGGGGGCTCGGGCCCTGTCTCTAGAGCATTGTACTGCAAGGGCATTGTTATTGTTCCTTGTCGCTGCTATTCATGAGTGACCTTTAAGGCCTACAGTAAGGCCTTGTTCACAGATGGCGATTTCCAACCCACAATTTGATAGGCGCTGTCACAAATCTAATTATTCTTTATTGGAATCGTTCACAAGTATTGGCGGCAACGGGTATCAAAACCGCACGGCGGAAACCGCCCTGTGTGATCAGGGCATAATTCTTCTTTCTAGTCTTAATCTATCAAGCGATTAGTTCATTTAAAAATAATAAAAGAAAGCGTAATTTCCCCGACCGGAATATTACCCTAATTTCCTTCGCAACAATCGACTATATCACAGGTCTCAATCTTCAAGCTCAGAATAGGAAATGTATCCTTAACTGTACGAAAGAGGAACAATTTCAAATAAAAACTTGCCAAACCATAGATATTCAAGCGGAGTTTGGACCATCATTTCTTAATGTAATAAAGTTTAAAATAATTACTGTATATATATAAAACTTCTGTCACTAAATAAATTTAATTCTTGCTTAAAATATCAATAGAATCAAACTAGAAAACTTAACTTTCAAAGATGACTCCTATATTATGACTGTCGAAAGACAAATCGATTTCAAAATCTGTCGAATAAAAGGAAATCAAAATATAAACAAAAATCAAAATGACTATAATAGAAATTGATTTCCCCTTCAAACCCCAACAAAACAACGTTGAAATCATCACTGTAAACTAATAGAACCAAATGCAATACTAAATCCGGACAAAGTGCCAAGTCAGCAAAGCCTCCAAATACTGTCATCATTCGCATTAACACGGCAGTTTTAGTCTCCATCATTCATTCAAAAGTTCCTCCTTACAGCGAATGTTTTTTATGTTGATCAGGCTGACATGTCTTTTTTTATAGCGTATATTTGAAAGATCTATTTTAATGTTGGTACTGTTCTAAAAGTCTTTTATTTTAATTGACCATTACTTCTCTTGTAGTTTGTTCATTTCTCTACTTCCTTTCCCCACTGGGCTATTGTTCCCTGTTGGAGCCCTTGGGCTTATAGCATCCTTCTTTTCCAACTAGGGTTGTAGCTTAGCTAATAATAATGTAGAGTTAACTGAATGGTCTCCAAGCGTCTTCCAGCAAGTGCAGAACTTGGCTATGTATAGCACTTGGTAGAGTAGTACCAATCTCCTGGAAAACCCATTTCCAGGAAATACTATGACTCAAGAAACTTCAGTGATATTTCTTAAGTCGTTTCGTGGTTTTCCTAAATAACAGAGGCCGATATGTACCAACATCCTTCATTGGAAACTCTTGGACAAACATTTTTATAGACATATATTTCATCTTAACATTCAATGGTCCTAGAAAAAATTCTGAAACCCTTCATAATATTTATTAATAACGTCGATTATGTATATAATTATTTCCTCAACACAAAAATTTAGATTAAAAACGACATAAAAACGACGTTTAATTATCAAAGATTAATTATAATTCTAAATTTAATATACACGATATACATGGTAAGTCGGATATCCTCCTCAAAATCATAATTATAGCCTGCTACTTTATTGTTTAGAACACAGCCATAGGTAATAGAAATAACTATCAATATATTTTAATAAGTATTTTACAATATTTCCATACATTTACTTTAAATCAACTATTTAAAAATAGTTAAACGTTAGAACAACTGTTGGAAGCAGCATTTGAGAGAGAGAGAGAGAGAGAGAGAGAGAGAGAGAGAGAGAGAGAGAGAGAGAGAGAGAGAGATAACCTGGACAATGTGAAATATAGAACTACCATATACCCTGCATTGTTAATCATATCAAATTGTGCTTTCTGCGAAAAAGGTTATATAAAGAAACGGTTTCCATCCAATATTTTGGAATACTCAAACTTTGTCAAGCGAAAGAATAACAAGACCTTAGATCACGTTATATGTAACTTTTCTAATGTTCAAAAGAAAGGCATGAATGAAATTAAAAACCTATTTTCTTAAAAAAAAAACGGAGTAAAGAAATATATAAGGATAAGAAAATGAAAAATATCCAAGATGAAAATATATGTAAAAGCTATACCACTGGGGAACGCTAAGCATAATATCTTTTGCCTAATTTAATTACCGATAGGTAATCTCAAATTAATCTCAGAATCCCCCAGGGAAATCAATCAGGTATTATCTCTAATTGAGTGAACAAAAGATTTAAAGGAATAGTTCCTGTAGCGACTTATTGGAACTCTCCATTGGGGTTTGTCTAAAAGTAATCCTTAAGTAAACAGACGTTGGAACGAAATGTAATGAGTTGCACAGCCTTTTCTGCTCTCTCTCCATTGACAACTCCCTAGATTTATTTCCTATTAAATCTGATTTCATAATATTCCACAGCTAAATATCAACGAGTTCCTACGTGAGAACATTTGAAGGGAAATCGCAAAACAAAAATAAATGGTTACAAATAGACCTTCCAAAGCAACAAACTATGAACCACTCGGAGACCACATCCATCAACGTCAAGCCTCAGTAGCACTTGTTGGTTTCCACCCAATCAAGTTAATTTTCTGGCACTAGATGCAAAGCATTAGTTCTGTCCGAGAGAGTAGCTGGAGGTTTAAGTTCTAAAGGCCACTCAAGAATGGAAGAGGCAAGGGACAGTGACAATGCCCTAGCTAGCAGGACAATGCCCCAGAGACTAACCATATATGATCAGCGCCCAAGTCCCTCTCCACACAAGCTAGGACCAGGGACGGCCAGGCAAAGGCTGATGATGACTCCGCAAGTAGAACTACAGGTTCCCCATAACCCCGCATCATTTGCTTTCTTGGATAGTGAGGTTGCAGACACTACAATAAACTATCGAGTTTGAGAGGGACTCGAACCCCAGGCCACCGATCGCTAGTCAGGGACGTTTCTAATATAAGACTAAAATAATTCGATTACTCTTATTAAGGTCGCCCACTGCACCATTAAGCCCCATTCATGAGTTGGAAAGTTATCCCATTGACAAGTTCACCTCTTCTCCAAGGATCTTTTGACGTATAACCAACATCTTGCAAACAAGTCATTATAAATTCCGTCCGCGTGATATAGCCTACTTGTGACGGGTAATTCATTTATAAAATTATCTTGTTTTGAATAAAGAATACTGTAATATTTAAAACCACTCTCTTACAAGAGAAAAAAGACGGAAAGTTAGCGTATGTATATGCATACACACACACTCACCCCCATATATATATATATATATATATATATATATAGTATATATCACACACACATATATATATACATATAAATATACATATATATAATACACACACACACACACACACACACACATATATATATATATATATATATATATATATATATATATATATATATATATCAATAAGCCATCAATACCTTTTAATATCAAAATTCGAATACAAGAAAACGTCTTATCATAAAGATAATTTCCCTATACATCTTTAATCCAATAGTAAAGCGAGTTCATCATTGTAAGATATCTGTAGATAATCAGAATGAATTCCACTCCCCATATCCAAGAGACGGGGAGAGACAGAGTAGTCATGCGTTTGACAATGCAGCTTAGCGTGACAGGACATATATACACACACACATATATATATAATGTACATACATACATACATACATATATATATATATATATATATATATATATATATATATATATATATATATATATATATGCTAATTTTCGGATAGAACCAAAAACAAGGACATGCATATTTTCATCTCACCCTCGGAAGCTCAAAAGCAAACACTCCCACATGCTTTTCCCCGGGGAATATCACAAGAGAAAAGACGAATGAATTCGGTAGGGGTCCTAAGTTACCTTCACAGGATATTGTTTGCTTCTTCTGGCAACACATGTCTGAAATACGACATAAAATGACGAGGAAACCTTTATCCCCGAAAAAACGGCAGCCTCCATTAGATCTTCAAATGAGAAGCCGAGTGACAGCATCGCCACATGAACAAAACGTAAAACCTTTCAAGGGAAGGTAAGACAAAGGGGAGGATCAAACTAGACATCGCAGGGATGTCATCCTCAAGTTCCTATTAATAAATCACATGGATGAGATGGACTTTTAGTTTCCATTACATCAATGCTAGTGTATGCCACCCGTCAAAAATGATTGCTATATATTTAGATATGCACAATCGCAGATTGAACCCTTCCCACCCCTCCCCAATTCCCAACTACAAGACTGGGGTACCCCCTCTCACCAGGGTATGACTACTCTTCTCCCCTTACCCGAGGAATGGGGAGAGACTGAGTAGTCCCAAGTTTGGCAATGCCACTCACCCTAATAGGGAAGTTTTATATAAATGACTACTCTTCTCCCATTACCCGAGGGATGGGGAGAGACTGAGTAGTCCCAAGTTTGGCAATGCCACTCACCCTAATAGGGAAGTTTTATATAAATGACTACTCTTCTCCCATTACCCGAGGGATGGGGAGAGACTGAGTAGTCCCAAGTTTGGCAATGCCACTCACCCTAATAGGGAAGTTTTATATAAATGACTACTCTTCTCCCATTACCCGAGGGATGGGGAAAGACTGAGTAGTTATAAGTTTGGCAATGTCGCTCAACCTAATAGGAAAGATATATATATATATATATATATATATATATATATATATATATATATATATATATGACACTTGCTCTTTATTATATAGGGGGATTAAAAATAAAATTTCAAGATGAGGCTGACGACTCTAAATATTATCACCAATAACATTTACAATTCCATTAGTTATATTATGACATCTGCATATGTATTCTTTAATAGTCTAAGTGGTATTTATTATCAGTCCCTGATTTACTGCGATTAGACGAGGGGTATGCATTCAACCCTCTCTGTTTAGTTCATTTATTTGTTTGTGAGAAACTTTACACAAAAACTACTGTATCAATTTTGACCAAACTTGGAGGTCATGTTGGATGTGACCCAAGGATGAAGCTAACATTTAGAATAAAATACATCAAATTAAAAGTGCGTAGCAGTATTTTGAAAATAATTGCAATGTTGAGTACTTGGCACATATTTTGTTATACTTTTATGTTTCGGAACAACATTAAGTAAAAAAATACAGACATATGGGGTGATGGCCCAAGGACAAATCCATTAGAGTTTAAAGAAAATACATGGAAGTACAAGTACGCATTGGAGTTAAGAGCAAAAGAAGTCTGCTTTACTTGGCGTGACGAAGGCATTCTCTCTACTCAGTGCTCCTCTAGTTCTTACATGGCACTCAATAGAAAGCATGCCTTTACCACGCCCAACAAACAGTCTTTATTTGATCTTAATTCTGCTGCGTAGTTGTACTTGGATATATTTTCTTCAAAACCTAAAGGATTTGTCCTTGGGTCAGACCCCACATATGTTAGATTCATGGAAGTAAATCGAATAATGATGCCAGTTCCCTGACATAGAAAAAGGTTCGTTTTCTGCATAATGAAAATTGCAGTATATTCATCGGTTCATCACTTTTTCCTTCCCAGTTATCTCAAATCTCAAAAAAGGAAAGACGCTTTCAAATAAATTCTCCGGTTCTACATTTACGATAATTTGTAGTATGAATCATGTTGCAAATATCAATTCTTGCAATTGAAAGAGTGTACTTTAATAAAGAAAGCAGAAAAAAATAGATAGATAGATAAATAGATAAGGTTGTTTAAAATTAATGTACAGCTAAAATATGACAAAAGTTATCATAAATCAATCATTTATTTTAAAAGCAAACAACATTGTGTAAAAATATCAACTACAAAGCTAAGGTTCTTATATTTACAACTTACTAGAATACCAAAGGAATTGCAATGAGACGCTACCGAAGTTTCAAAACCTTTATAAAGAAAGATGGTAAGAATCAGATTTTGAAAGTTTGTACTACATACGTTTTGAGGAGAGAGAGAGAGAGAGAGAGAGAGAGAGAGAGAGAGAGAGAGAGAGAGAGAGAGAGAGAGAGAGAATATCGGATAGTATTGTGCAGGGGACAGCTAATATCAAAATCGGAATTGGTATTGGCATAACTTTAATTTGTTCTTCAAACATTATTCAATACAAGCTAACCACACGAAAGAACAAATTTAGTCCAGCTTCAAAACATCATAAAACTTCACCCGTTGGGAAAGAACCAAATCTTTTGTAGAGGCAAATATCTTTTCGATACAATATGTACCAGTATTGACAGAGGTAATGGGCCCACCTATTTCTATTATCATACTAAAAATGGAATACCTATATTTTTCTAAATGAAAGAAGTTCAAAGATTTTTATGCAGATATAACAAGGCACAAATCATCGATTCACAAGAGAATTCATTGAGATTTCGTGGAACTAAAATACGTAAAACACAATATTACTAATATTTTAATATCATAGCTCATTTAAAGGTTTAACGACGCCTTACGAATGACAGGGGTAAGGGACAGTGACAATGTCATAGCAGGACAATGCCCTAGAGACAAATATACGATTAGCACCCAAGTCACCTCTCCACCCAAGCTAGCACCAGGGAGGGCCAGACAATGGCTACTGATGACTCAGCAAGTAGACCTATAGGCTCCCCTAAAACCATCATCCTCACAAGAATGGTGAGGTTGCATACAAAACAGAATTTCATAAAAAGGAAATCATAATAAGGAATCAATAAGTTGGCAAAAAATAAGACTTGTGAATACCAATACATGCTGATAAGGAAGGAAAGGGTAAACAAACCGATGGGGCAATAAGGATAAGGTGAAGGAATAAGGAAAGATCTGACAGAGATCACAAGACAAATCAAGGCTGAGGAAAAATACTTCACCTGAGAGAAATACGGTTTCTTTCCCAAAAACATTAAATTGGATTCGAAGTTGTCATTCATGTGTGGTGTTTGGGTGGAAAGACGCTCAAATTTCAATCTTTAGACCTCGAGGGATTTTCTCTGAACAGTTTAGAGGCGGTAATTCTATTTTCATTTTTCATTTCAAGTTCGTTTTTGTCACATGTTCTTCTGTAAAATTCCTACGCATTATAATAACCATTTTAGTTGTGTCTAGCTATACATAACGCATATATGAATATGTATAATAATGATTAACTTTTGACTGCCTTTTAAATTTCAGAAACCAATTTGAACTAAAATTGAACTCAAGTTCTAAAGATACCAATTTCCAAAGCAAATATCAACTAATTTCTAGATAAGAATCATGTATGTGCGTACTGATACAAATGGTATTTCAACTTATCACAATTAGCAACGAGAGATCTATTTGTTCCTCGAGATAATATTGCAATACAAACTCCCTATTCATGCCAGGCGTTGCTTATTGACTGACATCCCTTTTCCCTTTTAATGAAAGAGTGACGCGACAGAGGTCAGGCACTGGGCAGTTGCTGTATGTTATTAGAGAGCGAAATGGAAAGTTCTACTATATATTTTTCTTTAATAATTCCTTAGTTTCCCAAAAATGTTGAAGCGAAGTCTACTCAGAGTAAGCCATAAAACTTTAGCCCTTTCAAAATATTTCTCGAGGGTTGCGATGTTTCAACTAATATTTATAAAAAGAATAAACAAATTCTAAGGGCCATTGGCAGTCTCATTCCTGTTGATAAAACACCTAAGCCATGTGACTGTTCAGGTACTTGGGAAAATAAGAAGCGAGCTTTGTCATTTGTTTTCTTTTTTCAATAAAAATAGTTAGAAAAAAATTATTTTCAAATGAAATAGTGAATTTTATCTTTATTTCTAAGCAGTCTTCTCTTTCGAAAAAGTTTGTCAAGAATGTTGATATTTTTATTGCATCAAAAGGAGGAATTATAAAAAATGTCTGTTTAATAACATAAACAATGTCGACACATGAGAAATTGGAGGGGCAAAAACAATAACTGAATTAAGAAAATAATCTAAGGATTAATTTTTTTCTATCATAAAGTAGGGCAGGTAAATATTAAATAATTTTTATGAATATGAAAGCTATATATCTAGAATCAAAAGCGCTGAATCTACGAACGTCATATTATGATACAATACGAAGAGTTTCTTTCGTTTTATTTTGTAATATATTGAAATATTATAATAAAGTTGTACTCATTTGAATATTCAGTCTTATTTTCGTAATGAGATGTTATTACGGAGTTGAAACGGAAAGTTTTAAATTTAACTCTTTCTTCGCGAATCTCTGAAATTAGAGAAGAGGACATCTTTTTAATTCTTTGCATCTAAAAACAAATATTTGAGATGAAAATAAGGATACTACATAGAAGAATGATCATAATGAAAATAAATGTGACTGAAATGCAAGCATTAGTAAATTTCAACGCTCCAAAAACTAAAAACCTTTCGATTATTCGCTCCTCTGATTCAAGAAAATATTCTCTTGATGCAGGAATTTGTCATTTGATTAGGTTATATAATAGCAAGATCTGTCAACTTCACTAGTAATTGTCTCAAAGCTTTTTCTATTTCAAGTTTATACCGATCACCACATAGGTTTTTCTATTCTTCTCTTTACACAATTATATATATAGATATATACATAATTGTATTACCAAACATAATACACACACACACACACACACACACACATATATATATATATATATATATATATATATATATATATATATATATATATATATATATATACACACACACACGCAAACACACACACACACACACACCGTTGAAGCAATACAACACTTTCCTTTCCGGTGTCTGATGGAGCGTTTACAATTTCGAGCTCCGACACCAGAACTTCATTTCAAAGTTAAAAAAAAAGTTAGAAGTCAGAGAGAGAGAGAGAGAGAGAGAGAGAGAGAGAGAGAGAGAGAGAGAGAGAGAGAGAGACAAACGTGTTCTCTATGAAATATGCAAACTGTCCAATCCTCTAGCTAACGAAGAGAGCGAGCAATTAAAATCAGCATCAAAGAGGTAACATGAATGAAAGCGACACTGATGCTTTTACCTTTCCCTTTCAATCGAAGTACCACCGCTGATTCAAACTCCCATTCACATACCTGCAACAGAAGATTGGATGGTGTAAGTAAGATTGTTATTTGATCAACACTTTCCAAAGGTTAGCAACAACATGCAAAGTGAAATTTGGAATGGCGCTTCAAGAGCTTATCTAGAAAGTTACCCCCCCAAAATACATTCTGAACATTTTAGAAACTCAGGGACAATAAATGCATTTTTTCAATTTGAGTTCAGTAATTTAAAAAATGCTAAATCCAAAACTGAAAAATTTATAGCAATTTACAAATTTTGGAGTAATCACAATTTAAGCGTAATAGAATCCTAATAAATGTCTTTACGTTAAAAGTAACTTTGTACAAATCCCCATTTTCATAGACCCACAAGAGAATTTCGTTCTACCTTTCCGTGACCTTAAACCTTGTAAATGACCTTGAATCGGTGTCTTTACCTTTCCTGGCCCAAAAAACATTGAGAATAAATAAAGAAGAACCTGATGTCTTTCCGAAGAAGACTTAGGACTAATACTAGGCGTTAATTAAAGGCAAAGGGGCCACAATTGTATATCAAATCCTACCGTGAAACATTAATAAAAAATGGATTTTGAGCGAAGCGAAAAATCTATTTTTGGGTGAGATGGCCATGTCGTTCTGATGGAAGTTCCTATAGGGTAGCTTCCTAGGGTATATTACAACTACGGCGATATTCCCAGAGAATTTACCTTAAGGTACCCAGAATTCTAACTCCTGGAGCGAATATCCCTCATGAAAGGGATATCGCGACATATCAGAGGACGTATTCTTGACACGCCACATGGCAATCTGCACCCCAAACAGAGATTACGTATCGAGGGGTCAATTGGCAAGAAACGACAACGGGAAAGAAAAAGGGGGAGCCGCTCCCAAGGCTCCCTTTTCCCCAGTTTCGTAAGCGTGCCTGGCGCCAATCCTGGCTCCATCTGTATTCCTTGTAGCGTACACAAGGTGCTACAGATACTGTATGTAGGGAGGGGTCCTACAGCCCTTTCATAGAAAGGGAAGGGCGGGTCCATCAGGACGACATGGCCATCTCACCCAAAAATAGATTTTTCGCTTCGCTCAAAATCCGTTTTTTGGGCTCAAGCCATGTCGTCCTGATGGAAGTATACCAGAGCATTACTGTATCTGTGGATTCTCAGAACGTGCCGTACTCCCCGGAGGTAATTTTTCCCCGGTCGACTAGACCTAGAGACCTAAGATATTACCGTTATACATCTTTTCAACTAACTATAAACCATGTTAGAGCTTCCTGCCCCCTACAGGGAAGAGTCCTACTAGACTCTGGAAAAGTCTCGAAGAGTACATATACCTATGTATGAATACCAGGCAAGCTAATATAGTGGTCTCACCCTATATTAGGTAAAGCATAGTTTGTAAAGAACCACTGCGTCAATATGAAATATCGACCAGTTCTCCGCACAATACTTGTATTGGACAAAGGTTTATATCTGCATAGGAGGAAACTTGTAAAACCGCCACCGTCCCCTTATGGGACGGAGTCCTCTCGATAAGGGAAAGCATAAACCAATGCAACATAGCTTGCATAAAGGAACAATTCTATTAGAATTATCCCAGATAAAGTACATAGAATGAATGCTCAATTATACCAATAAATTGACACAGGTGAAGGAGACGCAGGGTTCTCAAGAACAAGTTTATTGACAGACAATAAATAGACAGGTTAACAACAATTATATATATATATATATATATATATATATATATATATCTATATATATATATATATATATATATATATATATATATATATATATATATATATATATATATATAAGAAGAGGATAACCCAAAACTTTAAGCATAAGTATGATAGTAAACAGAACTTGTTTATCTGAAAGAAAAAACATTAATGCCACTTTTAAGATACCGAGGTATCAAAGTCATAAAAGTCTGTATTACAAATCAATCACATTAGCGTTAGAAACGCTCGGCACACATGTCTGCACTTATGCTAGGTTCACCTTTAGAAACGGAACAGTCTACGTGGGCAACTCAGTGCCCTCACTTTTTTTGTAGTACAGTATGTAACTACACACTCACCCTGGAATTAATCGTCTCAATTAAAACCACTGTTCCTCGCAGAGTTAAACAGTAGGGTTAGCGACGCGACCCACTGCTACCACAGATCTCTTTAGTTCCTCTACTTGCTTCGCATAGTGGCGAAAGAACACTCTGGAAGACTTCCAGCCAGTGTACGAACGGAGATGTTCAAAATCCATACAATTAAAGAAATTTAAGGATGAGGCAACTTTCCTCGGATCGTGACCTGCGGGTGTACTGTCAGGATCCGCTCTGCGAATAAAATATGTGATTTTCGCTCTGAGTTGATTCAGAGATAAATTTGAGCCTGATGTTTCTCCCCTGAATAGTTGACCACCCTTGAAGTCTGAAGTTCTATGAAGATAGACCTTTAGGCATTCTACTGGACATAGAGATGCATCTTCTTTCAGAGGGCAGATTCTCCAGGGACCCCACCTGTTGGTGGGTAACTCATTCTTGGCGAGCAGCGTAGGATCCGGAAACAGGTTCATTTCTCCCCCATCCAGGAACTGAACACGACCTGCCTCTCTCGAGAGGGCTATGATCTCACTAACCCTGGCCCCGGACGCGAGTGCAAATAGGAAAATAACTTTTTGTGTCAAATCCTTTAACGCACACTCCTCATTGCTCAACAGAGAAGCGAAATGAAGAACTTTGTCTAAAGACCATGAAAAGGGCTTTGGAGGTGCTGAAGGTCTGAGCCTAGCGCAGGCTTTCGGAACTTTATTAAAGATCTCGTTACCGAGGTCGACCTGGAAGGCATATAGAATGGGTCTTGTCAAAGCAGACTTACACGCCAAAATCGTGTTAGCTGCCAACCCTTGACCATGGAGGTGGATGAAGAAAGATAAGCAGAAGTCTGTTGAGATCTCCTGCGGATTCTTCGCCTTGACAAAGGCCACCCATTTTCTCCAAGATGACTCATATTGCCTTCTAGTAGATTTGCAATTATATTCCTCTAGGAAGTCTATGCTGGCTTTCGAAATCCCGAAACGCTTTCTCACCGCTAGGGAGAGAAAATCATGAGCTGCAGTCGACTTCTGGACTCGCTGGGTCAGAACTGGATCTGGTAGCGGTACAAACTTCAGCCGTAGTTCCAATGCCAGGGGGAACCACACGCTGTTCGGCCACTTGTGGGCCACTATTGCCGCTACCCCCTTGAAGGATCTCAGTTTGTTGAGGACCCTCAACAGAAGGTTGTGAGGAGGGAACAGATAAATCCTGGACCACCTGTTCCAGTCGAGGGACATCGCGTCCACTGCTTCCACTAAGGGGTCCTCGTACGGGGACACGTACAGGGGCAACTTATTGCTGTCTTTCGTCGCAAAGAGGTCTATCTGCAGTTCAGGGACTTGATTCAGAATGAAGGAGAATGATCCTGCGTCTAAGGACCATTCCGACTCTATCGGTGTGAACCTGGATAGAGCGTCCGCTGTCACATTGCAGACTCCTTGAAGGTGAACTGCCGACAGGTACCACTTCTTCTTTTCCGCCAATCGGAAAATGGCCAACATCACCTGGTTGAGAGGTGGTAACCTCGATCCTTGTCGATTCAAGCATCTCACAACTACCTCGCTGTCCATCACCAACCTTATGTGGATCGAGTGACGCGGGGAGACTTTCTTTAAGGCAAGGAGCACTGCCATAGCTTCTAGAAAGTTTATGTGAAAGGTCTTGAATAGCTTGGACCAAGTCCCCTGGACTTTTTTCCGATGAGAGTGACCTCCCCATCCCTCCTTCGAGGCGTCTGAGTGAATCATCACCGACGGGGGAGGTGGCTGAAGAAGAACCGACTTCCTTAGATGTCTGGCTTGGGACCAAGGCCTGAGAAGAGTACGTAACCGAAGCAGAACTGGTCTTCTTAGATCTCTTCGCGCGATTGATGCATAACTTCTCCAAACTCCAGTTGCATCCTTTTGCTGTGCTCTTAACACTGGGTCTGTCACCGAAGCAAACTGGAGAGAACCCAGTACCCTCTCCTGTTCGCGTCTTGATATCCTTCCGGAATCTAGAAGTCTCTTGACAGAACCCGCTATCTCCTTCCTTTTCTTCGCTGGGATGGAGAAACGGTGTGACATTAGGTCCCAGTGGATTCCCAGCCACTGGAACCTTTGAGATGGAGAAAGTCAAGACTTTTTTCTGTTGATCTTGAAGCCTAGATACTCTAGGAACTGGATCACTTGACTGGAAGCTTGCAAGCATTCTGTCTCGGATGCTGCCCACACCAGCCAGTCGTCCAGGTAGGCTACTACCTGAATTCCCTTTAGGCGTAACTGTTTGAGAGCTACATACGCAAGCTTTGTGAAGATCCTTGGGGTTATATTTAGCCCGAAAGGCATGGCTCTGAAGGCGTATAGTCTTCGTTGTAGCTTGAACCCTAGGTAGGGGGAGAGTCGACGGTTGATTGGAACGTGCCCTCTTGGGCAGTAAGGTCCTTATGTGTTGCAGTGTTAGCATCTTGAATTTGCAATTCACTATGAACTTGTTGAGTGGCGACAAGTCCAGAATGACTCTGAGCTTTTCCGAGTCTTTCTTGGGACACAAAACAGCCTCCCTTGGAATTTGATGGACTTCACCCTTCGGATCACTTTTTTCTCCAACAGTTCTTGAACGTACTCCTCCAGAACGGGGGTGGAGTGTTGGAAAAACCGAGGGCACGGGGGTGGAGTGCTGTACCAGCTCCAGCCCAGTCCGTTCTTGAGTAGGCTGTGGGCCCAGGGATCGAAGGTCCACCGATCCCGAAAATTCTGAAGTCTCCCTCCTACCGGCATCATCTCACTTGGACTGCCGTCCTGAGGTCTTGCCTCCCTGACCGCGACCACCCCTGAATCCCCTTCCCCTTGAGGGGCGCCTAGACGAGCCTCTGGCTGCTCCTCTAGGCTTTGCTCGAAAGGAAGTAGACTGCCCTTCGAACGTTGGGGTGAATGCCGTGGACTGTGTCGACACAGCCTGGGGTACCCACTGGAATGTGGTCGGGGTTTGTGCCACCATCTGGGGCACTGAAGGCAATGGCAATTGCAGTTGCTGTTGGTGTCTAAGAGGCTTGGCTGGCCGAGACGGTAGCCTAGTCCTCATAGTCTTCCTCTTTGGTTGAGGACCCTCATCCGGGGAAGACTTTCTCTTGATAGCCAGGCCCCACTTCTGGAGAAGGTTTCTATTCTCCGAGGCGGCCTTATCAACAACTTCTTTGACCAATTCGGTAAGGAAAAGGTCTTTGCCCCAAATGTTGGAGGAGATTAGTTTCCTTGACTCGTGCCTCACCGCAGCCGAGGTGAACATGAACTCCCTACAGGCTCTCCTCGCCCTGACGAAGCTATAAGGATCCTTCGTCACTGTGGCCAGATGAGTCTTGGCCACTACCATGAACATTTCATGGACCTTGGGGTCACTTGCCATCGTCTCAAGAGCAGTCTGAAGAGCCATTGAAGCAGCCAGTCTTTCTTTTGTCTAGAGCTCTCTCCGCAAAAGAAAGTCAGACAGCTTAGGGAGGTCCTCGCCGAACTGACGTCCGGCAATATCAGCCTCCAACTTCCCAACTGAGATGGTAAGATGGACGTCCTTCCAGTCCTTGTGGTCCATAGGCAGGGCCAGCGACAAGGGTTTACACTCCTCCAAGGAGGGGCAAGGCTTGCCGGCCTCGAATGCTTTTAGTACTGCCTCAAACCCTTTCTGTAAAAAGGGGAAGGCTCTAGCAGGAGAGGACACAAAGGAAGGGAGCTTCTTACTCAATGCAGCTACCTTTGAGTTTGTGAAGCCCCTCTCTTTCATCGAAGATGAAAGCAGAGCTTGAGCCTTAGCATGGTCCATCACTATGACCTCCTTCGGCTCTGTCTCCTCCTTTGAAGCTGGTTCCTTCCTCAGCCGGACATAACAGTCCGGATATGACTCCTTGCTGGGCCAGAATTCCACCTCCTCTAGGGGAACTGAACCCAACTTATCCGAGATGACGATCTTTCCAGTCGTCATCGGCATGTGCTCAGCATACCTCCATGGGTTCACATCTGAGCACAAGGGAAGGTCTTTCACACTGAGCCTTTTCTGGGGCCCATGTGATGCTGCAAGGCTCTGCATCCGCAGGTCCATTGCCGCCGCCTTCTCCTGATTCTCCTTCTGCATTTGTTGGATCATTCCAACAATGGAGGAGAGGGCCTGTCCCAGCTCTACTGGGAGACCGGACGATGTTGAGGGAATAGGCTCCGGGATCTGAACCGGAGTAGCCGACACCTCGTCGGCCTCTTCCTCTACAATGTCTGGGGCTTGAGCTTCATCCTGGCCTCCGGCCAGGAGGTCTTCCTCCAGACGCTCGTCCACATCAGACATCCTGTCATCCAACTGGATGTCTTGCAAAGCGACCGCGACTTCAGCATCCACCTGGATCTGAACTTGGGGGATCTCCTCTTGAGGCTGGGGAATCACTGCATCAGCTGATGCCTTAGGGAAAAGATACGCCCTCATCTTCTCACTTGGAAGATAAGGTCCAGAGGTGTTCTTCTGGAAGCCCCTTACCCAGGTACGAAGCTTCTCCCTTGCTATATCCCTTGATTCCGCCGTCCTAGGGGAGTCAAAGGCCTCAGTAATCAGGTTAGTGCACACGGTACATACCTGAGGGTCCCAATACTTGAGATCACCCTTTGAGACAGCGCATGCTGCGTGCCTCCTACAAAACTCATGTCTGCAGAGGTTCTTACTGCGGACGTTGCAGAAAACACTTCCGCACTTCGGAGGGTCCTCCTGTAAAGAGAAGAAATTTCCATGAGTATCAAGTGAACTACGTATCACTGGATATGCACAGTTTAGCATAACAATTCAGAAAGGAAAGACATACACTTGTGTTTCCTTCACAACCAATTGTTGCAGCCTTCCAGATAATAAAATCGTATGGTTAATCTCTTCTAGAATAACCAATGAAAAGTTTCCAGAGGAAACAGGTGTAGCTCACACCTAAGCAATGATTTTAAAATCCTGGATAATAGACAAGAAAGAACTCACTTTCTTATCTGTAAGGCAACAGCAAAGGGCTGTGCAAGACAACACAAAAGTGTTAGAACACACAATGCTGTACCAACACCTATACTATAGTTTTCTTCTTACAGTATATGTTATACTGAAGAATACTGATACAGTATAGAAGGTTATGTGCCGGCCGGCACACACCATAACTAGCTTTAAAGTATACTACTTAACAGCTATAAGGCGGCAGAACGCTGGTTCAAGTGCCTGTGCCGGCCGGCAGTTACAGCCAATGTCGGCTACACAAGGTAGCACCCGGCTGCCGGCCACTGCTCCTAGCGACCGGCAGACAAGGGCTGACATTAGCTGACCGGCAAAGGTAAACAACCAATGCCGGCCGGCAGCAAAAGAACCAGAGGACTACGACTGCCCGGCTGCCGGCCTACCGGGTCGGGTACAGCACTAGAAGAAAACAGAATGGATGCCGGGATAAGAGCGTAAACTACCTCCAAGCCCGGCAATCCGAAAGAGTGCATATAAGGAAGGGGAGAATCTAAATTAGGCTTCCTGACCAATGCCGTCTGGCTCTACAGGCAGGCATGGATGAGGGACCAAGGGAGGTCCGGGCAGCACTCAAGGCAGAAGACCCTTGCCGGCCGGCAGACTCTGCCGGCCGGCAAGGGACTGAGTCAATTCCACATCCTAACCTATACTAGGTCCAGATGTAGAATGACGTACAGTACTGTAATGGCTAGGCCATTACGGAGATAGAGGGGGAAGGGACAAAAGAGGGTCCTACCAACCTTGCTTTAGTGACGGATCACCCGCAGCCAAGAAAACTCATCTTAGCCTAAGGGAGATCCAAGGAGGGAGGCCAGCAATACTTGCCAGCTCCCAAAGAACCAAAGCAAGGAAGGTGTTGCTACTCCCAGGAAAAGGATCTTATCCTCCCCCGAGAACAGCAACAAGGACTAGTCTGCTAGATCACAAAAGAAGGAATCATCTCGTACAGAAACCTTCGGTAGTGACCTAAGGAGGCTAAGCCTCCTATGTCTGTGTCAGGCCAGCGCGGGAGACTCTACCCCAAGCCAGACAAACACATACTCAGACTAAAAACTCTGTTGTTCTGTCCCTCTCTGAAACCAGACTTACTGGAACAGGAAGGTACAGTAACACCCCAGTATAGTTTTATCGAAAGTTAATTCAGATAAACCACTTAGGGATAAGCCCAAGGCTTAAACAGAGGGAAAGGGATTGCATCCCTTCTCCGAAGAAAAGAAAGCAACCGGGGAGTATGAGAAAGTATACTAAGGCTCCATAAGCAACTTAGCCTAGGCACCAAGAGAATCGATTACCTAAATCACCGAAACTCACTCGTATACTATCTTGGAAATATTCAACATAATCTTAAATGTATAAAAAACAGCCTAAAGCTTCAATAAAATTTTAATACACTCGGAAAAACCAAAATCATGCATGAAGTACTAGGACCAAACGACTAGGCTACATGGCCTAGCGTAGGCCAGAGTTGGCAAATACTTCGCCAAAATAATACTAAAGCACGAAAGGAAATCCTAAGTAACGCTAAATAGCTAAAATTTATTAAAGCAAAACAACCGGGAATGTCGCTCTGGCTAACTAAAACTCATACCTAGCGAGCAACAGCGTCCATGACGCCTTCGGCAGGCTACGGCTCTTGTAACAAAGATTAATCCTATTAATCACTTAAAAATTTACCAAGAGCCTACATTTATACATAAAAGAAATGGTACTCAACTTATCAGAGGCCGACGAAGTTGGAGAAGCCATGAAAAGCTGAATAAATCCAAGATTTGCGAGAAACACAGGAAAAAACACCGAGTTGTTAAGCTACGCAAAAAGGAATACAGATGGCGCCAGCATTGGCGCCAGGCACGCTTACGAAACTGGGGAAAAGGGAGCCTTGGGAGCAGCTCCCCCTTTTTCTTTCCCGTTGTCGTTTCTTGCCAATTGACCCCTCGATACGTAATCTCTGTTTGGGGTGCAGATTGCCATGTGGCGTGTCAAGAATACGTCCTCTGATATGTCGCGATATCCCTTTCATGAGGGATATTCGCTCCAGGAGTTAGAATTCTGGGTACCTTAAGGTAAATTCTCTGGGAATATCGCCGTAGTTGTAATATACCCTAGGAAGCTACCCTATAGGAACTTCCATCAGGACGACATGGCTTGAGCCCAAAAAAAGTTTAAATGTAATAAAAAAATAAAATCTGCATTTGGTATTCACTGGCCTAGAAAAATATTCTTAACAAAATGGATAAGGAGACAAAATGAACTATCTCATGATGCGAGCAATACAGACAGGAAAGCGACTGGTTCTTAAGGGGACAGAGTAAAGGATATTTCAAGTCTTCATAGTCACTAATATACTCACAGATGGAATGATACGTAAAGCTAAAGAATGGATAGTATATGTATGGTGTGAAATCAAAGTGAGCAAACAATAAATGAATGTACCAGAATTAGAGATAATCTTCTCCATCACGTGGCTAAATATTACACAGTATTATAGAAGTTTTATTTCAGCTGTGACCAAGTTGTGGAAGAATCTTCCTAATCGAGTAGTTGAATCGGTAAAACTTCAAAAGTTCAAACTTGCAAGACCACTATCTCTATTTCATAAGTTTCATAATTTCACGCAATGATCTGTAAAGACAATGCAGATTTCATCATTACTAATGCCTTAGAATCTTAGATAATTAATGGAAGCCATAAACGTTTACCAATATCTAAGTTCACTAACTTCAAGGAATAGAAAAACGTTCTATCGACTTCATCATCGAGTATAATTCTCGTCCGATGGCTAACGACAAATTGGCGGATGCTATTCCCCAAAAATTCAAAAACTTAATAAGGTTTTGTATTTCATTGATGACTACTTTAGTATTCTTTTTTTTTCTTACAAATTTACTAAAGATATACGGTACGAGTTTAATATGTATTTTATAACGAATCGTGTTCCTATATTTAAATATTATGCACTGAATTTTCAGGAAAATTTTCAGAAAAGGAAAGAGACCTAAATATAAGGAGAGAGAGAGAGAGAGAGAGAGAGAGAGAGAGAGAGAGAGAGAGAGAGAGAGAGAGAGAGGGGGGGGGGGTTACAGTAATTACGATATTCCTGATACCAAAGAGGCATTTTTTCGCTACACCTGACGGCTTGATTTTATTTCGTCCTGTCGAAAGTTAAAAGAATCATTATAAAAATACTTGAATGCCAACCCCACGCAGCCTAATGTAATTTATAGACAAAGTTCCGTTGTTACATAGCAAGGAGAAAAGCAAACTTTCATATTCAGTTTGGACTCCCGTCCTCATTATGGAAAAAAAAGTTACTTTGACTCTAACCTACAATACATGGACACAGAAATTACATATCCTCTTCGGTTGGATATTTTGTATTTTTGTATTTCGTGTAGCCTAACTTTCTAAAGAGGATACAGTGGACAAACGACAGTTACACTGTGCAATAAAAGTTAGAAGAGTTGGGCAGCTATTGGGAAGCTGGAAATAAAAAGAAAGTTGTAAAGTAAAAGCAGCAAGGGACCAATGGAAAGCAGCAAAGACCCCCGAGTGATGCCTACAATGCACCACCTGAAGTGTACTAACAGCACTACTCTTCTACAGGGCACGACGCGTGTAGGCATTGATGTAAATATGTCAGTTCTCTTCCCTATTCCCACGCTGGGTCTCTCTCTCTCTCTCTCTCTCTCTCTCTCTCTCTCTCTCTCTCTCTCTCTCTCTCTCTCTCTCTAAGTATACAAAAATGTTGCTAATTGTTTACTCTTGAGTTCAACAAAGATGAAATGCGTTTTCACCTATTATGTGTGTGAGAACATTTCATTGGTCTATATACTGTTTGAATGAAAATAACAAACGTTGCAAAGCTAATATCGAGAGAACGAAATAAGTAATAAAAATGCATAGCTTCTTATGTTACCATTTGCTGCTAAGTGAGTTGAAAAAATTAGCCTTGTTTACTCTAGCTTACGTCCATAGCATTAAATAAAAAAAAAGATTTGCATATAATTCAGTAAATCAATTCAAGCAATGATTAAGTGATATTACCAAACGTAGCCTCTACAAGCAAGTCCACATTCCTGGGAACAGTTCTTTCATTAGTCCTTGCCAAGAAACGAGGCTGAGGTGACATTCCTCTTCCCCCGATGAACTCTAGACATTTAAGAGACGGAATAATTAGAATGCAAAATGACAAGTCTTAATAGACAATGAACTATACGAGAGTAAGAGTGCGAATCTGGAAATAAGTTCCTTAATTAAGAAGCGAGACTTAAACACGAATGAGTCTTCTTACCTGTGCAATTAATTTCCTAATGGTGTGCCCATGTTGCCTAACCACCAAAGAACGTAAACAAATGTCAAAATTAATTGGTTATTGATACCTGAAAGATAATGAACAGACTCATCTCCGCTTTATCATAGGCAGGTTTAAAGGTTTAAGGGTCATTCATGAATGTCAGAGGCAAGGGACAGTGACATTGCCCTAGCAAGCAGGACAATGATCTGGAGACTAATCATATAAACAGATGGTCATCGCCCAAGCAAACTCCACCCAGGTAGGACCAGAGAGGGCCAGGCAATGGTTGCTAATGACTCAGCAGGTAGATTTACAGGCTCTTCAAACCCCTCATCCTAAGATCACAATGTTGGTGAGATTGCAGACACTACAAGAAACTATCGAGCTTGAGTGCGACTTCAACACAATTGTTTGGTATATATATATATATATATATATATATATATATATATATATATATATATATATATATATATATATAATCTTTCCTGTCACAATGAGTGATATTGTCAAACGCATGACTACTCGGTCCCTCCCCGTCCCTTAGGTAGGTGGAGAGGTATTAGTCATACTCTGGTGAGAGAAGGTACCCCCAAATGGGGTGGGACGGGATGAATCTGTGGGAGTGTGTGCATATCTATCTAAATCTATAGCCGTCTTTTTCGACGGGCAGCGAACAACAGTAACTAATAACACATTGGTCAACGGGAAAAGTTAAGTCTAGGGACTGTATCTTTACAGTTAATTACTACAGAATTAAAAGCAATCTATAACTTGTCAATTACATTTCTTTTTCCCCATTTTGTTTTATCAAAATACAACTGGTGTAAGAATGGAAAATGAAATATTCAGGGGATTTTTTTGCCCACCATTAAAAAGAAATGGTACCTTGAAACTTTTTCGAGTTGCAGGGGATTTTGATATTCGTTTCAGAAATAAATGCAATAAAAATTCAAGAGAAGTAATCGTTTTATCTTTTCAGCCTTGCTATCAAAAGGGCAGTGCATGATCCATAATCCCGCAAGACTTTTGTAGAAAATAATTCATCGTAAACCAAAATTGGAGAAGTTGAAAGTGATTTCTTTTGTTGTTAAATATAATATCAAACCTCTTAAATATTATTCGTAATATTATTTTTGTCATGTTTAAGTGTAGAGCGGGGCTGACTTTAGTATTGTTTTTAAGGTGAACTGCTTGTTTACGCTGTTGTCCGAGAGCTGGAAGTTTTTGTCGAGGCGATCGGAGTTTCCAAGTCAGTTCTCAGGCAAAATCCTTATTGTACTGTGGTCATTTTTAAGTCGCGCTCATGGAAGGATAAACCCCTCGTGATACCGACACTATGCCACTTTGGGGGGCAGCAGGAGCAACAGTTATTTAGTGAACGGCAGGAGTATTGAGGTGAGTCAGCCTTTTCACATCTGAACATGAGTTGATTTGATACCCTAGCCATAAGGATTTAATACATTAGATTAAATTAGTTCCCTTCTCAAGACCTTGTTAAAATATAAATCTCGGGATCAAAAGAAATGACTATTTTTCCAATTTTGTTTTCGGTTTTTCTTTTTATAGCGTTAAAAGTTTTTTTTTTTTTTTTTTTTTTTTTTTTTTACAGTGGATTACCACTTTTATTGAGAATTCATTTGTTGTTATTCGTGGATTACCACATTAGGCTATTTGCCATAAAGTTTTGTTTTGGTGGATTACCACACTAGGCTATTAGCCATTAAGTTTCGTTTTTGGTGGATTCCCACAGTTTTTGAATAATTTGTTATGTGCTTTAGATTTAAAAATAGAATTCCTTTGAAGGGATTTTTATTGAACGGATTCCCGTTTTGTTTTGTTTTTGTTAATACAGATTCCCGTGAGTAATTTAGTTTCCCTTTTACGTGAACAGTTTTACAGGGAGTGTTTTTTGTTTTTCAGATCCTGAGAGACATGGTAGTCATTGGTAGGGGCTTGCTTCATACGGTTGTTTTCCGGTGAAGTAAGTTACTAACTTGAGGGAGGCAGGACAGCAATTAATCGTCTCGGTTGTCTCAACCAGTAATTTTTATCAAAAATATTAATTAAATTAATATAACTGGACTTTAAAAAACTTCTTGATTCATTTACCTCATTTCATTTGTTTTTTACCTTGCCATGATGAAAATATTGTGTAACTTTGTATCAGGACACAGGAAACGTCCCTGCCGAGGTTCGACTCCCGCTCAAACTAGTTAGCTTCTTGGAGTGTATGTAACCTTACTATACTTGTGATCTAATGATTGGGGATTTACGGGAACCTATAGGTCTATCTGCTGAATCACCAGTGGCCATTGCCTGGCCCTCTCTCGATCTAGCTTGAGTGGAGAGGCGACTTGGGAGCTGATCATATTTGTGTATGGTCAGTCTCTAGGGCACTGTCACTGTCCTTTGCCTCTGCCATTCTTGAGTGGCTTTTAAACCTTTTAACCTACAAACAACAACAAACAAAATTTCTACGAGTACCTTGTATCTTACCATTGATATCCTTACAAATCTGTATGTGCAAAAGAGGGGGGGGGGGGGGCGTATGCGGCTGAAATTAAGAAGCCCTATATCAAAGACCTTCCCTAATCTAGAAGATTCGCCAAAATAAAAAAGTATATAAAGTATTTCACCGGGGAAAAATACTCCTTCTTGTTTAATCTAATAGAACCAGATTTATTTTTAATCCAATTTGTTGATTTTTTTCCTCAACTATTATCGGTGCTGGTTTATTTTTTGATACTGATAAGAGTTGGTATTTGTTGCTGTTTGTTATTATTTTCCACTTTTTTTCGTAATCATTCATTCTTTGGATCTCTCTTTCAGTTTTTATTTTCAAAAATCTTTTAGAATTTGTAGGATGCATTATTACTTGTTTTATCTTATCTGCATAGGCATAGTTTATGGCATATTCAGGGATGGTTGGCATATCTGTTATGTGGATTATAAAAAGCGTTGGGGATAGTATGCCCCCATGTGGTATCCCACTTTTTATATCGATTGTTTCTCCCAGTTTCCCATATCTCTGCTACGTATTCTGACAGTTGACTTTTATGTAGCTTGAGAGGAGTTTTTCCATTATTATTGGTAGTTTCAATTGGAGTATTTTATATGTGAGGCCGTCATTGCCATACTTTTTCATAGCTATTATTTCGTAAATTGCCATGAGGGCAGTATCAGTGCTTCCCCTTGTCCCGAAACCGTGTTGGTGTTTGTAGAATTCATTGTTATTTTTCAGGAATCTCCTTCGTCTTGTTTATGATTTTTCAAACACTTTTCCCGGCACTTCCAGCAGAGTGATTGGCCTTCTGTTTACTTGAAGTTTTGGGTCTTTTTCTGGTTTGAGGGAAAATATGTGTATTCCTTCTTTGTTTGGTTTTGGGTAATATCCCATTAAGAGTGTCAGGTTTATTATTTGTTGGAGTCTTCTCCATGCCACCATTGGTAGTTTTGATAGCATTAGATTAGATAGTTTATGCCGTTTTTACCTGGTGTTTTGCGTTTAATTGCTTTGACTGCTTTCATTATCTCATAAAAAAAGATCTTTTTTTAAATTCTCTTAAAAATACCACCAAATTTACGGCTTCGCTACCTCATGTGCTGGAAGAAAAATCAGAAGTTATATACGCTAATAGCTGTTATATCTCACTAAAACGTTTCGAAACATTTATTGCAAGGGTTTTTCAAAATACCTTTTTAACAATAACGACAGAATTTTGTCGAATTTTATCGCATTTCCCTCACCATTTCCCCTTCGAAGCTATGTGAAGGCTCTCTCTCTCTCTCTCTCTCTCTCTCTCTCTCTCTCTCTCTCTCTCTCTCTCTCTCTCTCGGAGGAGCTACTTCAATCACTATTGAAATTAGTGATCCTCAGATTAATTGTTACTGTCTTTTGAATAATGAGTTTCAATATCCTATTCTTGCTTCGGTTTTTGTATTTAGAGCTACCTTCAGTTTACCTGCCATTTTCTATCCTTGGTAAAAAAAAAAAAAAAGTGTATTATTTTTCTTTTAGCAAAAAAAAAAAAAAAAAAAAAAAAACCAACCATAATATTCATGTTATCACTCGCACCTTTCAAGAAAAAAGAAGCCAGAGGCTGATGGGAATACTTCAGGCGAACCATTAATTTTCCCTTTGTGAAAATACAAACGACTTGTATAATAATATATACCAAGTATTTTAACAACTTGAAAGGAGAAGCTGAGTATTATTGCCTCCGTTTACTGCATCCGTCACTGGTAATACATTCGTTTTGCATGATAAATTGAATGCCTTTTTTGGGTATGAAAATCATAATATATATTAAATATAAATACATTGACAAATTGGATAATAAACAAGCTAATAAACAATAATCATACGTTACAATATGCGTCTGTACATGTCTATTTCTCTTTCCTTCTATCTGAACTATTTCATTAAAATATTAAAAGAGAATTCCGAACAAAAAAAAATGATGCTTTAGGCAACAGAAAATCTAACCTTAATAGTAAAAGAAATAGACAAATCAATCATAATAATTAGAAAAAAATCGTCCAATAATTTTATGGTATCTGAAATTTATGCAGTTAATAATTCAGGGAGAATTAATCAGAGAAGTAATGGTGGGACAAACTATGAAGAGAATTCCATGATCTAAAGGGGAAATACAATAGCAGTAAATGAATGAAGACTATATTTCACCATAATGTCCAAAATCCCCTGAATAATGCTAGAGAAATGTTTCAGAATTATTTCAAAATAGCATGGGGTGGTTAATTTCAAAGATATATAATTATTGTTAATCATAATAAAAAAGAGATAAAAAACTTCAAATTACCGTTAAATTCCGTTGTAAAATTTGTTTTGGAAAGTATCACAAAAAAGAATGGTGTAATCATATATTCATTTTAGATGGAAAAAAAACTATTATTATGATATATAACTAGAGGAATACTCAGGGCATAGAAAGATCTGTTTTGAATTCTAGTATCAAAAGCATAAGCGCAAATTAAAGAAAGCATAAAATGTTATTTTCTTCGGCAAGTTTAGCAAAGACCCGTTTTCATTGTTTCTTTAAGAAGTGACAAGTAACTTGAAAACTTACTATAAAAATACAAGAGGAAATATATAGAAAAAAAAACTAATATCTCCCTTGTTATAGAAATAACGTTTCAAATGAACTTTCACTAAATTAACATTAATATCATTTCATGAATCTGGTTTCCTAATATGATTATAAATAACTGAAATATGATCTAATTCTCACTTAAATAGAGACAAAAATATCAAAGGCAGGATTTAAAGATGTATTGAAAAGGTAACAATTAGTTAAGTAATGAGCGATTTCTCTGGGAAATGATAGAACTTTGGATCAAACTCCGTTGATATTAGGAAATTATGTTTCAGGATATGTGACGAATATATAGCTAAGGATAAATTCCAAGTGATCAAATTATTACTCCTTAAGAATTGCAAAAAGTCAAAAGGGGTAATTTGCGTTTAATACATAAACAAAATTAAGCGTATTTCTATTAAGAGCATTTCTATCATTATTGCTGTTATTTTACTATTCCAAGTAATAGTGGCAAAAACTCAAATTACGATCACTGTTAGAATTTTAGCATTTTCAATAATAATAATAATAATAATAATAATAATAATTATTATTATTATTATCATTATTATTATCATTATTATTACTAAAAAACATCACCACCTAATGACATGAACCGATTTTAAAAATCTACTAATTCTAGTAATAACATTTGTAAAAATTCGAATTATTATCGTATGTAATATAATTACTAATACTGTAATAGTAATAATTCAGCATTTTTTAAATATTCAAAAGATTAGTAATTATCATCACTAAAATCAGTGCTTCCTAATGGCAAGAAACTACAGTACATTAAATTTGCACATTCTAGTAATGATATTTGTAATAACTCAAATTATTATTAATAACAGTATCATTCGAGCATTTTCAATAACGCTAATAAGAGTAATTATTAGCATTACAAATAATTACTTCCTAACGACACGAAAAATTAAACATTTACTAATTCGAAATTATACACCCAGTAGTATCCATATTATTTTAGACTTTTTATAATAATAATTATAATAATAATAATTATTATTATTATTGATACAAATCATGAGCTCCAAAATACATGAAACTGCACTAAAATTTTGAACTATAAACTGATTAAAGTTATTTATGACGGATTAGGTATTCATAGAGTCATTGGCAATTTGAGGCAACTAAGTGGTGTCGTTGCGTAGGAACTCTGGCAATGGGATCAGCATCATGTGAAACAGGAGCGATCCTTTGATGTTTAATCAAGGAAGAAACTAATCAGAGAGCAAATCGTCTCCCACCAATCTCTGTCCATCAACACGATGGAGGAATTCGAGACTCGAGCGCCTTTTCCGCTTCGTCTCATCTTCACGAGAAGGGCTAAAGTCAGTAAAATATATATATGTCGTTTCAATCAAATAGAGTTGTTAACGACTCTATCTGTCAGCAGTCTAATACAAATTCACAAAAAGGTAGGCAATAATCCATCGATCTTCCATTCTAAAAAAAAAAAGTCTCTCTCTCTCTCTCTCTCTCTCTCTCTCTCTCTCTCTCTCTCTCTCTCTCTCTCTAAGAAAGGCGCACAGGACATTAATCCACTACGCACCAGCATCGATAATGCAGCGACTATTTAATGTGCTGCCAGCTCATCTAAGAAACATATCAGGAGTGAGCGTAGATGTGTTTAAGAATAAGTTCGATAAATACCTAAGATGCACCCCAGACCATCCAAGACTGGAAGATGCAAAATACACCGGAAGATGCATTAGCAACTCTCTGGTGGATATACGAGGTGCCTCACACTGAGGGACCTGGGGGAACCCAAACAAAAAATAAGGCAATAAGGCAATATAAGGCTCTCTCTCTCTCTCTCTCTCTCTCTCTCTCTCTCTCTCTCTCTCTCTCTCTCTCTCTCTCTCTACTTTTGTCTTTACACTTTCGTATCTTGGTAGCCTACTGACAAACATAAAATATAATATACGTTTGCTAAATAGATGAATAAATAAACTACTGTTTTTGCTTACCTTAAAAAGATAAGTGTATTCAAAGATGTTACGTATAATGCCAATAACTATACAGCAGTATTTACTTTATCCATTAATACACAGAATGATATAAAATATAGGCAAACAATACATGTATAGGAAGGAATAAATAGAATAGGGAATAAAAATAAATAAACCGTTGTAGGCTACTTAATAAAAACCCAACTTATAACCTCGACCCCCAACGTCTTGAAAGCAAAACTAATCCCCCCCCCCACCGTGTTTAATCCAACTTAATTTCAGGTGTTCTTGTTTTAAGAGTTGTAAAGGCAAGTGATCGAAAGAAGAGGAATCCTCCCTCCACTAAGTATTCTGAAAAAGACACTGGTCCCCACCGGCCGAATGACTTTAGTCCTTGGCTCTACATATGTAGCAGTGAGACCATGCAGATTATATCATGCAAGGTTTTACTCCGCTATGACGAACTAAATGTTGACCAGCCGATGCTGTCAAGAGTCATTATTTAAACAATATCTTCATTTCATTATTATTTTGATAATTTATAGGTTCACAAAAATTGAACAATATGCTGAATTTGCCTGTAAAATCTGCAATAGTAAAGAGAATGCTTACTAATAACAGTTATAAGTAAGGTATGTTAGTCCCTTTAGTGAAGAGTGAGGATAAATCATTGTGTGCCTGGTGACTTAATAAAAAAAATATCCCTGCTAAAAACTCCCCGAGAATATAGATGGAACAAATCTGCATTAATGACTTCCATGAATAATAAAATATCACCCATTCCAAAAGCCGTTAAGCCATTAATATATACAGCAAAGAAAATTTTCCTAACACGCAACAAAATAGCATTAACTCTTTTCAAGCTTTCCTGGGTTCAATTCATTGAATATGCTTTGCTGTATTTTCTGGGATTAATATATACAAATCTGTCCGATAGCAAAAAATATGAGGGATTTAAAAACGTTTGTAAAAAAAGAGGAAAATTGAATCAACAAAGAATTTGAAATTAAAACGTAGAAATTTCGTGGAATTCAGAATTAAATGATATGGAGTGAAAGCATGAGAAATATATTCCGTGAGTTAGATTAATAATAATAATAATAATAATAATAATAATAATAATAATAATAATAATAATAATAATAATAATAACAATAATAATAATAAATTTGTTTTAATCCGAAAGGGATGAACAGAGTAAGATTGGTGAAGTCCAATTTCACTGTGCTTTAGGCTTTTTTTCCAGGAGCTTTAATTTGGTTTTCAGATGCAATTACTAATCACATTTGTTGTCACTGAAGAAAATGCTCATAAACATATCAGAGAATGTTTATGTGTTGTTTGAAAACCTATAAAAGATTAAGATGGAAACGGTAATTACTTTTGATGGCAAATAAAACTGACACATAGTAATTTAATAACTTATGTTTGAATATGAAACAGGCCATTTCATAAGTATTAACGAAACCTACTTTGCACTAACCGGTTCAAAGATTAATTTTCTTAACTTTCCGTTGCATTACCTTTATATGTTCTGACAGAGAGCATCTCCTTTCGTATATCATCTTTGAAATATAATGAATTAAATATTTTTTAATACCCTAGTAGTTGAATCTGAAAATCCAACTAAGGATTATCTATTTAAGTGAGTTCTTTACTTTCTTTTCGTTTTAATGGGAAAATTCCTTGAATTTTCGTCTTAAGATTTATATAGCACCATCACACCCACCCAACTAGAGCAGATAGAAATTCGAATCAAATGTACCAAAGAAATGTGTATTTTTGACCTTCAACATTACCCGAAAATTTCAATTCCTTCTGGTTTTTATGAAGTGTTTTATGGGTGTTTCTTTTTAAATACAGTGTGTAAAGGAATGATAGAAATATAGCAAATCATAAATCTAAATCAAGAATCAAAATTGAAATACAATCATGATTTTCGTTTTTTTATCCCTGAAACATATTCTAAGTAATTATGACTTAATCATCTTCCTAATCACGGCTTATTAACAGAAAGAAAAACTAAATGGCATTTCAATTGCACCCACTACGCTACCAGAGGTATTCCGACAGCCTGTTTCTCTCAGAAATACCATATCTTGCACCTGAACTCAGTTTACATTCAAATAGAGCCACATGCATCATTAAAAAATAATAAAAGGTGGAATATCAATTTAGATCAGAGATTTACTATCCTTAATGTAATTCCTTGGGTTTACATTTGTAGTTTAGTTAATCTTAGTAGTTAAACTAGATAGCATTCAAATAAAAATTAACAATTTAAATTTTGAAGTCTGTTGAGTCTAACGTTTTCTTTTTTAAAGTTCTCGGTGGAATTCCAATGGTGCTTTTTACAAATGGTACGATCGAAACCTGGTAACAACGTGAAAATGTTGTTTCATGTGAATACTGACAACTTGTTTGTGATTCGCATAATGAAAATGTCACTTTCTCATTACATATGTTTGGGCTAAAACATCAATACCTTGAAATCTTTTTATCAGCTTCAATTTAGAAAGTTAAATAGCATACAGATAACTTCAAGCCAGGATACCACTCTCTCCTAAACAATACCAATTTCTCTCTCTCTATAAACATTCTCTTGAAAGTTTGAATTATGTAGTGCAGAATTGTAGACGCGGGGAAGGCTGCTTTCCACAATTTATTTTTCAGAATGTGTTAGTACATGCAACTTTTAACATTAATTCAACTCCTGCCTGCGATTTCCTTCAGCAAAATTTGCTCTCCTTATACAATGAGTGGAATTAGTTTCCTTACTCATACGAATAATGTTAACAAAGCAGACAACCTTACAATTGAATGAAGGCTACCGTTATTTCTATTCATGAAAAGCATGAAAATTTGTTTGGTAAAATCATGTGTTGAATTTTAAAGTTTCGACACCCGAAGCTTAGCAACTGATCGGTCGAAGGAAATCTAAAGTTGCACTAAAAATCAAACCGGTTTTCTATTTTGCTGTTTTAAAGACATGATTAAATATACTTCGCAATCGACGATACTGATAAAGGGTCTCCTGACATAAGATAGAAAAAAAAATATTTGGCTCCAAATTATGCACTAGCAATGACAATGATATATCTATTTAAGGATTGATTAACATATCAATAATAATCTATATTAACCGTTCCTCGTTCTTTCAAGTTCATGTCTAATAATAAAAGGCTAATACACTCAATGAAATAACATATGTACAATATCAAAGAAATTGTATACACTCACACGATGAATTGAAATACTAAAGACAAAGCAATGTCTATTGCTTACAATGATTACAGGAAAACATACACTAAAGTTCGTAATCTCCATAGGTGGTATTAGTACAGACTCAAATCAAACGGACTGCGCATACTAGAAAGAAATATTAGCCCCCCATGCTTAGTAAATGTTTATGATTAATAACTAACTTTATAGGATGGATACAGAAATAAAACTAAAGGATTAGAAATGCAAGATCTAGACACGATAAAAACATCCAATTTACCATATTTAAGATCAAATAAAAACTTTGAAACTACTCGCCAACACATTACGATAATGACAGCCAACCTGCCAAAAACATGTTTTATACATCTTAAAAATAAACTATAATATTAGTAGATATAATAAGAAAATTATGTAATATTCATTTAAGGGAGATCAGCATTACTAAGAGCTTTAAACAATATATATAAATAACCAAAATCTCCCATGGAAGAAAGGTGTCAAAATGACCATGGTTTTCAAGTTATATCAATAACTCAGAACTGGCATAATTATATAAAATTGTCATCACCCAGAAAGAAAAAATAAAAGGAAACGAAAAAAATAATGGACAACAGACGAGGTCAACGAATTTGGGCCACATCTAGAATCTTGAATGAAAACCTCACCCCATCATCTTCAGTCTAACATCACGGGAACAAATGGCTTCCCTTGCACCACCTGACATAACCAAATGGAAGAAAATCTTCTAAAGTCAGTTTTAGTCATCAATATCGGTAAAAGATCTGATTTTGATCGGAATGACCTTCCTCACATTATAGATGGAGGCTGTCTTTCCTATTTATGAGGGTCGTGGGCAGGCTTGTGTTCGCTCGGCCTACGACCTCTTCATCTTTTTTTTTCTCTTGTTCCATGTAAAATTTACTTAAAACTTTTATGTTATAGGTGGATCACCTTTTGTAAATCCGAAGTGATGATAAACATTTGCTGTAGTCAATGGCTTTAAAGCAAAGATTTGGGGTCGCCTAAGTGTGTCTTGGTGCATTTTATTATCAGTTTTGCTATTACGGGAACACTGTCATTCCATTTGGACATCTGCTTCCTAACAAATAGAATTATAATCAAGACCATCGTCGTGGACTTACATTTTTTATGATGGAGAACATTAATTTTTAGCCTTAAAGTTAAGTTGACGTCAACAGCGTCAGTGGCTGTGAGCAAAATATTTTCTTTGCAGCGAAGCTGAGAAACTGAATAGTTTACGAGAGCTGCAATTTTTATTTTCCACAAAAATTTACTGTCTTTAAATACTAATATTTTCTCTATTTGTATATGTATATTTTTGGGCTCAAGCCATGGCGTCCTGATGGAAGGTTCCTTTTTGGTAGCTTCCTTGGGTAAATAACTACTAGATATTCTCAGAAAATTTAACCACAGGTTATCACAGAATTCTAACTTCTGGAGCGAGTATCCTAAAGGTTTCCCTTTAAGACATCGTATATCAACAGGGGACGCATGTATTAACGCGCCACATAGCTATCTGCACCCCACATAGAGTTAACACTTCGATGTGTAGGGGCGGAGAATAGCTGGGGAGCCGTTCCACAGCTAATCTCGTCCGTGGCTACTTTTGGTACTCGAGATGTAAACAAACGGGCACCATTGCTAAATGACGTCACGTCCGTCCTCATCCTTCGCATAGTAGCTTGCCTTACTAAGACGGATTTTCCCTGTGCTTACTTAATCGACTTGCATCTTAGCCATGTCTCTACCCTCGGCCTCGCCTTCTTCTGGAAAGTTGAGTACCAGGTTCCAGTATTGTTTAAATAAGCTCTGACCGTAAAGTAACTTTTACTTTTCGAGATATTTTATGTTTTATGGCAGAGCTGTGCTGCTACCGGACACGCCATTTTATGGCGTCGCTGTTGTCTTGCATGCCTTATTTAGCTAGCCTCAACAGCTTCTCCGGCCTTATTAATTAATCGATACTAGTCTTCATAGCTAGGAACTTTATATATCATGTTTTGACGCTCTTTTATCGGTCATCGCCTGACCCCATACCAGATCGCTAGCCTAGCCCCTAGGCCAGAGTGCCTATCATCAGTGTTCATGCATGATATATTACAGTGATCCTAGGTTTAGTTATGAAGATAGTGGCATTATTTTATGATACTGTTTACAGTGATGCAAGTGTTTTCGCCTTCAGGGACCATATAGGGGATAGGTTTGATAGTGTGCCTTTCTAACCTAACCTAAATGTAGGACCCCTATATGCTCCCTTCACCCCCTGCCTTAGGGCATTCCCTCTGTGTAGCCTTGCTCCCCCTACCACGTAAGGGGATCAAGCTCATATCAGAGTACCTATCGCTTCTCTGTCCTCCCTAAGGGAATGATCCCCCCTAAGGGTTGCGTCCGAGAATGAGGAACGGCCTGCCCTTCCTCTTTTGCTGAGGCTAGGTTCCTGACCTTCCCTGCAATAGCGATACGTCTTCCAACCTTCCTGGTTCAGGGCGTAATATCCCTGCTCTAGGTTAGGCTTGGGGGGAGCTAGTTCTGTGCCTTGCTTGAAACGGTACCCATGCATCGTTCTCAGCCAGGCTGCCTACCTTAGGCTAGGGAGCGTCCTCCCTTCCTTGGTGGCCGTTTTGGTACAGAACCTCCCCTATGGAAGACCCTTCTTCTTCTCCCCTCCCCACCTATCTCTTGTATGGCCTAGCCTATACTTAGGTTAGCCTATAGCCATCTGTCCCCTGTCCTACAACTCCTCCTTAGGGTGGAGTGATAGGGCTACCTTGAGTCCCTGTGTGCAGTCCGCTCTGGTACATATACCCTTCATAGTGTCCTATGGGGTTAGCCACTGGATGCGTTTTGTCCGCAGGGGTTCTCCCCCTCTTGGGTGTTCCCTAGCCCTCCCTTGGGCTACACTGGCTCCCGGCCGGCTGCGGCTCCCTGCCACTGGGTGATAGGGCTAGCCCCTATCATGGGTACAGCCATTCAGGTGGGATGCCTTGGGGTTCGTGTCCATACTCCTACATCCCTCCTTCTGTCTCTTTCACTGTCCTGGTGCCGGTCCCTTGCCGCCTCTACTGTTGGCGATACCGACCTCCCCCCTTGGTGACACCTTCCTTGCCCCCCGTGGCCGACAGCCCTCCGTGTGCCGGAGGGCTGCCGCCTCCCATCGGCGTGCAGCTGATGTCCTACCCTCATACCTCCTTCCTTCGGTCGTCCGTCCATCGGACCGACCCCCGGCGTGCCGGCATCCATTGCCAGCAGTCTGGTTCTGCTGTAGCTCACCCTTGTCCCTGTCACCAAGCCGGCAACCTTCGGCTGCCGGAGCCTCCGCCTCCCGCCGGAGTGCCTCCGCCTCCCGCCGGCATGCCGCCGTTGTACCGGCGGCCGCCATCCTGGCATTACTCTTGACTTCTCTATTTGTCTTCCCTAATGCCAGAAACTCTGCTGGAGCGGCCTCCGGTATGCCTCCGGTCTGCCGGCGCATTCCGGAGGCGCCAAGAGACTTGCACCCCTTCTCCTAGCTATCAACACATGCTGATAGCCCTACCTTGCAACCAGATGGTTTGACTACATAAATAGATAGGTATTGTCTTACCGTTCTATTAGTAGCCGTGCTGTCTTCTTGCATATCACAATTTTCCAGCATGCTGAGTGTATCTTAGCACGGCTGGTTGCCGGAAACCGTTACCCTATGGGGTTTTCTACATCCCCAATTCAATGGTCTGAGTGGTCTCAGTCCCAGTTTTATATCCTTGGCAATTCCTTCTAGAATTCCTTTGCCTCCCTGGCAATCTATGGAGAACTCTACCTTGTGTCCTCGGTCACAAACAAATTGCCTATGGATAAGGTTACGGTAACCAGCCGGGCGGGTTACACGGAGTATGTGTCTATCTACTTCATTTCCCGCTCCACTCTCAAACATCACAATGTTTATATCACTTAAGATTAAGTTAAAAATTAACCTTTTAATATTTAACTTTAGAATATAAGTCATTAATATGACTTCCCCATACTCATGTTCTCTTTCTCTTACAGGAGTAGTACGTGAAATGCGACCACGGCTTCTGTGGAGTGAAGCGCCCGCACTTCTACGGGCACACGGCGTGTAGGACCCACGCCCCTTGCGCCAACAAGAAAGGCGATCTGAAGTTTTGGGACCCGCAGAACTGTACAGTCTGCAAGGACCGCCTGGTCGAGGCGTTCAATAACCCTCCCTCAGCGGAGGTTAGGGACGCTTCTCGAGAGAAGCTACGCAAGTGGGTGCGTGGCTTCCAAAAGAACGCCACCGGACCATACCTTGCCACCGAAGACTTGAGGGCCTTGCTTTTCCCGAAGGCATCCCCAGACTCTGTGGTCCCCAAGGATCAGATCCCCACCGTCCAGATAACGGTGGAACCTGATGTAGTCATGGCCCAGTCCATGCACGAGTGCCGTCTGGATGCCGACAACGCGGAACGTATGTCGGAATTGTCGGAGAACACGGAGAGGAACCTCATGGCCGAAGAATTGGACTATGAGGAAGACCAGGTGGAATACACTGAGTCGGAGCAGGAGGTCGCTCCACCTTCCACCCCCACACCGACTCCTACAATGACGGACGTATCACTCCCGTCTACTCTCCGCTACCCCGGATCCCATCCCATCCAGTGCCCAGGAGATGTTCCGAATGCTCGAAGCTCTCATGGACAAGAAACTCCGTGAGACACACGAATACATCAGGACCATGGGAAGTTCAAAGCAGCCGAAAAGGATTTCGGTTAAGGACCTCCCGGCATGCTCGGACGCCAACCCCTGGAGGTATGCTGAGCACATGCCAATTACAACAGGCAGGATCTTCATCAGTGAGAAGATCGACTCAATTGTCCTGGAAGAAGTGGAATTCTTCCCGAATTTTGAGGCTTATCCGGACAGTTACGTCCAACTTCGATCCGAACCTGCCTCTAAAGAAGAGACCGAACCGAAGGAGGTGATTGTGTTCGATCTCCCGAAGGCCCAGGCTATGCTGGCCAATACAGTAAAAAGTAGGGGTTTTACCTGCTCAAAACTTCCGGCGCTTAGCAAGAAGCACCCTACCTACGTCGCACCAGACGATGCGACCCTCCCCTACTTGGAAAAGGCCTTCGCTGAGGTACATAAGGCAGTGGAAGAAGGAAAACCTTGCCCTGCACTGGAGGAGTGCAGACCCTTCTCCCTGATTACTCCCCCCGATGTTCGACACTGGAAAGATGTCCAGCATACATTCATGGTAGGGAAACTAGAACCTGACGTAGCTGGTTGTCAGTTTAACGAAGACCTCCCGAAACTTAATGACCATCTCCTTCGTCGGGAACATGACACGAAGGAAAGGCTCGCCGCATCCATGTCCCTCCAGGTACGGCTCGACGTCATGGCCGGTGACACTAGAGTCCCTGACTACTACATGGTTCTCGCCAAAACACATTTGGCGACCGTAGTAAAAGACCTGTACAGCTTCACGAAGGCTCGTAGAGCCTGTCGTGAATTCGTGTTCTCCAGTGCCACAGTGAGACACGAACCCCGGAGGCTGATTTCCTCCAACATCTGGGGTAAGCACTTCTTTTGCCACGGAGAACAGGAACCTTCTCCACAAGTGGGGCATGTCGAAGAAAAGGAAATCCTCTCAGGACGACGGCCTAAGAGGAAATCCTCCAAGCCGAAACCCCAGCAACGTCAACAGAGACGGCAGTTTCCGGGATCCGCTACTCCCCAAGTGGCTGCTCAGCCACAGCAGACCTTTCAGCTGGTCACCCAACCGGTCTTGTCACAGTCGCCGGTTTTCACCCCTGCTTTCGAGCAACAGTCAACTACCTTTCGTCCCAAAGGTAGAGGCTCAAACAGAGGTGCAGGCAGAGACGCATCTCGCCGTCCCTCCAGAGGCAGAGGAGGAAGGGGAGCTAGCGGCCGAGGCAGTAAACCCTCGGGACACCAGAAGCAATGAAGTGCTTCCGGTGGGAGGAAGACTCCGCCAATTCCAGGATCATTGGACCTTCGATCCCTGGGCACACAGCATCGTCAAGAAGGGGCTAGGCTGGAGTTGGAATCAACCACCCCCAACCTTCCACCAATTCTTCCAACAATCAACCCCCCTTCTGGAAGAATATGTCCTAGATCTCTTGAACAAGAAGGTGATAAGGAGGGTAAAGTCAACCAGGTTACAAGGGAGACTGTTTTGCGTCCCCAAGAAGGACTCCGACAAACTCAGAGTCATTCTAGACTTATCCCCCCTCAACAAGTTCATAGCGAACAACAAGTTCAAGATGCTGACTCTCCAACAGATAAGGACCCTTCTGCCTCAAGGTTCCTAAACGGTCTCCATAGACCTGGCGGATGCCTACTGGCACGTTCCAATGAACCACCACGCTTCCTCCTACCTAGGATTTCGACTCCAAAGGAAAAGCTACGCCTTCAGGGCCATGCCCTTCGGCCTCAACGTGGCCCCTCGGATCTTCACAAAGCTGGCAGACGCCATCGTTCAACAGCTTCGCCTCCGAGGCGTCCAGGTGGTGGCCTACCTCGACGACTGGCTAGTCTGGGCTCCATCGCCCGAGGATTGTTTAAGATCCTGCTACAAAGTTACCCAGTTCCTAGAACACCTGGGATTCAAGATAAACACAAAGAAATCTCGCCTCTCTCCAGCTCAGAAGTTCCAATGGTTAGGAATCCAGTGGAACCTTCAGTCACACCGCCTTTCCATTCCCCAGGAGAAAAGGAAGGAAATAGCAGGGTCTGTCAAGTGACTGCTGAAATCCAAACGGATCTCAAGACGTCAGCAGGAACGAGTTCTAGGCTCTCTACAGTTTGCCTCAGTGACAAACCCAGTGCTACGTGCACAGCTAAAGGATGCCGCGGGAGTCTGGAGACGTTCCGCATCCATCACTCGAAGAGACCTCAAGAGACGGCTCCCAAACAGACTTCGGTTACTCCTAAAGCCGTGGTCGGAAGCAAAGGCCCTGAAAAGGTCCATCCCTCTTCAACACCCACCTCCATCACTCAACATCCACACGGACGCTTCGCTGGAGGGATGGGGAGGTCACTCCCACCAAAAACAGGCTCAAGGAACATGGTCTCCCCTATTCAAGACGTTTCACATCAACATCTTGGAGGCCATGGCGGTCCTTCTTACTCTGAAGAAACTCTCCCCGCCTCCCTCGATCCATATTTGTCTGACCCTGGACAACTCGGTGGTAGTTCGATGTCTCAATCGCCAAGGCTCAAGATCGCCCTAGATAAATCAGGTGCTTCTAACAATCTTCCGTCTGGCAGAGAAGAAGAAATGGCACCTGTCTGCAGTTCACCTACAAGGATTCCGCAACGTGACGGCGGACGCTCTATCTCGAACAAGCCCGATAGAGTCGGAATGGTCTCTAGACGCAAGATCCTTCTCCTTCATCTCTCACCAAGTCCCAGAACTCCAGATCGATCTCTTCGCAACGAGCGACAACAATCAACTTCCTCGATATGTGGCCCCGTACGAGGACCCCAAGGCAGAAGCAGTGGACGCCATGTCACTGGATTGGAACAGATGGTCCAGGATCTACCTGTTCCCTCCCACCAACCTTCTGCTAAAAGTCCTCTCCAAACTGAGAACCTTCAAAGGAACAGCGGCCCTAGTGGCTCCCAAGTGGCCCCGGAGCAACTGGTACCCCCTAGTCCTGGAGCTACAACCCACGCTGTTCCCTCTCCCGGGCCCAGTTCTCTCCCAGCAAGTACAGAAGTCGAATGTCTTCGCTTCATCATCGAAAGTCAGGGACCTTCATCTCATGATTTTCTCTCCCTAGCCGTGAAGAAAAGGTTTGGGATCTTGAAGAAAAGTCTAGACTTCCTCGAGAAATACAAGACCGAATCCACACGACGGCAATACGAATCATCCTGGAGAAAATGGGTCTCATTCGTCAAGGCAAAAAATCCTACGGAAATCACCATCGATTTTTGCATGTCCTTCTTCATTCACCTTCATGGACAGGGCTTAGCAGCCAACACGATTTCTACTTGCAAATCGGCCTTGACTAGACCGCTAATGTACGCCTTCCAGATTGATCTGTCCAGCGACATCTTCAATAAACTGCCGAAGGCATGCGCTCGTCTACGCCCAGCACCCCCACCAAAACCTATCTCCTGGTCTCTGGACAAGGTGCTCCATTTTGCCTCCAATTTGGACAACGATTCGTGCCCTCTCAAGGATCTGACTCAAAAGGTTATATTTCTTTTTGCTCTTGCCTCAGGAGCCCGAGTCAGCGAAATAGTGGCATTATCAAGGGACGAGGGTCACATTCTGTTTACAGACTCAGGAGACCTTACCCTCTTCCCGGATCCGACGTTTCTCGCTAAAAACGAACTACCCACCAAAAGATGGGGCCCTTGGAGAATCTGCCCCCTGAAAGAAGATGCCTCTCTATGTCCAGTAGAGCCTCAAGGTCTATCTTCGTAGAACTTCTGACTTTGGTGGAGGCCAACTCTTCAAAGGAGAAACATCGGGCAGCGACCTGTCACTGAAACAACTAAGAGCGAAGATCACCTACTTCATTCGCAGAGCGGATCCTGACAGTACACCCGCAGGTCATGATCCTAGAAAAGTCGCATCGTCTCTGAATTTCTTTCAGAGTATGGATTTGAAAGCCTCAAGAGTTTCACAGGCTGGAAATCCTCGCGTGTTTTCTTCAAGCATTACGCGAAACAAGTGCATGAAATCAAACATTTCGTGGTAGCCGCAGGTAGTGTTATGAAACCTGCACCTAACTCTGCATAGAACAGTGAGTTACTTGGGACTCTAACTCCTCGGGTGCCTATGTTGACCCTCGCGTGATACGTAGTGAATTCAAAGACACTTAGTGTTTTTCATAGACTGTTCTTCTCTCAGGTGAAATGTCATAGTCGTCACATGAGTGCCGTATGCCTAGTGCATGATGTGTTTTTTCTTTTAAAAGACTAATGTTCCTCTGGAACCCGTGCTTTCTAATAATTTGAAATTTTCTTTCAGATTCAAGAGCAAAGTCTTTCATTACTATGTACATTATAATTTATTGTAAATACCTTTACATCCTTTATTGCATTTATTACCATATTCTGCAATTGTGAAATAAAATTTCTATTTTATTTACTTGTGCATCTCAATCCGCTCCTACTTATACTATGAAATACATGGTTGTCATAGTTTCATTATCCTTCCCCTTTTTCCTCTATAAAAAAGATGAAGATAATTGGTTCAATCCATATTATATACTCACCCATGCTATGTAATATTCCTAACTGAATACTTACTTGCGCTATACCTTCGAGACCAGACTGTTCTCCCTTACAATATACAGTGCCTAACCACCACTTGTCTGTTTTTTGAGAATGTTCCTATACGAATAGCAACCATTCAGTCTTGTCTCCGAGTTCTTCACGTTCTCCCCGCAAGGTGGGTAGCCCTTCAAGAACCACTTTGATCCTCAGCATGGTCCGTTGGGACTTCTCTGCCGAGGGGGGCAGGAAGTTTCAGCCCCACGGAACCTCTATCTAGATTACCATGCTTACCCTATTCAAAGCCCTCGGCACTTACACTAAAAAGGGAAAATCTACCACGATACATTGATTCTCTGGTATTCTTCCATCAGGACGCCATGGCTTGAGCCCAAAAAACGGATTTTGAGCGAAGCGAAAAATCTATTTTTGGGTGAGATAGCCATGGCGTCCTGATGGACCCTCCCTGCAACTTCGTCCAGCCTTTCAGGTCCCACCCTGTCCTGCTGTATCATGGTGATCGGCAACCAACAGGCTTCAGGATGAGGACGGACGTGACGTCATTTAGCAATGGCGCTCGTTTGTTTACATCTCGAGTACCAAAAGTAGCCACGGACGAGATTAGCTGTGGAACGGCTCCCCAGCTATTCTCCGCCCCTACACATCGAAGTGTTAACTCTATGTGGGGTGCAGATAGCTATGTGGCGCGTTAATACATGCGTCCCCTGTTGATATACGATGTCTTAAAGGGAAACCTTTAGGATACTCGCTCCAGAAGTTAGAATTCTGTGATAACCTGTGGTTAAATTCTCTGGGAATATCTAGTAGTTATTTACCCAAGGAAGCTACCAAAAAGGAACCTTCCATCAGGACGCCATGGCTATTTCACCCAAAAATAGATTTTTCGCTTCGCTCAAACTCCGTTTTATAATCAAAGTATTCACTTCTTTCAAAGAAAACCAATGTAAACATGAATAGTATAAGACTAATGAGCTATACGAAATATATAGATGGTTTTTTTCGTCTAGACACTAGAAAATAGAGATGTTAGGAAAATCCTTGGTTTCGCCAGACTCAAGGAAAAAATCCATTAATTTCACCGTTGAAAAGGATTCATTTTTACGAGCGGAAACGCGGAGCATAAATATTTCTCTCCGATACAGAAATAGGAACTTCGACCATCAGTTAAAAAAGATATATGAAAATACCGTTCCATCTAAAATTAATCAAATAAAAACCATTGACATTGGTCATCCGATTGTCTCTCATTTCACTATCATGATCAGATGTAATTTGTACTAAAATACAATTACAAATCCAGTGGAAAATTTAGCTCCTACAGTAAATCCTAAATGTTTTCCTTTGTTTTGTGAGGGAAACTACCTGGAGTTATAAAAAGGTCTCTTCAAAAGCACAAAAGCTATTTGTTTTCATGACGGGAACAATGTCACTCGAGTTCATTGTTGGACTTCTGACGAAAGCGCAGCAAACAGCCGTAGTTGGTTTCATTGTAAAAGCAACAAGCTTTCATGACTCAAATCCGTCTGAGTGTTGATTGTTTCCAGTCTAATGGTTAGTGCAAATGCTTCCTCCGTGTTACGCTAGACGACATTGACAATACAATTGTCATTAAAGAAATAATTCAAAACACCTCGAGTTTTGTGACGGATGGCAGCATGGGGAGGTTTTATTTTAAAATCTTATTTTGCCACACTTCGTCTTCCAGCCACGATAACCGTACCTGTTGCCGAATATAATTCTATGCTTAGAATTTTTTTAGTAAAAAGAATCATCGTATCGAAAGGTCTGTTTTCTAAATAAGAATGAAGTTGAACTATTCATTTGAAACAACAGACAAATTCACTTTTAATATTCAATATTTTCATATTTTTGGTAGAGCTGTTTTAATCAACGTGATTGTTCATAGTTATAATTTCTTATTTTTTCGAATTTTGTTTTATCCTCATTTAAAATCAGTTAAGAAAAGTCCTGCAAGTCTAGATATAGGTGCAACCTAGAGATCAAGGGTAATTAATGAGGGTAATGACAGACATCTACAAACTTCCAAATATATATATATATATATATATATATATATATATATATATATATATATATATATATATATACTGTATATATATAAAAGGGTTGCTGTGGCCTAATGGTATCGTCTCTGCCTGGTGATCGCCGGACTGGAATTCGAGTCCTGCTCAAGCTCGTTAGTTCCTTAGTGTCTGCAACCTCAGGATCCTTGTGGGCTAAGGACGGGGAGTTTGGTGGAGCCTATAGGTTTAACTGCTGAGTCATCAGCAGCCATTGTTTGGCCCTCCATGGGCCCCTAGCTTGTGTAGAGAGGTGGGGTTGGGCATTGTCCTGCTTGCTAGGGTAATGTCATTGTCACCTTTGTCTCTACCATTCATGAGTGGGCTTTAAACACACACACACACACACACACGCACACGCACACGCACACGCACACGCACACGCACACACATATATATATATATATATATATATATATATATATATATATATATATATATTCATTTTTTAAATGAATCCGATGCAAATAAACAAAACATAATATGCAGAAAATAAAATGAGTAACTATTCTATGCTAATCTTAATACCCATTAAATAATATAGGTAGGAAGCAAGAAACATTGGAGTAAAATGACCCAATAAAATTCATACAATAGCCATTTCCCTTCCTAGTAAACAACAGTATCAAAAACAGTCACGTTTGCTGTCAATTGCATTCGCAGAACTTCATGAGAATAAAAGACAGCAAAATAGGAAACATTTCGAACTTAGGGAACTGGTGCAGAATATAACAAGATTCTGGAAGTTGTCGTTTTCCGCAGTATCTGGCAACAATAGTATTGTTGCAGACTTTGGGTATTAACCATTCTTTCCTTCTGCATGTACGCACTGTATACTTACAAATAGCAAATGGGAAATTATTCATTCAGTTTCTTTCCTATATATTTTATAGCGAGTTATTAATAATGATATAAAAAGGATTTAAAGTAATAATTCAGACCAATATAATAAAATTAGTGTATTAAAAAAATAAAGTAGGATGGAGATCGGGTTTATTAATTCCTTCTAATACAGACAATACATCGCAGCTCATTTCTGATTTAATGTTTAATTCATGGTTTCTTGAAATTAGTTGAAAAAAAAACGTCCGTCCCTCTCTCTCTCTCTCTCTCTCTCTCTCTCTCTCTCTCTCTCTCTCTCTCTCTCTCTCACTCTCTCTCTCTCTCTATGTATATATATATACATATATATATATATATATATATATATATATATATATATATATATATATATATACAGTATATGTATATGCAGTATACATATACATACATATATAGATATATAGATAGATAGGTGTATATATATATATATATATATATATATATATATATATATATATATATATATATATATGTGTATGTATATATATATGCAGTATACATATGCATACATATATATAGATATATAGATAGATAAGTGTGTATATATATACATATATATATATATATATATATATATATATATATATATATATATATATATATATATACCGCACTATGCATATCATCATCACCATCATCCGACAGACGGGTACGCCCATTCAGCTTCCCAGCAGGTTGCCATGGGTCAGGTTTCTGACGTCATTCCAATTTTCTTGTCCCAAGCACATACAGGTACCGATTTGATTATGTGTGAACTGCTGGGCCGTAGGCCGGAAGTGTTCCGAAACCTACAACGTGAGCCAAGTCCTTTACCACCCAGCTCAGTGATATGCTCACACAGGCTAACAACAGCTTGCAAAGGTAGGCCGTTCGGTTACCACAACATTAGGATATATATACATACATACATACACACACAAACACACGTATATATATATATATATATATATATATATATATATATATATATATATGTGTGTGTGTATATATATATATATATATATATATATATATATATATATATATATATTTAATTGGTACTAGAAGAGTTGGAAGACCCAGGCCTACATGGCTGAGGACTATGAAGCGTGAAGTACGAGATGATGAATGGAGAAGTAATGAGTAAAAACTCAAGATAGAGACAACTTTCAAAATCTAATCTAGGCCATTTACGTCAATAGGCGTAGGGGAAAAAGATGATTTCATACATACATACATATATATATATATATATATATATATATATATATATATATATATATATATATGTGTGTGTGTGTGTGTGTAAATAAATAAATATATACATATGTATGTACGTATGTATGTATGTATATATATATATATATATACATATATATATATATATATATATATGTATATATATACATATATAACGGATTTTGAGCGAAGCGAAAAATCTAATTTTGGGTGAGATGGCCATGTCGTCCTGATGGAAGTTCCTATAGGGTAGCTTCCTAGGGTATATTACAACTACGGCGATATTTCCAGAGAATTTACCTTAAGGTACCAGAATTCTAACTCCTGGAGCGAATATCCCTCCTGAAAGGGATATCGCGACATATCAGAGGACGTATTCTTGACACGCCACATGGCAATCTGCATCCCGAACAGAGATTTCGTCTCGCAGGGGGCAATTGGCAAGAAACGAATTCGGGAAAGAAAAAGGGGGAGCCGCTCCCAAGGCTCCCTATCTCCCGATTCGTAAGCGTGCCTGGCGCCATCTGTATTCCTTGTAGCGTACACGAGTTGCTACAGATACTGTATATAGGGAGGGGTCCTACAGCCCTTTCTTAGAAAGGCAAGAGCGGGTCCATCAGGACGACATGGCCATCTCACCCAAAAATAGATTTTTCGCTTCGGTCAAAATCCGTTTTTTGGGCTCAAGCCATGTCGTCCTGACGGAAGTATACCAGAGCATTACTGTATCTGTGGATTCTCAGAACGTGCCGTACTCCCCGGATGTAATTTTTCCCGGTCGACTAGACCTAGAGACCTAAGATGTTACCATTATACATCTTTTCAACTAACTATAAACCATGTTAGAGCTTCCTGCCCCCTACAGGGAAGAGTCCTACTAGACTCTGGAAAAGTCTCGAAGAGTATATATACCTATGTATGAATACCAGGCAAGCTAATATAGTGGTCTCGCCCTATATTAAGTAAAGCATAGTTTGTAAAGAACCACTGCGTCAATATGAAATATCGACCAGTTCTCCGCACAATACTTGTATTGGACAAAGGTTTATATCCGCATAGGAGGAAACTAGTAAAACCGCCATCGTCCCCTTATGGGACGGGGTCCTCCCGTTAAGGGAAAGCATAAACCAATGCAACATAGCTTGCATAAAGGAACAATTCTATTAGAATTATCCCAGATAAGGTACATAGAATGAATGCTCAATTATACCAATAAATTGACACAGGTGAAGGAGATGCAAGGTTCTCAAGAACAAGTTCATTGACAGACAATAAACAGACAGGTTAACCACAATTATATATATATATATATATATATATATATATATATATATATATATATATATATATATATATATATAAGAAGAGGATAACCCAAAACTTTAAGCATAAGTATGATAGTAAACAGAACTTATTTATCTGAAAGAAAACACATTAAATGCCACTTTTAAGATACCGAGGTATCAAAGTCATAAAAGTCTGTATTACAAATCAATGACATTAGCGTTAGAAACGCTCGGCACACATGTCTGCACTTATGCTAGGTTCACCTTTAGAAATAAAACAGTCTACATGGGCAACTCAGTGCCCTCACTTAGTTTGTAGTACGGTATGTAACTACACACTCACCCTGGAATTAATCGTCCCAATTAAAACCACTGTTCCTCGCAGAGTTAAACAGTAGGGTTAACGACGCGACCCACTGCTACCACAGATCTCTTTAGTTCCTCTACTTGCTTCGCATAGTGGCGAAAGAACACTCTGGAAGACTTCCAGCCAGTGTATGAACGGAGATGTTCAAAATCCATACAATTAAAGAAATTTAAGGATGAAGCAACTTTCCTCGGATCGTGACCTGCGGGTGTACTGTCAGGATCCGCTCTGCGAATAAAATATGTGATTTTCGCTCTGAGTTGATTCAGAGATAAATTTGAGCCTGATGTTTCTCCCCTGAATAGTTGACCACCCTTGAAGTCTGAAGTTCTATGAAGATAGACCTTTAGGCATTCTACATGACATAGAGATGCATCTTCTTTCAGAGGGCAGATTCTCCAGGGACCCCACCTGTTGGTGGGTAACTCATTCTTGGCGAGAAACGTAGGATCCGGAAACAGGTTCAGTTCTCCCCCATCTAGGAACTGAACACGACCTGCCTCTCTCGAGAGGGCTACAATCTCACTAACCCTGGCCCCGGACGCGAGTGCAAATAGGAAAATAACTTTTTGTGTCAAATCCTTTAACGCACACTCTTCATTGCACAACAGAGAAGCGAAATGAACTTTGTCTAAAGACCATGAAATGGGCTTTGGAGGTGCTGAAGGTCTGAGCCTAGCGCAGGCTTTCGGAACTTTATTAAAGAACTCGTTACCTAGGTCGACCTGGAAGGCATATAGAATGGGTCTTGTCAAAGCAGACTTACACGCTGAAATCGTGTTAGCTGCCAATCTTTGACCATGGAGGTGGATGAAGAAAGATAAGCAGAAGTCTGTCGAGATCTCCTGCGGATTCTTCGCCTTGACAAAGGCCACCCATTTTCTCCAAGATGACTCATATTGCCTTCTAGTAGATTTGCACTTATATTCCTCTAGGAAGTCTATGCTGGCTTTCGAAGTTCCGAAACGCTTTCTCACCGCTAGGGAGAGAAAATCATGAGCTGCAGGGTCCGGGTCTTCTGTAATGAAGCTCAGACAGTCGACTTCTGGACTCGCTGGGTCAGAGCTGGATCTGGTAGCGGTACAAACTTCAGTTGTAGTTCCAATGCCAGGGGGAACCACACGCTGTTCGGCCACTTGTGGGCTACTATTGCCGCTACCCCCTTGAAGGATCTCAGTTTGTTGAGGACCCTCAACAGAAGGTTGTGAGGAGGGAACAGATAAATCCTGGACCACCTGTTCCAGTTGAGGGACATCAGGTCCACTGCTTCCGCTAAGGGGTCCTCGTACGGGGACACGTACAGGGGCAACTTCTTGTTGTCTTTCGTCGCAAAGAGGTCTATCTGCAGTTCTGGGACTTGATTCAGAATGAAGGAGAATGATCCTGCGTCTAAGGATCATTCCAACTCTATCGGTGTGAACCTGGATAGAGCGTCCACTGTCACATTGCGGACTCCTGGAAGGTGAACTGCCGACAGGTACCACTTCTTCTTTTCCGCAAATCGGAAGATGGCCAACATCACCAGGTTGAGAGGTGGTGACCTCGATCCTTGTTGATACAAGCATCTCACAACTACCTCGCTGTCTATCACCAACCTTATGTGGATCGAGTGACGCGGGGAAACTTTCTTTAAGGTAAGGAGCACTGCCATAGCTTCTAGAAAGTTTATGTGAAAGGTCTTGAATAGCTTGGACCAAGTCCCCTGGACTCTTTTCCGATGAGAGTGACCTCCCCATCCCTCCTTCGAGGCATCTGAGTGAATCGTCACCGACGGGGGAGGTGGCTGAAGAAGAACCGACTTCTTTAGAAGTCTGGCTTGGGACCAAGGCCTGAGAAGAGTACGTAGCCGAAGCGGAACTGGTCTTCTCAGATCTCTTCGCATGATTGATGCATAAGTTCTCCAAACTCCGGTTGCATCCTTTAGCTGTGCTCTTAGCACTGGGTCTGTCACCGAAGCAAACTGGAGAGAGCTCAGTACCCTCTCTTGTTCGTGTCTTGATATCCTTTCGGAATCTAGAAGTCTCTTGATAGAGCCCGCTATCTCCTTCCTTTTTTTCGCCGGGATGGAGAAACGGTGTGACAAAAGGTCCCAGTGGATTCCCAGCCATTGGAACTTTTGAGATGGAGAAAGTCGAGACTTTTATCTGTTGATCTTGAAACCTAGGTACTGTAGGAACTAGATCACTTGACTGGAAGCTTGCAAGCATTCTGTCTCGGATGCTGCCCACACCAACCAGTCATCCAGGTAGGCTACTACCTGAATTCCCTTTAGGCGTAATTGTTTGAGAGCTACGCTCGCAAGCTTCGTAAAAATCCTTGGGGCTATGTTTAGCCCGAATGGCATGGCTCTGAAGGCGTATAGTCTTCGTTGTAGCCTGAACCCTAGGTAGGGGGAGAGTCGACGGTTGATTGGAATGTGCCAATAGGCGTCTGACAGGTCTATAGAGACGGAATATGCCCTCTTGGGCAGTAAGGTCCTTATGTGTTGCAGTGTTAGCATCTTGAATTTGTAATACACTATGAACTTGTTGAGTGGCGACAAGTCCAGAATGACTCTGAGCTTTTCCGAGTCTTTCTTGGGAACACAAAACATCCTCCCTTGGAATTTGATGGACTTCACCTTTCGGATCACATTTTTCTCCAACAGTTCTTGAACGTACTCCTCCAGAACGGGGGTGGAGTGTTGGAAAACCCGAAGGCCCGGGGGTGGAGTGCTGTACCAGCTCCAGCCCAGTCCATTCTTGAGTAGGCTGTGGGCCCAGGGATCGAAGGTCCACCGATCCCGAAATTTCAGAAGTCTCCCTCCTACCGGTATCATCCCACTTGGACTGCCGTCCCGAGGTCTTGCCTCCCTGACCACGACCACCCCTGAATCCCCTTCCCCTTGAGGGGCGCCCAGACGAGCCTCTGGCTGCTCCTCTAGGCTTTGCTCGAAAGGAAGTAGACTGCCCTTCGAACGATGGGGTGAATGCCTTGGACTGTGTCGACACGGCCTGGGGTACCCACTGAAAAGTGGTCGGGGTTTGTGCCACGATCTGGGGCACTGGAGGCAATGGCAATTGCAGTTGCTGTTGCTGTCTAAAAGGCTTGGCTGGCCGAGACGGTAGCCTAGTCCTCATAGTCTTCCTCTTTGGTTGAGGACCTTCATCCGGGGAAGACTTTCTTTTGATAGCCAGGCTCCACTTCTGGAGAAGGTTTCTATTCTCCAAGGCGGCCTTATCAACTACTTCTTTGACCAAATTGGTAGGGAAAAGGTCTTTGCCCCAAATGTTGGAGGAGATTAGTTTCCTTGGCTCGTGCCTCTCCGTAGCCGAGGTGAACACGAACTCCCTACAAGCTCTCCTCGCCTTGACGAAGCCATAAAGGTCCTTCGTCACTGTGGCCAGATGAGTCTTGGCCACCACCATGAACATTTCATGGACCTTGGGGTCACTTGCCATCGTCTCAAGAGTAGTCTGAAGAGACATTGAGGCAGCCAGTCTTTCTTTTATCTCGAACTCTCTCTGCAAGAGAAAGTCAGACAGCTTAGGGAGGTCCTCGCCGAACTGACGTCCGGCGATATCAGCCTCCAACTTCCAAACTGAGGACGTAAGATGGACGTCCTTCCAGTCTTTGTGGTCCATAGGTAGGGCCAGCGACAAGGGTTTACACTCCTTCAGGGAGGGGCAAGGCTTGTCGGCCTCAACTGCTTTTAGTACAGCCGCAAACCCTTTCTGTAAAAAGGGGAAGGCTCTAGCAGGAGAGGACACAAAGGAAGGGAGCTTCTTGCTCAATGCAGCTACTTTTGAGTTAGAGAAGCCCCTCTCTTTCAACGAGGATGAAAGCAGAGCTTGAGCCTTAGTATAGTCCATCACTATGACCTCCTTCGGCTCTGTCTCCTCCTTTGAAGCTGGTTCCTTCCTCAGCCGGACACATGGTTTAGCATCTGAGCACAAGGGAAGGTCTTTCACATTGAGCCTTTTCTGGGGCCCATGTGATTCTGCAAGGTTCTGCATCCGCAGTTCCATTGCAGCCGCCTTCTCCTGATTCTCCTTCTGCATTTGTTGGATCATTCCAACAATAGAAGAGAGGGCCTGTCCCAGCTCTACTGGGAGACCGGCCGATGTTGAGGGAATAGGCTCCGGAATCTGAACCGGAGTAGCTGACACCTCGTCGACCTCTTCCTCTACGACGTCCGGGGCTTGAACTTCATCCTGGCCTTCTGCCAGGAGGTCTTCTTCCAAACGCTCGTCCACGTCAGACATCCTGTCATCTAACTGGATGTCTTGCATCGCGACCGCGACTTCAGCATCCACCTGGATCTGACTTTGGGGGATCTCCTCTTGAGGCTGGGGAATCACAGCATCAGCTGATGCCTTAGGGAAAAGATACGCCCTCATCTTCTCACTTGGAAGATAAGGGCCAGAGGTGTTCTTTTGGAAGCTCCTTACCCAGGTACGAAGCTTCTCCCTTCTGCCGTCCTAGGGGAATCAAAGGCCTCAGTAATCAGGTTAGTGCACACAGCACTTACCTGAGGGTCCCAATACTGGAGATCATCCTTGGAGACAGCGCATGCTGCGTGTCTCCTACAAAACTCATGTCCGCAGAGATTCTTGCTGCGGACGTTGCAGAAAACATTTCCGCACTTCGGAAGGTCCTCCTGTAAAGAGAAGAAATTTCCATGAGTATCAAGTGAACTATGTATCACTGGATATGCATAGTATAGTATAACAATTCAGAAAGGAAAGACACACACTTGTGTTTCCCTGACAACCCATTGTTGCAGCCTTCCAGATAATAAAATCAAATGGTTAATCTCTTTTAGAGTAACCAATGCAAAGTTTCCAGAGGAAACAGGTGGAGCTCACACCTAAGCAATTATTTTAAAATCCTTGATAATAGACAGGAAAGAACTCACTTTCCTATCTGTAGGGCAACAGCAAAGGACTTGCAAGAAAACACAAAAGTGTTAGAACACACAGTGCTGTACCAAAACCCATACTCTAGTTTTCTTCTTACAGTATCTGTTATACTGAAGAATACTGGTACAGTATAGGAGGTTATGTGCCGGCCGGCACTTGCCGGCCGGCACACACCATAACTAGCTTTAAAGTATACTACTTAACAGCTATAAGGCGGCAGAACGCTGGTTCAAATGCATGTGCCGGCTGGCAGTAACTCAGAGGACTGAAGAAGTATCACGAAACTAGTCAGGACTTAAGCGTATATTTCGTATTTTCATTTTCCCTGTGGTTCTTCTGCATCTGAGCATCACTTTTTCCTGTGATTTTTACGCATATATATATATATATATATATATATATATATATATATATATATATATATATATATAATTTTATCACAGGGAAAGAACTAAAAAAAATTTAATTGTAAGGTAACTCTGATCTTAATCTGAGATATAATTTGTGCGTTTATATATATAGCCTATATAAATATATATATATATATATATATATATATATATATATATATATACACACATATATATATATATATATATATATATATATATATATTTATATATATATATATATATATACAGTATATATATAATATATATATATATATATATATATATATATATATATATATATATATGTATATATATATATATAAACACACACAATCTAATGACGACTTAAATAAATACATTTTTAATACTGAATGCCCTTCTCTGTACTTCAACACAGAGTGATTTCTCTGAATCTAGGATAACAGCTATAAATTCCTATTAAATTGGATGAAATTGCATCGCTATTAAGTGATTTTCGTATAATAAAAAATATATCGTAAAATGAAATAAAAAATAACACATTTGATTTCTTAAACACCCTAGATTGAATCTTTAAACGCATGAATAGGTCCTCACGAAAACAGAGTTTTTTTTTTTTTTTTTTTTTTGCAAAGCTAATAACTCCCTGATCATTAATGTCATTTCGTCGAGCAATAACTCATCAATCATCACGTGCATGAATTGCCTTCAAGTTCCAAAACATCTTTTTCTGGCTTTCGTCTCATTTCTCTCCACCGTCAGTTTTATTTCGGTAAGTTACCTAGAAAATAAGATAAATACTGTTTAAATAAAAACAAATATTATATGGAAAATGAAAGTAGTTTAAAACTAATATGTTTTTATGTAAAGACTGGCCGTGTCAAATGATGATATAAATGTGCTTAACCAAGTAATGAATTTACAATCTGAAGTAACAGTAAGAGGAAAAATCACACAGCAGCTATTTCATTTCATCGTTAACGAAAAAATGGAATGTGATTGGCCTAGATGAGGTATTGTTTCTTGAAAAATAAAACAATAAATTGCTTCTACATGAAGTTAATTCGTCATGTCACCCCACCTTTTTAATATGTAAGAAAGGACGTTGCCTTCTATTAATATGTGAAAATGAGATGGCGTTGAATGACCCCGTCCTACAATTACATCCTTTATCACAAAAAAAGATTACTAAAAATAGAGGATATATAACATACATATAGTGTATATATATATATATATATGTGTGTGTGTGTGTGTGTGTATACATATATACATATATATATATATATCTATATGTATGTACGTATGTATGTATGAATGTATAAAAAATGGGACCCATAGCGCCAAAATTAATATAAAACAAGTGTAGTTAGCAAGTATTTCCGTACTTACTGTAATTACACCTGCAATTTCAAAAGTTATCGAAAACCGAACATACAAGAACTACAAAATGTACTATCCTAACTCACGAACATTTTACACCGTCATGGCCCTCAGTTTCATGACGAAATCCACAGTCAAATTCTAATGTTGCCTGCTCCTCGTGGCAGACAGGCCATCACAAATTGTGTTTTGACCCTGTGGTAGATCAGATATTTTTTCTTGCTTTTTACCATTCCCATGAACCCCATTCTCTGCCCAAGTATGATTTTAATTATTGTTATTTTGTGGCAAATTATGTACTCGTTTCAAATTTCTGGTTCAATTATTTCCGTTCGTATAAATAGTAAATATTTGAAAAAGATTTTTTTCTTATAGTCGCTCCTATCTCTCTTAGTGATCAACAAGTTAGTCAATAATTATCCGTTGATAATTATCATTTCATGAGTGATCCTCATGGTAACTCTAATTACCTTGTCTGAGGTTTTCTATTCTGCTCTTATTAATCAAAGCCACAGGAGTTCCCTTACAGGGCATCAAGAAACCTCCTGCATCTTAGAATGGTAATCTTTTTAGGATTCTCGGGAGCAAGAAAATAAAGTTGACAACCTCTTGGTCGGGTAGAAAGAAGCATGATCAGGTGAAACTAAAAGATTAATTCGATATTTATAAAATAGTCTACTTTTGTTTACATGTTGATAAATAATCATTAAAATGTTATGAAATTTTTTGCTACATTTAGAGGTACCTACTTGACTCCACAAACAGAGCTCAAGGTATATGTTTTTCTTATTCAAGTTGTGTTCAGTTTAATATAAATAAGGTTTCGTCACATATACAGCTGTATATATTACGCAAGCACTCATACATATATTCTTGTTCTAATCTATCATAATGTAATATAAATTCGGTATTCTCATTATCAGTATGAATTTGCATATAAAGTGTATATGCAACTTTGTACCAGCCTACACGAAGACAAATATGCGTTTCTCTTATGTAGTTATGTAAGAACCTTCAATTATTCAGAAGTGCATACTTGCATATGCAAACATCTCTCCGTTTGCTGCGCACTCTGGTTCAAAGCTCTGCAAATTTCAAGGCAGATCAAAGGGACCGAGCAGTAACCATGTGGCTAAACAAAAGCCAACCAGAACAAATATCGTAAACACATCACGCTCTTCGTGACGTTTCATCGACGCTCAATTATTCTCTTTGTTTTTGCTGTTGTATACTACTTTATCCAGCATAAAGAAATAATCAGTATAAAGATGTATTCAGTTTTATTATTCTAGACTTTTATGCTTCTTTTATAAGAAACACATCTGTTGAAAATTTCCAACTGTTGTTCACCCTTGATGACAATAACAGTATTAATTATAGATAAAATGTATTACTGTTCTAAGTCTTACTCTCTTGAACGAGAGCTCGCTCAAACACGACTGCTATCTCATTGTTGTAGCAACAACAGTTAAAACCTTTTTGTACTTCATTATTCCATTTCATGGGGGAGAACAGAGTCCGTTTCCCGGTCAACATAGAATGAAATCAATTCAGCGCACCATAAGATAAAAGGTTCACACAGATCAATGACACTTCTTTTTCAAACTTGTGTTGTTGCCAGTAGCATACTTAGATTCAAAATGATATAGGAATATTTTTTTTTTTTTAAGATATCCAAGATAAAATTCGTCTTTGTTTCAGGTATTTTCCTTCTCTCACATATATCATACGATATTTAGTAAATCAACAGATACAATGATTTTTATGTGTATTTACCACTAATATTTAGATAATTTCCTCATGTATCCTAATAAAAAAAAAAAATACTTTCATCATTTTTCTCTTATAATTGTTTTTTTACAACCTTGATAAAATTATGTTTCTCGATTTCGTACGAAATAAAATCATTAATTACTTTGACAAGACTAAAGCTGTCTTATAATGAATTTGGCGTCATTTTCTCTTTTATAATTCTATGCAAAAAGTTTTCATCATCTTCAATCTTTGCATTATTGACTAGAATTCTTCAGCTCTCCTTGTGAAAAAAACCCACTTTTCTTCATTTTTAATACATCTGAGATTGCTTTAGTATTTAATAACCAGAAAATTACTGCACATCTTTCATCATTAAATTTAATTTTTATATATACACATATATGTGTGTGTGATTTCTCTATACACACATACACACACACACACACAAATATATATATATATATATATATATATATATATATATATATATATATATATATATATATATATATATATATACATATATACATACATATATATATATATATATGTATATATATATATATATATATATATATACATATATATATATATATATATATATATATATATATATATATATATATATATATATATATATATTCAAGTGAATATGTTGACGTCATTGGCGATACACTTGAAACCTTTTTCAAAATGGACTATTACTTTATTTCTCTTTTTGCCAGAGAAGACAATACTATATTATAGTAAATGAGTTGGTTAATACTATTCTTATTCTATTGACCAACATAAACTGAGTGGATGCAACATCTAGTATTTAGTATTAGGGAACAATGTGTACAAGCTTTGTTTTTCTCACACTTTATGCCAAAGTCCGTCATTCCATTCCCGTGGACAGCTAGGTCTAATAATATTCTTCCCTTGAGGAGTAAGACTGTAAGACCAAAGGGAGCCTCTTTTCACCGATATCTTTCTCTATACAGTATGTATACTCTTTCCTTTTTTCACTATCTTGAACAAAATTTCCGGTCACAAATATATCACTAATGATGAAGTACAGAGACGAGATTGTATTGACACATATCTAAGTCTTAAGATTAATGCTATTAAAACAATAAAACTGTGCAGAATCCAGAGCAGAGAAGTTGACTGTATTCAGTCTTTCCAATGTCCGTTCTTCAGTAGCAGACAGTATTTCATCTTTTCATGTTACTTGCAGCCATGCTCAAATATCTAACTTCGAATATGAAGTTTGCTAGGTTTTTTAATATGAGCGCTATAACAATATATTGCTTTTATCTACTATTGCCCCGGTAGGCGAAATAAAATGTATTGAATTACCTATGTTTTTTCCTTTCTTAATCTCTGCTTATCGCTGTTTGCCTAGCCAGAAGGAATACGTGACCACTGTTTTGGCGTGAGAAAACAGGTGTGAAAAAGAATACTGTAGAAAGGTATTAGCCGAGGGGTACAGGATTAGTACACAACTCCCGAATATTCTCTTTATTCCTCATATTCAGAAAGTTTCGATTCCTAACCATTACTTATTAATAATTTCTGCTTTCAAAGTAATTAAAACATTACGAACTGATTTCACAGGTTATCAGGAAATTTTTGTTTCTATTTAATAGTGATTTTTATAGTGATATCTTAAACCCATCAAAACTTTACGATTAAACATAGTTTTCCGATTGCGGCAAATATGGAATATATCAAATGAACCTCTTAATTGCCTTTCCCTTTGGTATGCAGTAAAACTTATATTTTAACCTGAATTATGTCTACACGTTTCCAACAACCATTAAATTTAACCATTTCTTTGCGAATCGGTTCCATATTATAGGAATTTTAAACATCAATCATTTTCATGATGTGAGAATTCGCAACAGGAATATCTACAAAGTTTCACGAATCATAACAAGCAAAATCTTATGGTTTAAAAACTCATGAGCCTTAAATTCTAAAACATTAGAATTTGCTCATCATATCTTATGGTTTTAAAACTCATGTCATATATTCTGGTAACTTTGAAACTCGCACATTATATATACCGTATTAGTACAGTTACAAAACGCACAAATTAGATTAACTGAGGAAGAGAACGATGGTAAGCTATTCCTTGATTTTTGCTCTTTCAAAGAAAACGGGAAAGGGTCTTTCAGATGAAACGCTGCACGGGAATAGTCAACCTTTATGTATATTACAGTGACTTTTAAAGAGTAAGGGATTTTTCACAGAATTTGTCAAAGGTATTTTACTCAAGAGGAACTCGAAATAACCCATTGTCACGTCAATCGAACAACAATAATCATACCAGACATGAAGACATGAATAAATAGGTAGGCATGCAACGACATTCTTCATGTTGACAATGGCTATTCTTTACATTTGATGTCATTCATCAAAAAGGTCCAAACCACAAAAAATTAATGGGATTAACAGTTTTTTGACACTTAGATACTTTTATTGCACTTGGCAGTTTTGTTACACATTTACTACAAAACGTTAAATCGTTATTATAGGAATCGATTGAGTTTCGTTATACTCATGGGACAAAAAAAATAATTGGCCGAAAACTTGGTGATTATTTTCACTTAACAGTTAGGAAAGAAAAAAATTTTACAAACTCCTTTTTTCCATCTTGGCGACTAAGAGGGGCAGGGGGAGTACGTGGGCTATGGAATAAACTGTCATTTGGGACTTGATTAAACCAAAAGATTTTCATAGATTTGAAGTTAGGAAAGAAGTTAATTAGATAGTGCGTACTACCGAACCGATATACTTTATTTCTGGGTGGAAATAACTTTCTTTAAAAAAAGTGTAAATTGAAGAAAAACATGCAGTCAAATATCATAAAAAAACTGAAATAACTGAGTAATATGAGGTAGGCAAGTTCCATAGAATCTATAATATACTAATGCCTCCAAGTGGAAAATTGTCAAAGGGCTTTATTATTAGATTCTGAAGTATCCCCAAAAATAGTAGAAAATTATTTTTTTTTCCTAAACAGTAGAGAATTGCAATTTTCTAAATATAATTGAAAGAATTTGTCTTATCACTCCCTTCTGAGAAATAAATAAAATATGTCAGGTAAGATATTGGGCTACAATGGGTCTGGTGACCTCCAATGACAGCCCATAAACTCCAGAGGGAACGATATCAATCCCAAAACTCAATTGTAAGCGGCTCAAGAAATCGAGATAATTTGGCACGATTATCAACATTAGTAAACTTCACTTTTCAAATCTCTGTGACATAAATAACCATCATCAGAGACATAAGCCACAATTATCTTCAGAATCATAATACCGACAAAATAAAGCTTGCTCTTATTAAAAAATACAAAACATCGAGACTAAAATTAAAAATTCTTTTTTCTTTTACCTATTCATCTGTTCATTCCGCCCTATCTTTACCCAATATCCAACATGTCTATAGCTTACGTCAGCACCAAAACAATTTTTTGGTAATTATTGTTTTAACTTTGTAAATCCTAAGCACTAACCCCTGGCTCTCAAGACATGGAATTGGGTCCCAATGGATTTGACTGCAACCGATCTCTTAGGATTAAGGGTAGAACTTTCCCCCAATTTGTAAATAAATGTCATAAACTCTATTAAGACGAATGTAACAATTCACAGCTATATAGTCTGGTGTTCCCTGAACGACTGGTAAGCCCATTTTAAATGCCTCATACCCAGATGAGGTTAGCCGAGAGAGAGAGGCCCCTTTAGAGAGTAGAGTTTCCCACAGCCGAAGTATATAGAAAGTCTCCCCAGTCTATATACTTTGCCCACAGTTAGCACAAGAAACCCCCACTATCTTTATTCGCGCAACTGAACACGTGCTTGCCCAGACAATGGCCCGTGTACTTAAAATCTGTAAAGGAATTCACAGGAAAAAATAACTATCTTTAATCGCATAACAGATATATAATTGGTAAGGAAATTGATTTCTTGAACTATAGGAAGTTTGTATGTGTAGGAGGGAATATTTCACCCATAATAATCAAAACGTCCCCTTACCATTAACCATTCAGAAGAAACATTTCTCCATTAAAAGAAAATTAAAATAAACATAATCCACGGAACTATCTTCTAACTGCTGAAATCAGAGAAGTCAGAATAATGGCGAAATCCTACTATGAACATAAGCAAAGGAAACGCATTCTCATTACACCTTGTTTACCTTTCTCGACGCTGTTATCCATCATCTAGGCCGCCGCCATCGCCGAGCCAATAGCCTTAATTCATTTGGTAAACTTCCTGGCGCGGCGTCATCCAGGGGATGAATTGAACCAATTTGCAATGCATATTCCCTTAAACACCTGGTAAACTGCATCATGCAGAGGGAAGCGAGGGAACACGGAATAGTGATGTGCGTGGAGAAAGAAAGAAGACAATTCGTACAAGAACTGAAAACAGAAAGTGGAAAATGAAAATGGACACATCAAAAGGTAGATGATGGAAAAGGATTACAAAATAGAGAGGTAGAAAGATAACTTGCTTAAGTTACGAAGGGAAATTATTGTCCGTTTATATGTAAACGATAATAATATGAATGGATTAGTATTCCTTTTCACCGATTTCATGATTTTTGTATCTAAAGAAACATCTAATAGCTTATATATTTCCTTCAGTTTAATGTCTCAATTAATGATCTCTTAATATTCTTTATCTTTTACATTAATTTTTGCCAACTATCCGCTTTAATAATTTAATATTTATGACAAACTTTACCAACTTTAGAAAAAAGAAAACTAATCCATTAATATTATTACAGTTTACATATAAACGGACTATAATTTCCCTTGGCAACTTAAGCAAGTTAGCTTTCTACCCTCTCTCTCTCTCTCTCTCTCTCTCTCTCTCTCTCTCTCTCTCTCTCTCTGCAGGGTAAGTTTTCAAGTTTTCACAGTAAATCTTTGGAATTGCAATTTATAAACTATCTTATGTTTGAAAAAGTGCATTTTCACCTTTTTTATACTTTTAGTCAAACACTTCGTCAAAAGCATTTAAGTAAATCTAATACTTTGTTGCCCATGAAGTTTTTTCTGATATCGATAAGAAACTTAGGCCAATTATGTTATTCTCATGCGATACTGAAAGGATTACAAATATGAAAAGGAATTTCTTCTTAAACTTATAAACCAAATCCAAATCTAGAAAGGCCAAAATCATAATACCCAAAATAGTGTCTGTTTCTGTCCCTACCGCATCATAAGTAAAATAAATACTGAGAAAAAATTAGAGACACAAACTGGGGAAAGGGAATTGCTTCGCTCTCAAGTAACTTGACATATTCCAAAGTACCTGGTCTCTTATTTCTCCTTCAGCCTAACTTCTCGAAAAAATAAAGTTTTTAACCCTGAAGTTGATGAATGGAATCTTGCATCATCAAGAAGTCACTCGAGAGAAGGGAATGACTTCGGACGAGAGAAAGAACCGAAGGATAACAGGAAATCAGAAATGAGAATTGCAAGATAAATAGAGTAGGATGAAAGTGTTCGAATTCATCACATAATTACGTAATCTAAATTAAACGAAAAACGTGTATTTTAGGACACTTCCAAAGTGTTTGGTTTTTATATACGTGAGTTTTGATCATGGTGTTTTCCGAGAAGCGTAATTTACCATAATATCCGTTGCATTATTAAGTTTCTTCCTGTGGTCATTCATTTTGAATTTAATTAAACAATAGACGTTGCAAATATATTTCTATGACTGCTGCATTGGGAAAGTTGTCTTTTTAACTTTATTTCGGAAGCTAAATTGACTATATATATATCATCATCTCCTCCTACACTATTGACGCAAAGGGACTCGGTTAGATTTCGTCAGTCGTCTCTATCTGAGCATTTAATTCAATACTTCTCCCTTCATCACCTCCTACTTCACGCTTCATAGCCCTCATCCATGTAGGCCTGGGCCTTCCAACTCTTTTAGTGCCTTGTGGAGCCCAGTTGAAAGTATGGTGAATTAATCTCTTTTGGAGAGTGCGAAAAGCATGCCCAAACCATCCCCATCTACTCCTCACTATGATCTTATTCACATACGGCGCTCGAGTAATCTCTTTTATAATTTCATTGCAAATCCTGTCCTGCCATTTCACTCCCAATACTCTTCTGAGGGCTTTGTTCTCAAATCTACTAAATCTGTTGGAAATTGTTTCATTGTCATATAACGACTCATGTTCATACAGTAACACCGATCTCACTAAACTGATATATAGCCTGATTTTTATATGCAATTTCAGACGATATTATTTCCATATTTTACTTAACCTTGTCTGATTTGCTTTTTTCAATCTTTCATTAAACTCTAATGCTGAAATGATTCCCCTCTTTAATCCTTTCTCCTTCTAATGATACTTCATCTTCATTGCCTTTAGAGGCCTACTTAAACTGCGTATCATTCAAAAAGACTTAGCTGAAACGGACTTCGTCGAACACGTACAAAATCATATTTTACGCTCATCACGTGTCGGCTATCGTGATTCCTACACATACATACATACATACATACATACATACATACATACATACGTACATACATATATACATACACATACAGTATATATATATATATATATATATATATATATATATATATATATATATATATATATATATATATATATATATATATATATATATATATATACACAACCACACACAAGGCAAATGCAAGGAAAAGGAACATTCGCCACAAAAAAAAAAAAAAAAAAAAAAAAAACTCATTTAGTTTTCAAAATGTAAAAAGTCACAGCAACCATACTTTTTATGTCTACAACAAAATTTCTTATAATAAAATGATGTTTGTCTCTAATTTTTTATCAACATAGTAAACAAATTTAGGCTTTCAAAATTTGGTTACTACTATGAGATTCAGGGCCTCTGTAACACGGTTTTTTCGCAATAATTTTTTATCTATGAATTTCATAAATATAACGCTTCTTCAGAATGCACATTATATCTACACATAAATTTTGACTATATTCTGCATTACGTAGGTCGAATAAATTTGGTACTTATAATGTAGAAGTGACGTTTTTTGAAGATGGGCCAACTTATTCAGAGAAAAGGTTTCGAACGCACTCGTTACGTAACTTATGACGGCATTTCTTCCCTCTTTCTCGAAACGAAGGCTATACCTCTGGCAACAATGACACAAAAGTTTAAATAAAAGCAAAGCAGTACACCTTTATGAACTCTGAAACCTCTCCACTGATAATTGTCATAATGAAGAAACAAACAAAATATGTTATTAAATACAAAAACCCTTCGATTATTAGTCTAACTCCCAAAATAAGTTTCCTAAGAAATTATAAAATCTACCTTAAAGGTCACAATCAAATTGACAAGGTGTAGGGAATAGTTGGTAATTTTCAAAAACGTAGCAGACAAGCTTGATTTGATAACTGCTATATCCAATGTCAAGCAATTTTTATTTATTGTCTATGTACCTACCTATTTACTGTATATAAAAAAAAAAAAAAAAAAAAAAAAAAAAAAAAAAAAAAAAAAAAAAAAAAAAAAAAAAAAAAAAAAAAAAATAGGCGGTACCGTATTTTGGCTTTAAACCTTCATCAATAATTATCGTCAGAATGATGACTTCATGAGGCTCCACCCACTTTGGCCTCGATATAATTCAGGATAACACTGAAGGCTATCATGGGCATTGTTGGATCAGAAAATTTAAATTATGGCTATAAAAACTCATTTCTCAAGTAGTTGTAAGAAGTGCTAAATGATCCTCAAGGATCCCAGCAGTTGGCCTAAACGTTTAATTCATGTATACTACTGTTGCGGCACTACTGCTACAGTAGTATTACTACGTTAGCACAGATACCCCACCCACATTTATGTATCGTTCCGCCATTCATAAAGTCTTTGTCATGTTTTTTCACTGTACAATAAGCCATGGCCTCCTCAGAAATTAAGTTTAACATTAGATGATAGGTTATTTCATTAAGCTGACAAATTATGGCAACTGGGTAGGTTATTGCCGATGTTGAAGCTAAAGATAAAGTATGGTATTATTCCATCATTGCATTATCATCTTTACTACTATTTGTTTTGCTACATATAGTAATTATTTTAAAGGATAAATGAATTATTTTCACTTTACTTCTATAAATTCTCATTAGATGTACAAATAAAACTCCTAAAACTATTCATGATTTATTTACAAAATGCAGTCATGCCCAAAACATAGCCAACACGGTCGTACGGCCTAAGAAGAAAAAAAAAAAATATATCAGATGACCCGTTGGTCTGATGGAGAGTTTAGCACAAAATTCTTATTTTAACAAAAATAGTTATATAAAGACTGTTTACATACAATCTCTCTCTTTCTCTCTCTCTCTTGGTGGCATAGTGAATAGTTAATGGGAATGTTCAAAAGCCTGAATGACATTACAAGTATTATAATCATGTTACGCTAAATACAAATCAGATAATAAACATTGGATTTAAACTAGAAACTGAATAATTACCTATTCAGGCTATAGTAAATATGGCCACGGGCTTTCTCTTGACTGTATAAAGTTGCAAGTCGTAAGACAATTGCAGTTTTGCAACCACGGGGGCAATTCCAAATCCTGTTAGCCACTCTTGACTGTTATGGGTTTCAGAGCCGATGGAACAAGGAAAATGGGTGTCTGGTGGATGGGCGGGGCAAAATTTTGTCAAAAGGTGTTTACATTGCTTACGTTATGAATGTTTTCGACTCTTGGCTCGTTATCACTGGCCATGGCGTCGGCGAGATCATTTTTACTCTATAAAAATTAAAACTATCGGGTTTAGGTTATTGATAATGCTGACAAAATTTGTGTGTGGTTGTAAAATATACATATGTCAACTTTCAGCTACATCCGATGCATTAATAAGGAGCAAAGTCCCAAAAAACCGTGTTACAGAGGCCAAGAATCTCATGGTAGTAGCTATTAACTAGGAAGGGTAGTTTCTCCTCTGACATTTCAACCATTTTGAGAAGTTTAAACTAATTTTTTCTTAATTTTTCTGATCTCACATATTAAAAAAAGTTACCTATCTCATTATCTTCAATAATTTTACCTATTTACTAGAAACAGGTAGTAGCTGCTACTAGTCAATAGTTGTAAGTTTTCAAAAATATAACATGACAAGAGCAGTTATTCTCTATCATTGCAACAATCATAATCCTTGTCATCCCAAAATAACTATTAATAAACACTGTGTTGTTACTAGTAGCTAATATCAGCAATAGTTACTAGTAGCTACTATTAGCAATAGCTTCTAGTATCTACTATTGTCAATAGTTACTAGTAGAAATAGTATTTAACACGAGTAAGAGCCTTCCCATTTCGATCGATCATTATTATCCATATCCCCGTAATATTTATATTATTACTCAATATTACCGTCTTGCTACTAGAATCAATAATCCCTAGTAGCAACAAACAATAGTAGTTGTTAGCAGCAGCAGGTAAGAGAATTGCATTATTCAATTATCATTACTATCCTACGTCCGCATAACAGCTATTTATCAAAATAATTTTCGTTGCTACTAGTAGCTACTATTGGCTCTCGCTGTGAGGTCATCACCAAATCGGAGTGAGTGATGAAATCTTCCTCTTCGCTCTTAGAAATTGCTCAAAAATAATACGATGGGTTAGCACAGCATTTTGAACCTCATATTCGGAGGTGTTAAGCATATACTTATAGCCAACGAATGTCCATCAAATTTTTTTATATGAAAGTTGATAAAGGAAAGAAGCTTTCTCGACATAAAAAGGCATTTGGATGTATGTGGTGAATCTTCCTTTTTGTTGCAGAGGCCTCATATACAGTATACAAATACACACACACATACACACACGCACGCAAACACACACACACACACATATATATACACACACACACACACACACACATATATATATATATATATATATATATATGTATATATATATATATATATATATATATATATATATATATATATATATATATATATATATACATGTATATAAGCATGGGATGGAGAGCGTTTGTTAAACAAACGGAGATTCTGAAATGTAAAAGGCAACTTTCTCCAAAAAGAAAGGTATTCAATCAGATAGTCCTAATAGTATTAACTTATCTATTCGAAACTTGGAGCCTTAGTACAGCCTTAGAACATAAGCTAGTTACAAGTCAAAGAACAATGGAAAGAATAATGATGGGAATAATACTAATAGACAGAAAAAAGCAACATAGAGACGAAAAAAGAATATTTTTTTTTAACACAAGACATTTTTTTTTTTTTTTTTTACCAAGAGGTTATAGAAATTTGGCTCCTGATAGCACATTAGGTTAATGTTAAGATAACCTCGACCGAGCTCATCTTTGGGGTCTCATTTCGAACACGAATATTACGATTTCTTCTTTGATTCTACTGGTTTAGTTGTAACAAGCCTATAAAAATGTCAGAAGAAATTCATACTGATATCGTTGGAAACGTCAGAAGTACAAATTGCGTCCTAAGGTAATTCTGACCTAAATTATAACACCGTTATCGGTTAAAGATGTAAAGAGAGGGATAGCAAGAACGTTTTGGGTCTGAGGAAGACAAAACATATGTATATGTATGTATGTATATATATATATGTATATATATATATATATATATATATATATATATATATATATATATATATATATATATATATATATATAAGTGTATATATGTGTATATACATATATGTATATATATATATATATATATATATATATATATATATATATATATATATATATATATATATATATGGTACTTGGCCATGTTACTCTACGTTTACAATGAATAGACAATGTCTTAGTGGCGTCCAAAACAACGACGATAGTTTCTCTTCGGACAGAATGTCCTGCAAATAGTTTTCAGGATAACAACAAAAATACATTTATTTTCTCCATTTATTGTTTGGTGGCGACACGTGTTTCAGATTACTTTGCGAATATCCAAATAATTTTGTATCTAATTTTCACCACCATAACCTATATATTAAAGTGAAATTCCAAAACTCAATATGGTCCTGAAGAAGGGTCGCTAAGTGATCCGAAACACGTGTCGACAACAAACAATAAATGGAGAAAAGTAAATGTATTTCTGCTGTTATCCTGAAAACTACCTGCAGGACACTCTGTCCGAAGAGAAAGTATCGTCGATTTTTGGACACCAGTGAGACATTGTCTATTCATGGTAAACACACACACACACAAATATATATATATATATATATATATATATATATATATAGTATACATATATATATATATATATATATATATATGTATACATATATATATATATATATATATATATATATATATATATATATATATATGTATACATATATATATATATATATATATATATATATATATATATATATATATATATATATATAGTATACATATATATATATATATATATATATATATATATATATATATATATATATATATATATATATTGTGTGTGTGAATAAAAAGGAAACCGTTTAACATGACAACGTAATTTGTTAATACTGTAGAAAAGGTATTTTCCTTTCCTATATATATAATAGATTATTAATGATAAACGTAATGATTCATAAAACTTACTACAACATATTTTTTTTCAATTTTTAGCCAGATTTTTCATTCGCCTTGGTAACGTTTTCATCGATGACGAAATAATTTACTGAAACGAATTTAGGATGAGGATATCAAAAAACCAATACCAAGATTTTTCTACAAACTACAAATCTCCCGACGACGACAGAAAATAAGCAAGTCTTTCATGAAATGTAAACAGATAAATAATTAATGAGCATATTGTGCATTAATCTATTTTTGGCAATACTAAGCACTTCTCTACGGTTAACCAAAGAAACTAATATAATTTAATTGAAGCAGGAATCTCTCTCTCTCTCTCTCTCTCTCTCTCTCTCTCTCTCTCTCTCTCTCTCTCTCTCTCTCTCTCTCTAATTCAGTCCATAAAAATTTACTGAAATATAAATCTGATATCTATGTAACTAACTGAAAAGGTGTTAAAGGAATTAGTACAGCGAAAATAACATGAAATTTAAAACGAGACCTTTTTGTAATATTCACGATAGCTGTCTGATGGGGGAAGGGGTCACAGCCTAGTGACATACTGTATATGAAAAAGTTGGTTCAAATTGTTGGGGTAGTCAGCTTCAACATTAATTTTCAAAATATTTTCCCCAGATTTAGCCAGGATTCAAAGTTAGGGCCATATGAAAGGGACTTCTCTCCTGTGCTATTGTCTTATTTTTTTTAATCGGCTATCCACCATCAGGAGTCAGACGTTTGTCTCCCTTTTTCATAAATGTAAACCTGAAATGTAGTTAATAAACATTACTATAACTATATAACATAAAATATAACGGAAATAAAATGCATGGAAAACAATTTGAAAGCAGGGAAGCAATTTCTCTTGAACGGGGGAAATATAAGAGCAATTACTTACATGAAATAAGTTGAATCTGAGGAACCAAATTAATCAAGTTGACTTATTCAATTTGTATATATACGTCAAGTAATAATAATATTCTTAATTCAACACCTCAATCTCCTCCATCAAGGAAAAGGTAATGTGACTTTGGTATGACCCCATGAAAGAGGAAATGAAAGATGATGAGAAAAGAATTCTTCAATGACATGTTTGAACGACAGTTTTACTAGAGTAACAGCTTTTACTTCCGGATGAGCTTCAAGTTTGTAGGTTCAACCAGTGAAAAACTCAATAAACAAGAAGAATACTTATTCAAAATGACTAAAATAGAAAATACCAATTGAAATGATTTCCACCGCATTGATATCTATTATAAATAGTGCTTATCATTATCGAAATTAATGCTACAAGAGTATTTATGATAAACAATATGTAGCCTTCAGTACATAGAAGATGAGGTTACCAAAACTGAAGAAATATTTACTGATCTCATATAGAAAACTGCTCGAATGAAGCAAGAAAAACATTTATAGCGTCCAGTTAGGAAAATAAACGTAATCAATGGATTTCATACTTGATCATTTCATGAATGATCTCTAAATGCATTTCCCCTTTTTGAAAAATAAATAAATATAATGTTAGTGCCTACATATAACCGAACATTGAAATATATGTTATTTAAAATGGCATTCCAAATTATGATAATACAATGAATACTATTCCATGTTCAGAATGAATAATTTTGTTGGCCTAATATCTAAACTATATATATATATATATATATATATATATATATATATATATATATATATATATATATATATATATATATATATATATAATACCAAGAATGCTCTATTAAAATTGTACCCTAATAATGCTTTGGCTGTCAATTGGCTTAACTCTGGCTACTATATTGACTGGTCGAAGCCCGACACAATAATCCATGTTAATGACTTTAGCAAAACAAATAGTTTGGAATCCATGCTAATTACCTGTATCAAATGTCAACACACACTCATATATATATATATATATATATATATATATATATATATATATATATATATATATATATATATGTATATATATATATATATATATACATACATATACCAAAGGCACTTCCCCCAATTTTGGGGGGTAGCCGACATCAACAAGAACAAAACAAAAAAGGGGACCTCTACTCTCTATGTTCCTCCAGCCTAACCAGGGACTCAGCCGAGTTCAGCTGGTACTGCTAGGGTGCCACAGCCCAACCTCCCACATTTCCACCACAGATGAAGCTTCATACTGCTGAGTCCCCTACTGCTGCTACCTCCGCGGTCATCTAAGGCACCGGAGGAAGCAGCAGGGCCTACCGGAACTGCGTCACAATCGCTCGCCATTCATTCCTATTTCTAGCACGCTCTCTTGCCTCTCTCACATCTATCCTCCTATCACCCAGAGCTTTCTTCACACCATCCATCCACCCAAACCTTGGCCTTCCTCTTGTACTTCTCCCATCAACTCTTGCATTCATCACCTTCTTTAGCAGACAGCCATTCTCCATTCTCTCAACATGGCCAAACCACCTCAACACATTCATATCCACTCTAGCCGCTAACTCATTTCTTACACCCGTTTTCACCCTCACCACCTCGTTCCTGACCCTATCTACTCGAGATACATCAGCCATACTCCTCAGACACTTCATCTCAAACACATTCAATTTCTGTCTCTCCATCACTTTCATTCCCCACAACTCCGATCCATACATCACAGTTGGTACAATCACTTTCTCATATAGAACTTTCTTTACATTCATGCCCAACCCTCTATTTTTTACTACTCCCTTAACTGCCCCCAACACTTTGCAACCTTCATTGACTCTCTGACGTACATCTGCTTCCACTCCACCATTTGCTGCAACAACAGACCCCAAGTACTTAAACTGATCCACCTCCTTAAGTAACTCTCCATTCAACATGACATTCAACCTTGCACCACCTTCCCTTCTCGTACATCTCATAACCTTACTCTTACCCACATTAACTCTCAACTTCCTTCTCTCACACACCCTTCCAAATTCTGTCACTAGTCGGTCAAGCTTCTCCTCTGTGTCTGCTACCAGTACAGTATCATCCGCAAACAACAACTGATTTACCTCCCATTCATGATCATTCTCGTCTACCAGTTTTAATCCTCGTCCAAGCACTCGAGCATTCACCTCTCTCACCACTCCATCAACATACAAGTTAAACAGCCACGGCGACATCACACATCCCTGTCTCAGCCCCACTCTCACCGGAAACCAATCGCTCACTTCATTTCCTATTCTAACACATGCTTTACTACCTTTGTAGAAACTTTTCACTGCTTGCAACAACCTTCCACCAACTCCATATAACCTCATCACATTCCACATTGCTTCCCTATCAACTCTATCATATGCTTTCTCCAGATCCATAAACGCAACATACACCTCCTTACCTTTTGCTAAATATTTCTCGCATATCTGCCTAACTGTAAAAATCTGATTCATACAACCCCTACCTCTTCTAAAACCCCCCTGTACTTCCCAGATTGCATTCTCTGTTTTATCCTTAATCCTATTAATCAGTACTCTACCATACACTTTTCCAACTACACTCAACAAACTAATACCTCTTGAATTACAACACTCATGCACATCTCCCTTACCCTTATATAGTTGTACAATACATGCACAGACCCAATCTACTGGTACCATTGACAACACAAAACACACATTAAACAATCTCACCAACCATTCAATTACAGTCACACCCCCTTCCTTCAACATCTCAGCTTTCACACCATCCATACCAGATGCTTTTCCTACTCTCGTTTCATCTAGTGCTCTCCTCACTTCCTCTATTGTAATCTCTCTCTCATTCTCATCTCCCATCACTGGCACCTCAACACCTGGAACAGCAATAATCTCTGCCTCCCTATCATCCTCAACATTCAGCAAACTTTCAAAATATTCCGCCCACCTTTTCCTTGCCTCCTCTCCTTTTAACAACCTTCCATTTCCATCTTTCACTGTCTCTTCAATTCTTGTGCCGGCCTTTCTTACTCTCTTCACTTCTTTCCAAAACTTCTTCTTATTCTCTTCATATGACTGACCCAGTCCCTGACCCCACCTCAGGTCAGCTGCCCTCTTTGCCTCACGTACCTTGCGCTTTACTTCCACCTTTTTCTCTCCATATTTTTCATACTTCTCTATACTATTACTCTGCAGCCATTCTTCAAAAGCCCTCTTTTTCTCTTCCACTTTTACCTTCACTCCTTCATTCCACCATTCACTGCCCTTCCTCATGCTGCCTCCAACAACTTTCTTGCCACATACATCACTTGCAATCCCAACAAAATTTTCTTTTGCTAACTTCCACTCCTCCTCTAAAGTGTGTGTGTGTGTGTGTGTGTGTGTATTTCAAAAATGTGTTGCTTATTTTTCTGTTCTTGATGTGTTCATCTACCGAACATAAGAAAAGTTTTATATTTATCTTTTCCATGATAAGAAATCCATTCTTTTTGTTACAGCAATCGGTGTGAATTTTCTTTACCATTAATCTTACTAATTTTTAATTTACAAGGTATAACAATATTCGTACACATTTCCAAACCCTTTTACGAAAAGGACATTACCCGTTATGAATGACTTCCGCTGCAGATAATTAAAACTGACTCACAATATCCAAAAGAGCTACTTTTAAAATTTTATGGATATTACTTTCGTTCAAAATTCGTATAAAACGATTTTTTTTTAACAACAAAGCCAAATTACAATTCCTTTTATAAAAGGCTATTCAATTCAACGGAAGCAAGGATCGTTCAGTGACGTAATTCTACCCAACTAGCGTGCTTCAGCTTTTGTTATTTTTTTACGATTCATGTAATTCATAAGAAAATGGAACGTCTGTAAAGCATCTCGATGTTGTCTCCACCATATCTTTGGTTTTGGATTTCTCCTTTCATTCTCCTTGTTCTTCAGGTTTATGCTTCCTAAATTTTGGTTTCGGGGTGGACCCCCATTCATCTTCTTTTCCTTGTTTTTTTTTTTTTTTTTTTTTAAATTGACTGAATATACAGGCACAAATGTCTTACTTTTGAACTCATCAAAAAGTTATAATAGTTGACGATACTTCCTGATGATTTCACGAAAGGAACCATAACAATGTTGGTTTTTTCAAACCTAATACGAATATGAACATTTTTTTTGTGGTGATAGCTCCTATTCTAGACAAAATTTCTTAACAAATGTTATTTAAATAATTTGTGATAATAAACTGGAATTCGGCATTCCCAAAAATAGCATCAGGTAAAAATTTATTTTTCTATATAATAGAGAACACTTGACTCTGACATTACTTTGAAAAACATATTTTTCTACATCTAAACTGTAAAAACAACGAAAATACTTCATATATTTTTGGACCCCGAATCATATTTGAATACAACGGTTTTATTTTCGTATATTACATTGATAACTGCATGAATAATATATTTAAGTTTCATAACCAGCATTTCTACATTGTGTTAATTTTTTGGTATCATAATAACGTACTACTGCAAAGAGAATACGAGTGGTAGTTCGCAAGGGAAATGTAAACAACACGATAATTCATAGAACTGAGACAATTTCAAATCATCGTCTATTGTACCAGAATTTTGAGGTAGATTATGGGAATTAGAGCAAGAATCCGCGTTGAAACATTTTCGTTATGCAAAATGCAAGCAATTGGTATTTCGATCATCAAGAGGGAAACTTGTCTGAGCGAATAAATTAGAGAAGAAATATAAGTTCCAGTAGTCCCATTGCATGCTGGAGACCAAGTTCATAAACAGTGCTTTACGACATCTAGAGTTCCCGACACAATTCCACCCAGATAACCAATATCAGCTGTTTTAATTTATGTTGAATGCCACTTCTATAGTGATCCTGTAACACTGCACCACTTTTCATCATTATAAAAATAGATATGAATTAGGATTCCATCAACTGACAGATTTGTATACAGACAGTGAGTTTATACCAAGACCGTATTAGGACTGAAGAAATACGCGTGTTAAGAGAAAGCAATAGACCGAACTTGTAATCATTATCGTGTAAATAAATAAAACTTGAAGGCAATCGTTAGATATTTGCTAAATGTAAATACAATGATTTTAGAAAAATCTTTCTTTGTGTTTACCTGCCAGCAGACCTGTAAAGGACTTGTCTTTAGACATAAGATCACCTTGAATTATCGCAAATGCAGTTTAAGTCTAGTAATAACCTTGTCTTATGCAAAATCAAGCTCCCAATACTATCAGCAGATCATGTATTCATTCCAATCTTCAAGAATCGTAAACTGCAACCTTAATTCAAAAGTCTCGAAACTGACCCTGAGTTAGAGAATGAGTCCATCGAACATGCCCATGGTGTGCAAATAAAGATGCTGGGGTTTCAACTGGCCTTCTTCCAAACCTTGACCTCAATGACGAAGCTATTACAGGCTACAGAATCGCGAGAGCCCGTGACTGTCCGGAAGGCAACATACAACAGCAACAGGACGAGGAATTTACATTACAACATTTAAATAAAAACACATTTTTAAAAGATATTAAAATATCTAAGATGTAGATACAATATATATGCACTGTAATACACACACAGACATATATATATATATATATATATATATATATATATATATATATATATATATGATAGATGTCACAAGTTCACGTAACTTTTATACTTTCAAATATGGGCCATAGAATAACATACCAAACATTTCATATATGATGGGTGCATCTCCTGTACCAGTATTACAGTTCAATTGATCGATTCAAAGCTTTATCCAATGGGATATCAAGAGATACGTCGACTGCTCAAATTCATATCGATTTAGGGGCAAGGGCTCAAATCCTGATCCTGGTAGATGCACCCCTTTTAACAGAGTGGTTTCGACATTCCTTACTATATGTGGCTTATTGCACACACACACACACACACACACACATATATAGATATATATATATATATATATATATATATATATATATAACACAATTTTTCATATAAATGTATACATACATACATACACACTCACATACACACACACACACACACATATATATATATATATGTATATATATATATACAGTATATGTATATATATATATATATATATATATATATATATATATATATATATATATATATACGCATAATGTGGATAATTGGCTAATATGAACATTAATCAGACAATTGCCTAATGTGCCCATTAAGCGAGCAGTTTGCATGAAGTTTACAATTTGTTAACATTAGGCTAAATATGCCCGTTGTTCAAACTACGCAGCTCAATTTTGCCCGATGTGAATACGACTGCCTAATTTGAACATATATTATGGTTTAGTGTAGAAATGGAAATTAATCCAAAAGACAACCCACGGGAGGTTAGTTAAGAGAATACAACATGCTTCATGTAGAGACAGTTTAAAGAATTCCAATTTATCTGAATAAATAAAAAAATAATAAATGGAATATCTGTAAAAGAGAAATAAGTCAATAGGTCTCAGGGTTCAGTTGAGTCCAGTAAGAAATTTTTGCATGATCTGCCCGGGTGACAGCGCGAGTTGCATTTAAATTCTTTTGTTAGGCAGCTGCATCCTCCTGATGTACATTAAGTAGTACATTGACACTTTATAAATTCTTACCCACCAGTGGCTCTTGCTGTTGCTATTCTAATCGATAGGCAGATAGGCAGATATCAGGAACCTTTTCAGACTTATCAGGGGCTGTTTGATTGCACTTACTGTAGATCTGCTGCGGTAAATTTTGGTCCAAGAATTCCCTCCCGACAATCTACAGTGTATAATCCATCTTGTTCGTTGAGGACGACCATTAACAGATTTTTAGGATCTGCTGGACCACAATCGACATCCAGGACCCTCAGCATAGCAATGGATAAGGGCTTAAGCAGGTGTTTGCCGCATCTTGTCATCCGTATTGCTGTCTTAGATTATCCTAGATTAGCTGAAACATGGACCTTCTGGAAATTTGTACCGACTGTTTCTGCCCCTGTCTCTGCTTCTGCCTCTGCCCCTGTCTCTGCTTCTGCCTCTGCCCTTGTCTCTACTTCTGTCTCTGACCCTGTCTCTGTCTCTGCCTCTGCCTCTTTCTCTACTTCAGCCTCTGCTTCTGCTTCTGCCCCTGTCTCTGCTTCCAGAAATGACTGAAGATCTTCCTCGGTAAATATATTACAGAGCTGTTCTTGGCAGGACGTCCAGTCACCAGCTTCAGCTCTGGCCATAGCACTGAAAGCTCGGCGATGATGGCATTGACAAACTCCCGTCTGTTGTCGGACTGTAAAATAGCATGTGCTCCAAATGTCAGAAATATATCTAGATTATTCGCTATGACCTCTTCTGCTCTTTAGATATAAGTGGACGCAACACACAAACATGGCTGAAATGATTTACAAATGTCATAATGTACTCCATCAGGTAGTGTTTCAAAATTTATAAGATCTATCTGGCACCTTGAAAGGATATCATGACTGCGTACCGGTTTTACTACCAAACCCTTTGGAATTTTTCTGGCCTTCTTTTGATGGCAGGGCTCACAGAATGAAACGTAGAGGTATCATACTTCTTTTGTGATGTTTGACCATTTCTTTTTCACTTCCGCAATTGTTTTTTACCCCCACAATGGCCAATAGCTTCATGGGCTGTTTTAACAAATTTCATCTAAAGATGCAACATACTTGAATTAATATTCATTTGGACCTTTTCTCCTTGGAATTAGTCGGTCAGCATTGCCAACAGGCAGGACTTCATAACGTTTCTTGAGGTTAAAGTCAAATATAGACTGGGCTCCAAAATAATTAATTCTTAACAAATCCTGTATCTGCTGATCACTCGGGATGGTGGGCCTTGCATTCCAGTGTTTGACACAGCTTAAGTTCAAAGGCAGCTTGAGCCATAATGCATAAATTGAAACAGAAAAGATGAAGAAATATAGAAAGTCTTTATATAATCTATACTTGGACACAGCCCCGTAATATCATCGAATGTGAAAGTCAGGCAGGAAGTTCAGTCACCGCAAGTCCAGCTGTGTGCCACCACTTACTCAGCGGCACGAGATCCAGGTTAGTTCTACCTTGCTCCTCGTTTACCCTGTCCACAACACCTCTGTGACAGACCCAAAGTTTCGAACAACACTCCAGTTACAGTGGTTCGTCCTTCAATTCACATTAGGCAAAATACCCTTGCCTAATTTGAAAATCATGCATAAAGTGGATATTAAGCAAGTAATTTTACCTATTGTCAACATTGTGCAAACAATTGCCTAATAAGGAGATTAGGCAATTTTTCTGTCTAATGTTCACATTATTATTATTATTATTATTATTATTATTATTACTTGCTAAGCTACAACCCTAGTTGGAAAAGCAGGATGCTATAAGCCCAAGGGCCCCAACAGGGAAAATAGCCCAGTGAGGAAAGGAAACAAGGAAAAATTAATATTCTAAAAACAGTAACATTAAAATAAACATTTCCTATATAAACTATAAAACTTTAAAAACAAGAGGAAGAGAAAGAAGACAGAATAGTGTGCCCGAGTGTACCTTCCACTAACCCAAGACAGTGGAAGACCATAGTACAAAGGCTAGGGCATTACCCAAGAATAGAGAACAATGGTTTGATTTTGGAGTGTTCTTCTCCTAGAAGAGCTCCTTACCATAGCTTAAGAGTCTCTTCCATCCTTACCAAGAGGAAAGTAGCCACTGAACAATTACAGAGCAGTAGTTAACCCCTTAGGTGAAGAGGAATTGTTTAGTCATCTCAGTGTCGTCAGGTGTATGAGGGCAGAGGAAAATATGTAAAGAATAGGCCAGACTATTCGGTCTATGTGTAGGCAAAGGGAAAATGAACTGTAACCAGAGGGAAGGATCCAATGTAGTACTGTCTGGCCAGTCAAAGGACCCCATAACTGACTAGCAGTAGTGTCTCAACGGGTGGCTGGTGCCCTGGTGAACTTCAATTCATAGGTTGAAAAATTAAAACTTAAATCTTCATAAGAATCGCAAGCAAATTCATTGACACCGAAAAGTTAAAAATGGGAAAACAGATGACGCAACCATTTTTTTAGACTGTGTACAATATTTTCCCCTTCCTTGTGAGCCTTTACACCAGGGGAAGAATACTTATCATTTTTATCTAAATAAAAACAGAAATGATGCCCTGGGGTAAAAAATCCCTCCGGGAAACGAGCGAATCTCGGCTCTTAAAGATGAAATCTCCGACAGAGTTCAATTGTTCCTTCTGGATGCTCGAGGACATGAAGCTCTAGTGTGAAATCCTCTCTACTAAACATTGCAAGATATTTTTAAAACAAGAAAAATACATTTAAAGCTTTTATGATTTTCTTCTTAAATAGAATGTGGCAAGCGATTTTTTATGTAAACTGGCCAAACAAACAAACGTATACACACATACAGGTGCGAACGTGCACACACACACACATTTAATTCCATATATAACAACTTATAATCTTTAATTCCGAGTTCACATTATCCTTTCTATTTTCATCACTTGCCCACTTTCTCTCTTTTTCTCAATCCCTTCTACACTTCCCTTCCCATCTTCTATTTCGTCACTTGTTATGCAAATTCACTTCAAATAACCTTTGCCTCCAAATCTCTCGGTCTCTTTCCTTCTCCGTTTCTCTTTATCATTCTTCACAAGTCTCAACTGGTCCTTATCGCAGACCTTCCCATATTTCTCTCTAATCAACATAATTGCTTTCTCACTCTTTTAGAAATAGTATTTATGTAAATGGTTACTCGTCTTTTTTTACCCGCGAGTACCTATCAAAGATGCTTGTATATGTCGTAAGCTTTCAGTACGCCTCTAAAATCAAAGGTGCGCTTTTGTGAGAGCTAGCAGACTAAAAATGGGCCTCCTCTTTTGTTATAGCTCTCTCATCCTTTGACGTTTTTCAAAATGATAAGTACAAAGAAAGAGCGACAGCTTTTAAATGCTTGGCAAAAAGAGCAAAAAGGCAGAAACACTTTATTTCTTGTTCCTTTTTAAGTCTTATTCATTTCATTCATACGTTCATGATAAAGAAAGAGGCCATTTAAAAAAAAAATGTTGGTTACTATAAGATAAAAAAAAATCAGTATTGGTTGTTTCAGAGATGATGAAAAAAATGCAAAAGATACTCATCAAAATTTTCTTTTCTATATTTAATGACCCGAACCTATAACTAAGAGATTAAAGGGCATCATACACACGGATATAAATCTTCTTTGTCTGCATCTTTTCCCACTTTTATGTGGGGTCGATGTTTCTTGCCAGCGTTCTCCATCTACCTCTGTCCCACACTTCATCACCGGTTAATCTCTTTGATCGAAGGTCATCCTTGATACAGTCCATCCACCTTCGCTTTGGTATCCCTCTCCTTCTCCTTCCCTGTAATTAAGGGTACCACAGGAGTTAGAGAACTATCAGATAAGATCCAAGAAAGTAGACTGAGGTGGTATGGTCATGTCATGAGAAGAGATGAACAGTATATTGGGAGGAGAGTGGAGGAAATGGAGGTACAGGGAAGAAGGAGAGGGAGATCAAAGCGAAGGTGGATGGACTGTATCATGGATGACCTTCGATCAAAGGGATTAACCGGAGATGAAGTGTGGGACAGAGGTAGATGGAGAACGCTGGCAAGAAACATCGGCCCCACATAAAAGTGGGAAAAGATGCAGACAAAGCAGAAGAAAGAAGAAGACTGTATATGATCACCACCTTCTTCTTTTTTGGGGGAAGTAATCCAGCAGACATAAGGCGAACCAGTACAAATTCATCCCAATTACCTATCTCTATGATATAAGAAAAACATTCATTCTAAATGCATACAATATTTTGGCAATGTTACAACCATCATTTAAATCAGAGTAAGTGGGGTTCATTGCAAATATAGAAGGCAAACTTCAATGTCAGTCAAATGCTGTATCTATATGGCAACGATTCATAATTAGGGAAAAACATATCCCAGTCACGATAAGCTGTTTACTTTCAAATCAAAACCGATAATGATATGGAATACGATGTGACAGGTGAACGGACGCCACACGACATAAAAAAAAAAAGTTAAAAAGTAAATTAGTGGCAATCTTTTACTTAGTATTAGCTACGGGGTTTCATATCATGGCATCAGAGATACACACATCCAGAGTCGGATTGTAAAATATATAATCTATATGGTTCTTTTAGATACTGAAAAAAAACAGAAACTATAAACCTTAACTGCATTGCTAAATATTGTATCCTAGTTCAATGAGGACATCAAATAAAGTAAAAGTAAGTATACGTTTTAAAAGGGTGATAAAGTAAGCTATTTACAACTTGAAAACAGTAATTTACTAAAGAGTATACAATCAAATTACCATGGAGATTTTAAATTTTTTCCTACTATAACTATTTAATATTATGACCATTGAGAACAATGAGTTTAGAATCCATAAATGATTAAGGAAATCGAAATCGAAATAAAAGACAAATGGATAAAATATGCAAGACTGATACTTGTAGTAATAAAAAAACTGTACCCTAAAAATTATTTTGTTCATGCCGATTCTCATAGCGACCAAATTGGCATTAGAGGCCAGGCAATAGCGAGAGTGAAGGCCCATATTCAATCTGATATTCTACATAATGGTTTAACTTCACATTTTTTAATCGGATTCTTATAGTGACGAACGAATACAATACAAGAAAGGTATTTATTATAGTTCACTACTCCATTAACAGGAGAATGAATAAGAAATGTCAACTTCACTGAATTGACCCAATGGACAATATACTAAAAGACATCTAAAACTATCAAATAAACGCCTAACAATCCTTCAAAACTAAAACGACCATATCTCAACTTGTCCTTACCTTCCGTAGCTATATTCATGCAAATCTTTCATTTACCTGGAAAGAAAATCATTTTAAAGTAATAACCAAAAGTATTCTTTTGACATTGATACGGTAATAAGCACAATATAACAAAAATGATGTAATGTGATGCAAATAAAAAGTTGATATAAGTATTTTACAGACTAGAGTAGGCCCATACAATCCGTCATAAACGACGGAAATATGCTCAGCTATTAGTGGCTGGATTAACAATAGACAACATTGCCTTTGTATCATTACTATACATTAGCAACATATGTAAGATAATGCAGCGCAATATATATATATATATATATATATATATATATATATATATATATATATATGTGTATATATATAAATATATATATATAAATATATATATATATACATATATATGTATATATATATATATATACACACACATATACACACATATATATATATATATATATATATATATATATATATATATATATATATATATATATATCATGGAAAAATATTAAATCAATATTCGTTGAATCACCTAAGGTGATATTCCTTAACAATTTCAGTTTTTACCTCTAAATATACGTCAATATACTATAAATAAAGCTCTGACATAAACGCCAAATAACTCTAGTAAAATGTGTTCAACAAAATTAAAGTTTCTCTTGAAATGCTCAAACGCGTAGAGCAATTGTTTACAAGGAAAATATTGATTTATTTCTAGTTTTCCCTCTGTACCTAAGCACCTTGTAATCAGAGGTTTCCACACTTGCTACGATCCTTGTGCCCCCAATGTTTATGGAAAATCTAAATACGGCCACGAAATACAATTGTATATAAAAGACATCTTTCACTTTCAAAGCATCAGTATTACACGGAAGGGACTCAATGGGTTTCCAAAAACGATTAAGTGTCAGAGAAATATTCAAATCTATTTTACAGAAGCTTTTCTATGCAAAAATGCCTAGTCAGCGTACGGACACCTTTTGTCTTTACCATTGAGAAGACTAGAGATACATTTAGGCCTTATTGATATAAAATATTAATATTCTTGATATATGAAGGTCACATATTACTAGCGTACTCTCGCCTTTTGTCTTTTGGGGTTTATCATACCATCGTGAAAGTCTTACCCTTCAGAATGCGATCCCTTACCCTCTTCTCACCGAATGCACACTCTCCTTTGCATATATCCTTTATTCCTTAATATTCATATGTCTCTCCCCAAGTATTTGACATTATCTTACTCTCACCTTTCATTCTCTTAATCTCCTCTCCCGTCTACATTCCCCTTACTTTACTTCTTTTCTTAATCCCCATGCAGCACGAGAGAGAGAGAGAGAGAGAGAGAGAGAGAGAGAGAGAGAGAGAGAGAGAGAGAGAGAGAGAGAGAGAGAGAGAGAGAGAGTAGAGGCACTCAAGATTTGAGTGAAAAACTATTCATCTGAATAAATACCATTGTTAACAACTGCTCTGTGCGCTTGTGTATTTCATGTGATCAATAGCATCAAAGGAAAACATAAATTGAGTTAAACACTTTTTTTCTTTTTACTTCGAGTCACTGTATGTGTACCTATATGATGTAGTAAGGATATTCAACGAATTTACTTCGCTCTTTGTCAAAAGTTAAATTAATCTCAACTTTGCATTAGAATTTAAATAATGCATTAGTTTCTATCTGTCCACCTTTTTTTCCTTCAAAACTAAAATGGAAATTGATAGAGGCCTTTTTCTAGTATTAAATGTAATAAAAAAATTTCAATTTATTGACATGGTATTCGAAGAAATCGGACAAAATGTACATAATATCTACTGTATATGAAATTAAAGTTTTCTAAAACCTACTTACTGTACTGTCACGATTAACTCTGTAAAGGAAACAATTTGTAGCGATTATAAATTGCCATCGACTGTTCAAATGAGGGCAGAGAAATTAATCACGCATACTGATATAATCAGTGACCAGAAGGCTATAAACATTACTGTATCGAAATAAATATTATCACGGCTGACTCAGTATTTACTCAATTAACTCAGGAAACGTGATGCTGTGAAATTAATCCATCCATTAAAAAATCCCACATAATTTACTTCAAACAATAAATACCTTCACGCTCAGTACCTATTGACAATTCAGAGGTCAGCTAATTTTATATCAAAGTATTACAGAAACAAAAATGAGCATCAACAACACTTTTAGCAATCTCATAATCGCACAAATTAATGTTGAAATATAAGATAAAAATTCAAATACAATAAATATCTTTTTTAATACAAGATCCGGGAAAATATATTAATGGTGCAATTGGATTAAATGTCATTATTTCTATAGATCGGTGTCATTTTTTTTTTTACTTAGCATTAAGATATACCAAATACTCGTGGTTCATAACAAACTAATAGAGAACTGAGAATATTTTTTTTTCTTTATAAATATTAACTTATCAACTTTTACAATTAATCAGATAGGAATAATAGTCATATGAACGATAAATATATCTTTCCGAATATTTCACAACTGATTTTTTTTTTCAAATATTTCTTAAATTTACGAAGTCTTGGATATTTCTATTCTTTGGTGTTGCATTAAATTATAAAAGACAAAAAGGACGCACAAGATTCTCTTAATAAACAAAATCATAAATATTATTATTTGAAGATAAACTTCCATGACCATATAAAACAGTCTCTCTCCAAAGTCGATACAGCATCTGTGACCTGAATATGACACCACCAGGGAGCTTCAGACATTTAGATGAGCTCATCTGGTCAGCTTCCGAGTTAAAGATGGAATGAGAACGGAAGGTTGGAAGCAACATATGAATCAATTAAGATTTAAATAGTTACCCTCTTGCTTGAGGGTACACTCGGGCACACTATTCTTATTTTTCTTCCTCTTGTTTTGTTAAAGTTTTTATAGTTTATATCAATATTTTAATGTTACTGTACTTGAAATTTTTGTTTTTTTCCTTGTTTCTTTTCCTCGCTGGGCTATTTTTCCTGTTGGAGCCCGTGGGCTTAAAGCATCCTGCTTTTCCAGCTAGGGTTGCAGCTTAGCAAATAATAATAATAATAATAATAATAATAATATTACAGAAGTAAGTTGACAGAGCCAAATGAGTGATAATAGCGATGGTAAAATAATAAACATTAGAAGTAAAGAATATAATGTGTGGGTGTAACCTCAGGCAACAGAACTTTAACCCAGGAAGGCCTTGGCACAGAATCTTGGGAAGCGTCCAAAACCAGAAATCATTTGTTACATGATAACCACTACCGTAAAGATATGAGCCATGGCATCCGAGATGACCGAGCAGCCGTTTGAGGACCCACTGATGTGTCATTGTATCTAAGCAGAACGAGACTGAAATGAAGGGATGCTAAGCGTTCACAATGAACTAAGGCGCTTGGAATCTAACTCGATATTCAGACGTCATAGTATATGATTTCTATTGGAGCTAAAAACCCTATATTATTTGCACTTTAAGGTTATTATTATTTTTTCTCTCAATGCTGTTTTGCCCTAATCGATGAAGTTTGATTATCTTTCAGGATTTACTAATAAATTCTAAAGTATAAAGCTAGAAAGTATAAAATTATCTACGTTTAAAAAATATAAAAATAGGAAATAATTCTATTAACATTAAATTGTTAAAGGACATTCCTACAAACTGATATGAACTGGTGTGATCTCCATATGCATCTCTTTCCGCTTCTGTATCTTTCGAGTAGACCGGAAGGACATCATTTGAATTACAGACGTTTGTTTCTACTTTGACTTGTTTCATTAACACAAATTTTTACTACTTATCGTCCGCCTTTAAACCTATAAAGGATACAGAGTATTCATCTACTTTGTATCAAATTCTGTAATATTTTTTCAATTGACTATGTCTCTTCGCATATTTATATATTTTTTCTAAACTCGGGGTGAATTGATAATTTGTAGATTAACTTTTAATTCACGCTATGGACCCTAAACCTTAATTGTTATATGTAAAAGTTATGATAACGGAACATAATATTTTACAAACTGCAATACCCCCTCCTCTACACACAAGATTAAAATCATAAGGACATATATCGTGGCAAATTTAATTCAATATGTAGATTTTAATGTTTTCCAGAAATGCAACTCATTTGAAAGTCTCGTGTTATCTCGTGTTAAACACATTAAAAAGGGAACGCATCTATGAGTAACAGAAAAACGTGTAATCCAGATTAGTAAAGCCTTAAAGAATTTGTATCATCAATACAAAATCTTTAACTCCGTAACTGTACACAGTTATATATTTTCCATGTAATACAAGATGAGAGAATGTCTAAACACCACCAAGAATAATTTTCCTTTCTGCGGAGGGGAGTAAAATACGGCCATCAGCTGGTGAAGTTTGAATCCATATTATATTCCATATTACTTATATCTGATCATTTTTGTTTTATTTCATTAATCTGTATTTACATCCCATAAAATAGAAAAAGCATTGAAAACTGTAAGAATGCTACATAAGGGGAAAATAATAATTTCACTATTTCATGCAAATATGAAAATATACGGACACAGCAGCACTCTTTTAATGAAAACTTGACAGCTAAATAATAGTTCAGCTGAAATACATGTTTGAAGGTTACTGCGTTGTTAAATACAACACTATATTCTTCGCCAAAAGTTATATGTTTGCACTTAGTTACATATACATAGTAGACGCAACAGTTTAGACCGCTAAGAGAGAGAGATACATGCCTATCTAATCCCGTACACTAACCGAGGTGACTCCAATTAGAAAAACCAACGAAGACATTGCCACATTCATATCAATGGAGGAAACCTTTATGTAAAATGTCTCTACAATATCAACCGTTATACATAAAAGGCCCATCAGCAGCACATCAAACACTCCTACGTTTGCTAGCATTGTCTCATTAAAGTTGTGACGTCTACCTTTCCCCGCACTCTGGATATTCAACCCTTTCCTCACAGTTCCTTTGAATTGTAAAGCCTCTTTTTCACTAACGTATCATCCTTCATTTATTCTTTTTTTTTACAAAGCCCTCACAAGATATTCGTGTCCAAGATTTTATCCTCCCTAACCTTTTTTACAACTACTCAAAAGCATGTTTTTTCACCATTTCATAACTTCTTACGTCACATAATAACTCAGATGGACTTATTTGTCAGTGTGAATTTTATTCGCACTCAACATCCAAGTTCATTCTAAATATTTCAAAACGGAAAACATTGCACATTGTTATTCCGGTAGGAGAGCCGCTTTTTACCAGTTGGCGAGTGCCATGCCCCACACACACAGCATACCAAACGCGAACGTCTTATGTAAGACTTACAAAAAGCCCAGAATGTTGCATTCCAACCATAATCATTAGAATGAATCGAACATGATCTCTTTGTGCTCTGCAATGCGGATAATTTTAGATGCGACTTCAGTCGTATCTTACTACTTTGGAAAAATTTAGAGTTACTTTAGCATGGCGTTATTGTTATAAATTCTCAACTAACAGTTTTAAATATGAAATACTTTAAATGACATCATAAAGTATTTGAGAAAAAAAGAGATAGGATGTTATTACGCAACTATAAGTTCATCATAATATTAAAATCTTATCTATTCCTCGGGAGGAGATAAAGTGGAATAGTTTTGACGTAGATTTTATTTTGCTGATAGATGATTCACTAAGCAATCACTTCGAAGATATTCTTTTTTCCTTGTTTCCTTTATCCAAACTCCTGACCTCCAATGCATATCATACACCATCCCTTTACGATATATTTATATAAACAAAATTCTACCACTTTTATGTTAATCCCCATTCTTCACTCATTCAATTCTCCATATCCAGAAAGTGGTATGTTAACAGTTCATATAATGACCCTCAAAATTTGTTTTTTCCTTTACATTCAACATGCAAACTTCAGCTTTTTAAAAGAGAAAACGATCAACACACTTTCCCTAATATTCTGCACACTTCCTGCTACCTTTCTTGCTTTCAAGTGTTATCTTAACCATCTCTTACCTTATACTACTACTACTACTACAATCAGCTGTTTTTATTCCCAAATACAGAGCTCTCATTCTCTCGCCATCCATATTAATATTAATTCATTAGTCCATCGCTAAATTCCCATTTACCCTGATAACCTTCCAAGCATTTACTTTAAACTTTCTTTAAATATTCTACCAGCCCTGCAGCATTTCTTCACTATCACTAATAGAACTGCATCACCTATTAAAGGTATTCCACATTCTATACAGAAGAGATAAATCATATTTTTCATGTCATTTTTTTCACATAAATCTATAGTGCTTTTAATAATATGTTCCAAATAGGTGACGGAATCTTTCCCCAGACTCAGTTCTACTCCAAATCGGCCATTCTCACGTTTAGATATATATACGCCATATCTGGCTAAAAAAAGAAGATAGGCATGGGTAGCCAGATCATCTAGAAACACTTTCCAACACTATAAAATTATAAGTTTTGCGACACTACTTGCCAATTCCTTACGGTAACATGACTAAGCAAAAAAATGCAAAACAAATAAAAAGGGGCACTCGTGGAAAAATGGCCATTCTAATATACGGCATTTCAGAAAAAAAAATTTCAGCCACGTGCTAGGCAAACCATCAAGGCACATTTTCCGACAAATAAACATATAAATGAAATATTACTCTGTGATAGTTCCTTAGTACATAGTAATTTTGAAAGAAATGGGAAAAAACGAAAAAATGGCAATCACAGGAAAATCGAACACATACTTATATATACGCCATATCTGGCTAAAAAAAAATAGGCATGGGTAGCCAGATCATCTAGAAACACTTTCCAACACTATAAAAATATAAGTTTTGCGACACTACTTGCCAATTCCTTACGGTAACATGACTAAGCAAAAAAATGCAAAACAAATAAAAAGGGGCACTCGCGGAAAAATGCCCAACATTCTAATATACGGCATCTCAAATAAAAAAAAAAGACATGCACGTGTTAGCCCAACCATCAAGGCACACTTTCTAACACATAAACATGAAAAAAAAAATCAATAATATACGGCAATTCCTTAGTACGTAGTAAATTATTACAAATATTGAAAAATAACAGAAATTGGCAACCGCAGTTAAATACCCAATATACCAATAACTACGTCGTATCTGACAAAAACAAAATCACGTATGGGTAGCCAGATCATCTAGACACACTTTCCAACACTAAAAAAGCAAAAGTTTTACGACACTATTTCGCAATATCTTACGGAAAAATGACTTGGCAAAAAAATGAAAAAAAATGAAAAAGGGACACTCGCGGTAAAATGCCCGACATTCTAATATACGGCATCTCGGATAAAAAAAAAGACATGCACGTGTTAGCCCAACCATCAAGGCACACTTTCTAACACATAAACATGAAAAAAAAATGAATAATATACGGCAATTCCTTACTACGTAGTAATTTTTACAAATATTGAAAAAAAACAGAAATTGGTAACCGCAGTTAAATACCCAATATACCAATAACTACGTCGTATCTGACAAAAACAAAGTCATGCATGGGTAGCCAGATCATCTAGACACACTTTCCAACACTAAACAAGCAAAAGTTTTACGACCCTATTTGGCAATATCTTACGGAAAAATGACTTGGCAAAAAAATGAAAAAAAATGAAAAAGGGGCACTCGCGGTAAAATGGTCCTCGTGGTGATGAACGACATTTTAACTAAAAAAAAAATCATGCACATGGTAGCCAAACAATCCACCAAGACTTTCCACAACTGATAACCTATACAAGTTGCACCATTCTACGACAATTTCATAATACGTAATAACTTTGATAATTATGCAAACTACCTTAGAAGGGTAAACTCGGTCGCGCTCGACCCCGACGCTTCTCAGAAATCAGGGAAGGAGTACAGCTACAGCAATGCACATCTGGACACTACTAGAGCGTGTAGAGGAGACACCTCCTGCAGGTCGATCACCCACAAATTCAGTCACGGGGGTGAGTCACGTGAGAAAAACCTGTTTTTTTTTTACGCTCGGGGTCGCAAACGACCCATCGTACCTATCCAGGGTTAAAGGCTCCAGAGCCTATAGTAGACATATATCTAGGTTCCAATAATTTGAAACTGCAACTATTCTCGTGTCAGGACGATTTTTTCGCTACACAACAAGTAGTAAATCTCTTAGATATTTTGGACGTCCGGTTCTGATAACTTGGTGGGTAAGTTTGCATATTTTAAACTAAATTCTCGCTTTAATAGGGAGCCAGTTTAAATCAATTAGTATAGGAGTGATCCTTTAGGTGGGACCCTTTTATCAGTCTTGTTCCTCTGTTTATTATGTTTTGTAATTTCTTAAGTTGTACTTTGGGTATTCCCCTGGACTTGACGGCAGGTGTAGGCCTACTTGTTGTTACATATAATGCTGGATATTATTCTAAATCATTTAAAAAGAAGATTGAGCAAGTTTTGTTATGGCTTTATCCTTCACAATTACTTTCTCCGATACGTTCATGCAATAAGAAATAGGCCTATCAGATATTATTTTCCCATAAGAATATATTTTTGAAACTTAAGTTCAAGGTTCAGTACCAAGTGATTTATATCTTTAAAAGTGAAAAATTTGGTTCTGGGCTAAAGCGTTTTTTTTTTCAAAATGAGGAGGACTACTGTAGTCTCTTGATTGGAATTACAAGCGATGTATTATCATACAGAAATAGTTGTAAAATTTTCAAATTATCAATAAGAATATTACAATTATCAAGAGAATATCGAAATGAACTAGAATATGTAATAGATTTTAAATGCTTCTACCGAGTGCAAACAGATTTTAAATGCTTCTACCGAGTGCAAACAAAATGAGAGAGAGAGAGAGAGAGAGAGAGAGAGAGAGAGAGAGAGAGAGAGAGAGAGAGAGAGAGAGAGTGGTTAAGGTGTCAATATAACCTTAACAAACCTATCATTAACTGGTATTTAACGACTTCATTCTTCGGCAAACCAAAGCAACTATGTAACAGCCAACGTTAAAGTGCTTCAGATAGACAAATCCCTTCCTTTGTTTCTTGTATGCAATCTCAGGTTTTCTGGATAGGGAAAGTGACTAACATTACATTAACCTTGATTAGTTTTCCTCAAAATCCGACTCAAAAACATAGTTTCTTATAAAAGACTCAAAACTCGAAAATACCAGGGAAAAGTAACTGAATCATATGATTTATTTCAAGACTTCTTGATGGGATAATTAAAGATTGCTTAATAGATATATTGCTTAAATACATTCCAATGATATCGAATCTATGATATACGAGGAACAAGTATAGGCTACTTGACATACTCATGTGGGTTTAAAGACTTACTAAAATCATTTCGATTTGCTGGTAAAGAATATATTTGACTAAACTTGTTTCGGTGGAAAGATATGTAGTGAGAAAACACGTAAAGAGAGTTAAGAGTAGTTTATCACAAACTGAAATGCCTGGAGGGAACACACAATCATAAAGGTGCCTTTGGTCCAATGTCAAAAAAACGAGAGGAGGAATTTCAAACATAAACTAACGTAACATGACTTTAGAAATAGTCAAAAAAAAAAAAATGAATGTTAAACCATTTGAGCAAATACCATTTCGACAAAATAGAGATATTGCCAATATTCTATCATAGTTCTCCCTCTCTCTCTCTCTCTCTCTCTCTCTCTCTCTCTCTCTCTCTCTCTCTCTCTCTCAGAGTATCGAATCCACTGAAATATTAAATATTCGGAATGTGTATCCCAAGATATAAATTATTAGTAAGTTTAGACTAAGTCAGCCTCATGTCATCTCAGCACGTGCAATTGCAGTGTAGCACTCGAGATAACGTATACCTGTGTTCAGGCTCTCCTTTCTTTGCGATGGATTATTTCAAAGATTATTTTATCTGCAAAATATAACTAAAATTATCTAATACTTAGAAATTAAATGTAAAATCGGCTATCGATAGGTACCAAACTAAGACGAACTACTAAATATATTTAGAAATCCTACAAATACGTATAAAATTGATTAATCTAAAATATTTGCATATTATCAATAATTCCTACTGGAAAATTGAATACCAAGTCTAGCCAGTAGACAAATGATATATCAAAGATTTTGCTTCCCAAATAATGATATAAAACAGTAACTCTTATCACATGTTTATGTGGAAATTTATTTTCTACAGCAGAAACAAGACAATGGATGACCTTTGGTTTTTTGGAAAAGCTGGATAACTATATTTTACATTGTTTCTGTTTTTTTTTCATATTAACTAAGAATAATTGTCTTATACCTGAACTATTTGTACACACACACACACACATACACACACACACACACACACACACACAGTTTACCATATGTTCAATACTCACTAGGTTATCAAAATCGGACGTCCAAAAAATATATCTAAGGCCCCGTCCACACGAGCGATCTTTGCTCGGTAAACTTTGCCTCTTTGCGAGCTAAGCCTGTCGAAGGCATTTAAGCTCTTGTCCAAACGACGGTGGTTGGGTAGTGAAAGACTGACAGCTCGTGGGCCGTGGCCGTGGCCGTCTAGGGTACTGCAGGTGTGACAGGAACTCCACTGTCCCGTGACGTAATTTTTCTGCTATTCTATACTGTTGACGTGAAGTGAATATAGTTGTTTGTAAAAGGATAAGGGCAAGGTGTAATTTATATACTTAAATTATATTGAGGCACAGACATATCTGTGTATGAAGACGTTTGAGAAAGTCAACAAGTAGATAAAGCACGTAGCAACAAATAACCCTGAAACATTCATCGTCAACGAAATTATAACAATATCATGAAAAAACGTAAACAAAATAGTAAGCAGCACAGATATTTTAAGGAAATGAGTTCAATAAATAATATAAAACTGAGAAAGATAATTTATTATTAAGATATATGTAATAATACAGTACACTGCATAAGTTGCAATTTAGAGCTTTTATTTAATTTCTGTGTTTATAAGATTTACCTTAATTAGGAGTATTGATAATTTATAAGCAGTGCATATATATATATATATATATATATATATATATATATATATATATATATATATATATATATATATGTATATATATATATATATATATATATATATATATATATATATATATATGAGTGAGTGTATGTATGTATGTCTGCATATATATATATATATATATATATATATATATATATATATATATATGCAAAAGCAGATGTATATATTCGAAAGTGACGGCATGTCATTAGTGTGACAGCTTCATCCCTTTATTATTATTATTATTATTATTAAATGCTAGGCTACAACCCTAGTTGGAAAAGCAGGATGCTATAAGCCCAGAGGCCCCAACAGGGAAAATAGCCCAGTGAGGAAAGGAAATAAGGAAAAAGGAAAATAGAACATTTTAGGAATAGTAACAATATTAAAATAAATATTTCCTATTTAAACTATAAAAACTTTAACAGAACAAGAGGAAGAAAAACTAGATAGAAAAGTGTGCCCAAGTGTACCCTCAAGCAAGAGAACTCTAACCCAAGGCAGTGTAAGACCATGGTACAGAGGCTATGGCACTAACCAAGACTAGAGAACAAATGGTTTTATTTCGGAGTGTCCTTCTCCTAGAAGAGCTGCTTACCATAGCTAAAGAGTCTCTTCTACCCTTGCCAAGAGAAAAGTTCAAGCTTTTGACATAAAAGTTAATCCCTGCAAGTTTCATTACTCTACGATTAAAATTGTGGTCAGGAAGCTGTTCACAAACAAACACCCACGCACACAAACAGGGGGTAAATCATAACTTCCTTCCAATTTCGTTGGCGGAGGTAATAAAATGTATGAATGAATAAGAATATTTAGGAGGGTATCAACTATAGCCTAACTTGAAAATATCAAGTATGGCTTTTTCATATTTATGTATAACAATAAGTGATATAAATTTCATTGCTCCTGTCACATTTATTTCTTCATTGCTATTGTAATTTTTTTTATTATAATAAATACTTTTTTAGGTATTTACTGTAAAATGTATGAACGCCCAATCAACAAAATTCTTTTCTGTTAAATAATGACTTGATACGTTTACAATACAGTTAATGTTGTTGTTGTTTAAGCCATTATTATTAAGAAAAGATAGAACATCTTAACTAGTTTTTCTACTGTGAATTCAAGTTAATAACGTTAGTTATCAGTTCATCCATCTTATATGTACTGTAGGTACTGTACTGGAGTACCATCACCACCGACGACATCATTTTGATCATTACTATCATTGTTTTTATTATCATCATCATCATCAGTAGTAGTAGTAGTAGTAGCAATTTCTTAGATAGTTTACTTTTCGTACTGCCGCACTGGTACAATGCTACTTTATATAATGACACAAAACTGAAAGACATGTCATATGATGATTGAAATATTCATTTTTTTTTTTATCGAATTGTAGTTTTTAAATGTTTTGTATCAGCCTTGAATCTTTGTATAAGGCCTCATGCTGAAATAAAGTATACCATTATCAGTATTATTACTGCTGTTTATATTATTATTACGATACTTATCAACGAAGCTTACATTTAGTGTCTTGAGAAAATATGCTGTCTGTAGGTTAAAAGTAATGTGTCATTGTTATTTTTTTTTTTTTAGAAATCTTTAATAGTTTTACTTTATTTTACTGTCATTGCAATCTCGAGATTTAAATGAAAAAGGATATGGTGCTCATTTAATCTGCTCCGAATGTCATCGTTGTGTGTAGGTTAAGGGCACAGAAATTTAAAAAAAAAAATTAATTTTTTTTTTAATAGTTTTACTTCATTTTATAACCATTACCATCTCGTGATTTGAAATAAAAGTGATATGGGGCCCATTTAATGTGCTCCGTGTGGAATCGCTGTGTGTAGGTTAAGTACAAAGAATCATTTTTTTTTTTAAGCATTCATTAAAGTTTACTTTATTTTACTGCAATTGCCATCTAGCGATTCACATGAAAAAGGACGTGGGTTCATTTAATGTGCTCCGAATGGCATCATGTATTTCCGAAATCGAACCCTGTCTGCCACCTGATGATCTGCGCCAGATGGCGGTAATTGTGTGGATCCTTGTCGGAAATATCAGCCAACGAGTTGACATCTCGCCGCTCCCCTTTGACCACTGTCAAGTTTTTCCTTTGTAAATCTCTTTGTAAATGTCAGTCGTATTCAATTGGACGAAAATTTAGCTTTCCACGGGAAACGAAAAACAAAAACATCTTTTGATACTCGGCCCCGCCCCTTCGCTCCACCCGTGCCCAATCAGGCGGCACAAAGTGGTCGTCTGGGCCTTCCATTGGCCGAACGTGATTAAGGAGGCTGGGCCTCTGATCTTAGGCGGCACAAAGTGGTCGTCTGGGACTTCCATTGGCCGAACGTGATTAAGGAGGCTGGGCCTCTGATCTTAGGCGGCACAAAGTGGTCGTCTGGGACTTCCATTGGCCGAACGTGATTAAGGAGGCTGGGCCTCTGATCTTAGGCGGCACAAAGTGGTCGTCTGGGCCTTCCATTGGCCGAACGTGATTAAGGAGGCTGGGCCTCTGATCTTAGGCGGCACAAAGTGGTCGTCTGGGACTTCCATTGGCCGAACGTGATTAAGGAGGCTGGGCCTCTGATCTTAGGCGGCACAAAGTGGTCGTCTGGGACTTCCATTGGCCGAACGTGATTAAGGAGGCGGGGCCTCTGATCTTAGATGCTGCATATAAGCCGTGAGACAAGAGTGTCTTCAACAACAGTGTCTTAAGACGAGGGAGAGAGAAACTTGTGACAGGTAGACAGACGTCCCTGTCCCCTCCGGTGCTCGCGCCCCCTGAGAAAGGCTATTGTTTAAAAACACACCTGAGAAGTAACTTTACTCATACGATGTCGATTTTTTTTTTTATCGCGTCAGTTTTTGTTAAGCCCCGAGCGCCCCTTGTTTCATGCCGGGATGCCTTATTCTTATACGAGTACATCTGTAGCTTATAGCTTATAGCCAAAGGAAATAAAGGGAGTGGTAGGCCCTTTCTCCTTATGTTACTTTACAGCCGGGTAAATTCTTATCTGTGACTGCTGATTGGCGACGTCCGGCTTTTATCCTAACAGGGTAAAATAGCGGGCAGTTAAATAGTGTAATGTTGACGTCCGATTGAGATTATTCTCAATAACATGAAAATAAACAAATATTTTTCGAACATTTATTCAGAAAATAACAGAAAGTATCAGTGAACATTACCAGTCATAAAAGAGAGGTGTATTTTCGCGTCTTTCCCGGTGATACATCCGGATTTTACACTGTGCCCAAAATACAATATGGAGGTGTCGCCCAGACCTGGAGTCCCCGCCCCGGCGAACCTAGAGGAAGTGATTCTCGCGCCGGGTGACATAAAAGACGCCGTCAGCAAGATTTTGGAGGACTGGAGTCCCCTGGCTAACAAGTAGGTTGAAGGGATTTCTCCCATCGTGGTGGTTTATATCGTTATTTCTCTCTCTCTCTCTCTCTCTCTCTCTCTCTCTCTCTCTCTCTCTCTCTCTATATATATATATATATATATATTACGATAAGTATCTTAAAGGTCTAAAAGACAATGATTATATTAAAACTACGCAGAATAAGAGAGAGAGAGAGAGAGAGAGAGAGAGAGAGAGAGAGAGAGAGAGAGAGAGAGAGGGTGTATGTAAGGATGGGGCTGAGGCTGCAATGTTCTTTCACTGTCTTGGGGAAGAGTTCTCTTGCTTGAGGTTACACTTAGGGACACTTATTTATCTTCCTCTTGTTTTGTTTTTAAGTGTAACACTATCGAGATCAATGCAAAAAGGGATCATGAAGTCTATTGGTGCATGTCTTTGGCTTCAAGTTATCAGTTTTTATTATGCATAATCATTGCTAATGTTTATACTGTTCCAATTGCTTTTAGCTTTAGGGGTCTCGTCAATAAACATACATTTTTTTTTTTTAGTTTCAAGAGTGTCACCTACAAGCACAACTGTAGCCTATGCTTATACTTTGCCAATAGAATTTAGTTTTAAGAATATCACCAATAAATGTACTACATTGATATTCATACTATGCCTGTAGCTTAAGGTTTTGAGAATGCCACCTTTGACCTTTAAGAATCCCATTTTTGACCTTTAAGAATGCCACTTTTGACCTTTAGGATTGCCATATTTTGATCTTATATCATGAGGAGCTTTTAGCTTTAGTCATGTCGCCTTTAAACTTGCTCTAAGATTCTCACTAATTTGGTAGCTTTTAACAATGAAATACGTCATCTATACGCATTTGCCCTGGTACGAGTCATAGAAAAAATGAAATAAATACTTCATTACAAAATAGGGGCAAGATGGAAAAATAACTAATAATTAAAGAAAGCTCTTAAAGCTACAGTGAAATAAGACGTTATGAGTGGAGTGAGTATTTTACATTTATTTTCCCCATCAAAAACGATAATATATTTCATTAAAATTCCTAACCAATGAATAGTAAGAAATAATTAACATAGGCCTACTACTGCTTTCCTTCCATTTCATGATGATGACATTTCATATAACTCTATATCTTTTATCGTTTTCACCAACTATATGCTAAAATGGAAGACTGCTTTATCCAAAATCAGGGTCTTAATATATATGATTTTTATCAAAAGATATCTAATTCAGCATTAGCATATTTAATTGAAAGTACAACGAAGTTCATTTGGTCTCTGGATTGATTCACAATTATTTCAAGACAGATTAATGTTTTTAGCATATATCAATCTGATCTAGTTCTGATTAGAAAAAGTCTATGATATTTTTAGAACATCAATTCCTTTTCGGTTTGAAAATAACATTGACAGATCTCACTGCAGGAAAACTAAGTTAATTTTCTCTCCAAGTTGAATTAATAAAAGTTTAATAACAAATCAGCCTTTTAGCAAGTTTTTAATATAATTCTATCCAAAGATGTCAAGAATTTATTTTGCAAAATCTCAAGATTATAATCGTGAACCTCCCGGAGAATCCATTCCAGCAAACTTCAACCCTTTCAGTGCCAATGGTGAATTCAGTGATACATCTGACGCAGCAAAATCTTTCAAAACGACGCAAACCTTAGCGTGTTGCTATTTCATTGGATAGCTCACATCAAGACCTTTCCAATGAATAGCAACATGATATCTTTAAAGTGATTCTAAAAGATATTTAAGTTTTTTCAAATTTCAACTAAGACACCTATAGCAGTGAAAGGGTTAATCTAGTCTGGACTAAAATGTATCTAGAATATAAACTAGGTATAATATTTAAAGCTTCATTACTCTGCACTATCGTCCACATGTCTTGTAGTACAGTTACCGAACCCCACAGGGACGGCGCCGGTAGCGAGCGCAGGAAGGTCCACGTCAAGCGACCCATGAATGCCTTTCTGGTGTGGGCGCAGGAGGCCCGCCGGCAACTCCCCTGCTCTCACCGACAGGTGCACAACGCAGAACTCTCCAAGGATCTTGGCAGGATTTGGCGGTGAGTACAACATTCCTTATATCTAGATTTTTTTTTTTTTTTTTTTTCAGGGAGAGTTTGTTAACGGTAGTATCTTAGTGTTAATATCTCTGTGATGTAGAATTTTCTTATCTTTTGTTTACTTATGTTGTTTACAGTAGGAAGTATCTTGGTTTTACTATTTCTTAAATGTAGAATTTTCTTTTTCTTTAATCTTTTTTTAAGTTGTTTGCGATAATAGGACAATCTTAAGTCTAATAGTTTAGGGATAAAGATTTTTCTGAATTTTCACATGTTCTAGTTTTTTTTTTTTTTTACTTATTGGAGTAGGCCTGGTTTGTTTACAGTAGTATCTTTGTATTAATATTTTAGGATACAGAATTTTCTTATTTTCAATTCTGAATAATCTTTTCATCAATATGCAATTTTCAGACTTGTATATCAATATTCAAGCTTCGTTAGATATGCAAAACCTCTTTGTTATTTCATTAGCGATTGCGTAGGATATGTCTGAATGTCTGAAATCAAGTAGGCCTACATCATCACAAGTAAAATCAAATATTAATAAAATTCAGAAGATTAAACTGGGACATAACTTACACTTTTAAAAAACCGTAATCTTAATCGGAAATTTTCAGTGAAAATATAATGTTCTCAGCCGTATTTCAGTAAAATACATGCGACCGTAATATTTACCATACTTTGGTATCATCTTTTACGGCTTGGTGACCGTAATGTCATTCCTTAACGCCAATATATCAGTTTTTAATCGGTAAATGCCTGGCAACATTTATTCCAGGATTTTTACCGTTTTTTTTTTCTTACGGAAAATCTTTAACAGTATAGCAAAACATTAATAAATATCGTGTTTACTAACGAATCTAAAACCGAATGTAAAAATCCATTTTTGATTTACGAATATTTTTTACGAAATAGCATATATGTTTTAATCATCATATATATTCATATGTGAACTTCCATGGGAGTTTACGTTCCGATTTAAAACACATTTAATACAATAAATTCGTTATCAAGTCGTACTTGGGTTATGGGACCAATTCTGGCTTCCATAAGAAAAATAAGTTAAATTTCACAGCCCTCCAGAAGCTGAGTAACTCATGTCAGGGGTCCACATCAGACCCTTTAAACTGTTCCATGCTGGTCTACATTGTCCTTATATAGTTCCTGACTAATCTAGATAACTATAGCCTACTATTACTTCTACTACTATGAAGAATCTCATAGCCAACTTTTGAATGTTACAAAAGCAATGGTTATGAAAACAAATTTCATGAAATGGATATTGGTAAATTTACAAACACAAACACATAATATATACACACACACACACTATATATATATATATATATATATATATATATATATATATATATATATATATATATACTGTATATATATTATATGTATATATGTGTACAAGCACACACAAACATATATATATATATATATATATATACATATATATATTTATATATATATATATATATACATATTTATATATATATATATATATACATATTTATATATATATATATATATATATATATATATTTATATATATATATATATATATATATATATGATTTATATATAGATATATAATGTATATATATAAATACATAAATATATGTGTGCGTATGTGTGCGTGTGTATAACTAATGCAAAGATTCATATACTTATGTATAAATGTTTGTATATGTATATGTATATATATATATATATATATATATATATATATATATATATATATATACATATCTATCTCTCTATCTATCTATCTATCTATATATTTATAGGTAGATAGATAGATAGGTATTCGAATGTATAATTGCTGTTATGTCTGTTTTGACAAGAATTTAATATAACTCCGAGTACTCGCCATAAAAGCCGCAAATACGCACCAGCAGTAATAAATTGGCCCAATGTTTCCGACGACCGACTGTCAAAATTACCAATCATAAAGACCCACTTGCCTTTTCCCTTCTCACTCTTACATCATAGACTTCTAAGGCTCACTGCCGCTTACATCAGATACCTAGGGGTCTGTTTCAATTTCCAGTAATACCTTGCAGATGTGTTTTATCATGTGGTAAAACCCTCATCTTTTGTATGTATATTGAATAGACATGATTATACACACTGTTGAAAAAACCGAAATTTTAATCGGCAATTATCTGTTAAAAAATTTAACTGTTTTCAGCCGTGTTTCAGTAAAATACAGGCGACCGTAATTTTACCTTACTTTGTTATTACCTTTAACGAGTGGTAGCCGTAATATCACTCCTTTACGTCAATATATCCATTTCTAAAACGGTATAAATCCAGGAATAAATGTTGCCAGGTATTTACCGTTTTTAATGTAAATTTTTAACAGTGCCTACCATAATAATATGAAATTAATTGAACATACATAAAGAAAATCTTCACGCAGAACATTTTAATAAATCGATGAAATGAAACCGACAACTTTTCCCTCTTGAACGAACTCAAGAGAAAATAAACTCGCCGGGGGAAATGGGCAACAGTTTACCCACCAATGTCTTGAAGAGGATTAGCAAACAAATAAGTAACGAGTGAAGGGCACTGGTGCGTTTATTACTTTCCGCTCCTCCGAATTGGAACACTTGATGTGCAGAGGTTAATTGAAGACTCCCGCTTTCTCCAGTTCGTTTTATGGTAGCCTTGGAAGATTCGCTCATCCGAAGTTACAAGCTGAAATGCGACTTGGTCATTTTTAGGTTTATGGAAATATTTGATTGATTTGGAGTTTTCTGGCATCCTGATATTGCGGTCATTGACGCCAGTATCGTTTGTTATAAATAAAGTATAAAAGGGAATTCAATTTTAAAACAATAAAAGCAAAGATATTCTTATAAAAGTTAAATAGCTTTCAGATGACGTGCTTCTGAAATAAATCTAAAAATACCGCTAGCATAGAACAACACATTCTGCCCAATAATCTCGGCAAGGATGAACCTATCATCCTCAACTCGAGCCTCAAACAGATATCTATTTCTTAAGGATTTGTGAGGACAATGTTACTTCTACGGGTGTTTTTTTTTTTTTTTCTTTTTATACTATAATGGCTGTTGGAAATAATGATACACTTTTCTTCACTTCTGAAGAAGTATATGAAATTTTTATTATTAGTAGTATCTTCTTTATAATTTCCTTATCACTTGAGTTATGGTTAGACGATGACCTCCGCAAAGAGCAAAACCATTCGTATGACTAACGAAGTCATCCAAAAGGGCTGGTCGGGCCCCAGAAGGCTAACATCCTCTGGAGTCATTGTTTTCTATAATAATAATAATAATAATAATAATAATAATAATAATAGTAATACTTTCACCTGCTAACCTCCTCCTTGCCTTATGTTACTTTAGTTTTCCATTTTGCGAAAATATAACTTAGTACGCATTTTGTTAATAGCTCAGTTCGTCTTCTTTATAAGAAATACAAACCAGTTTGATGCGTG